>NC_051320.1:59177966-59482466 GCF_015220235.1 Choloepus didactylus | reverse complement strand
AGATTTCATCCAGGAATGCTATAATACTATTAAGATTTAAAGGCTGCTGTCTATAATCAGTTAACAATAACAGCTGTTACATACTTACTTGTGCCAGAACACTTGCTTTACACAGCATATAATGATCACAACAACCCTTCAAAGCAGAGGTTATTATCACGTAAGTAATGGTATAGTTGTGGTATAGTATAGTATAGATGAGGGAAAAATAGGCTCAGAAAGTATAGTAACATAAGCAAGACCTCACATTTATTAATTAGTAGAGTAAGGTTTCAAGTCAAAATCCACCTGGTCTCATCACAATTGCCCCTACTACCTCTCTCTTCATCACACTATTATAGACAGTTCTTTATCAAAATGTGTTTTCAATGGGACAATATTATTTAATTGCTTAATTTACTTAAAAATATAGAATATGTAAGAATTTATTAGGTACTTTCTAATAAATTGCCAATCAAGTTTTTAGAATGCCGTTTGAATCCTGAAAAAATATAGGTTTTCAGTTTGGGCAACGGTAATGGTTAATGTGCGTGAACAGTAATTATTTTCATTCAAAAGTCTTCTAGATTAAATTGTATCCCTTATCTAACATGATAAATTCTTAAAATTTCACTTCAAACATAATAATAAAATACGGAATTTTTTTTTACATTAGGATGGGGAAGGCCATTCTGAGTAAATACCAAACCCAAAAGCCACAAAACAAAAGAATAATAAATTTACATACATAACAAAAATTTTAAATCCTAGTTGGTTAAAAAAAAAGGTCATAAAACAAATAACAAAACATGAAGGAATTATCATAACTCACCATAGACAAAAATATCATTTCTTAAATATATAAAGAGCTTCTAAAAATCACTGAAAATAACCAATAGCAAAGGAAATCCAAAAGCCTCTAAATAAATGTAAAGAGGCTCTCAAGCTCACTGATAAGAAAAATGCAAATTGAATCTACTATGGCATATTTTCCACCAAAATGTTGGCAAAGATTATCTCACACTGAGTTGTGTGGGAAACAGCCTCCCTCATACATGTCACTCATTCATACTGCCTCTTTAAAGGTAAATTTGGCAATATTTACTAAAATATTAAAACTTATTGACTGTTTAACCCAACAATTCCATTTCTAGCAATTTATCTCAGATATATTCACACATATGGGAAAGAATAAACTTACAAATAAATTTATCACAGTCTTGTTTCTAATGGCAAAATAATTAGAAACAATGTAAATACCCATAAATATCATACTTATTAAAGAAATTATAGGACATTCATAAAATGGGCTATGATGCAGCCATTGAAATGAATGAGGTAGCTATATAAAAACTGATGTGGAATTGATCTCCTAAAAATAATCATAACACAGTGAATAGCAAGATAATTTTATCTTTACATGTCATACATACATGTGTTTGCACATACATACAGACCAACACACATTGTTTGATATACACATATCTATTCTTATAATACTAGAATATCTGTGGAACAATATACAATTAACTGATAATAATAGTTTTGTCTGGGTAGGGGAAATAGTAGCTAAGACATTTTGTACCATTTGTATGTATTACCTTTTAAACAAAGTATTTTATAAGTTTACTTTGGAAAGTACTTATAAAATTGAGTTACAAAAAACTATTTAGAACTTTTTATATAAGTTTTAAATATAAGCTAAACTACCAAGAAAATTTTTACTTAGATTATTATTGTCTTTTTGGGGGAGAAAATTATGCTTTTGACATTGACAGAAAATCTAAAGTGAGGATGAAAAGATAATACACAGGTCAAGAAACCCATAATATCTTTCCAATTTTTGTTATGGAAACACCTTACTGAAAGACTAATATGCACATAATAAAAATATTTATTAAATATAAATATTTATTTAATGAATACTTTTCTATTCATTTCTTCATACTTTTTCATAATATCACACTCTAAAAAAACTGGAAAATACAAACTTTTAGCAAATTATGTTTTTCTTTCAAAAAAAATATTCTTCATATTTACCAACAAAATTGTCAAAATACTTCATTAACATTACCACAAATCAAATCAACATCATTTATTAGGTTCCTATTATGTGCACATGTTAAGGATACTATAAAACACTGAAATGCCAAAGAAAGGTAAAATTTGATTCTCTCCTCAAGTTTACAGCCTTAAAAGACAAGGCTTTAAAACATCTATCACTAAAAGGACATAGCAGATTTTACTGATAGATTGAGTTATCCAAACTAATAGTGCTACAGAAATTCATGGAAGGACAAAAATATTAATTATTGACCAGAGATCTACTGCAATATAAAAATGCTCCCAAAATTATAGTATCTCACTAACATGTAAAATGTCATTATTTCATGGTGACAGAAGATTTCTTGAAATATGTGGATGTTCAGAAGGGCTTTGAAGAAATTCCTAATAATTAAGAATAAACAGTTCTTATTTATTCAGGCTCCTAAAAAGAGAGATTACTATAGTGGTCTCAATCTCTTTTGATCCCCTACATCTCTTGTTAAAAATTTTTAGGCATTAATCTTTTAATATTTACATATTTATTTATAAATTATATGCAACTGGATGCTATCAATCTATATATTAAATATTAGTAATGTTTAATATCTCTATTTTTCTAATAAAAATAGAAATTCAGTTATAAGTTTTAATATTTTCTTCCTGTACTCCAATGTATAAACTCATGATGTTCTCAGGAATGCACATCCCCTTACATGAACACTGCATATGAAAACTGAAACTCACAGATCATGCAAAATTATTTTCATCCAATAGTTTCAGTTTCTTCATATATCAAAATTTTTAAAAGATAGTTGTTAAAAAGCAGCAGACATGAATTTGAAATTCAGTTTATTTCTCTCTGCCCATGACCTCTCATAAAGGTGTTAACATGCAATTAACTGCACATTACTAAGGAGGTGAATCCAGTGATTACAGTATAGTTGTGACCAGATAAATGGTCCCTAAAGCTTTATGAGAAATTGCAATCATTGAAAGATATTATTCTTCTCATATACTTTGTTATTTAATACCCCATATTAATAATGTATTACATGCTGTTAATAAATTGTCAAATTCCTCAAAACTATTTGTCTCTCATTATTATAATTCTATTATAAAGTCTGTATTCCATTATTTATTTTCCTTGCCTTCTCTTATTTTATTACAAAAGCCAAAAGCATTTTATAGAATGTTTAATGCTAATATTTCAAAGGTATTATGTTTTAACCTCCAACTAACTTCTTGTTAAATGTATAAATATTTCAAAAAATAATTTCGAAAATGTAGGCCATTTTGAGGTAAGTCCTCTTCCAAGACTAAGTTAGATAGAAATTGAAATACTTACTTTAAATAAATCTGAATAAGTTTTTCATCAATGAATTACATAGATTGCCTGAGTCTATGCAAAGTAGATTTGTTTTTTCTACTTAAACTAAGCAAGTACATACTAATGCAAGTATATGTTTCTACTTAAATTATGCAAGTATGAATACACAAACATTAAATATATTTGCATAGTATGTAGGTTTACATATAGATGTAATATATACACATGAGACTACCTGAAAAAAACCTTTCACAACATTTTCTTAATAAAATATACTGTTCATTTTGAGTAATTCTTAATTCAATACTCATCTTCATTTAAATTTCTGTATATTAGAACAGTTAAAGAAAAATATCTATTACAAATAAAATGTACTGTAAATACTCTAAAACCTTACTTAGTTCTTAAATATACATTGGTAAACATTTAGCACAATAAATAGCTTTAGAACTATAGCAAATCATCAATAAATACTATGATTTAGCATACCATAAAGAATTAAAACACATTTTATAATTATGTGTATCAAAGAAATACTTCAAGCATCATTCTGACAACACTGATTTTTAGCAATTATAATGAAAAACATAAATCCAAATGTCTAAACATCAGACTGTATGCCATCAAAAGCTAGGCATTGTTTGTACACATAATTCAGTTAAGCAATGTTAGGAGTATGCTCAATAAGCTTTTAAAAATAATGCTTTATTCTTCCAATAGTTGAAATAAACTACTTAAATCCCTTAATTTTATTTTTTCAAATCCCAAGCCCACCAATAAATCACATTCCCAAAAAGGCATTCAAATCCAGAAATCAGATTTGAAGAATCAGTTCTTCATAATTTCAGTTAATATGTCAGGAAAGTTCTTCAATATATTGTCAGAAATAGTATTTTTCTCTAAGATCTATGTGTATTTTATATGCTTGTTATCATAAACTACTTAAAGTAATGATTTCATCAAAATATGAAGATGTATGTGTACACACAAAGAGAATTGCTTCTTTATAAGTGAATTAAAGAATACTGGATACAACAACCTGTTTTTAAAAGTGTAAACGATTAGTGGTCAGTGTGTTAGTTCCTTCACGGAGGAGCTCTACACTTTCTACAGTGTGTATCTGTAGAGAATATGGGGGGGAAGTACATTTGATAACAAGCAAAACAAACAACAACAACAAAACTGTCCCAACTTTGGCATGTAAACTGTGTAATGTCTTAGAACAACTCATGTCAAGTAAAAAGTTGAGTTGTAAAAACATAAAAAAGGTTACACATCTTCTGCATCTCTTTCACATAGTGACTGTGAGATCAAATAGCCATAGAACTTTTAAAAGAAATCGCTTAGCTACACAGACAAGGAGTCTCAAAGCTATCTATCATCTCGTCTGGACAGTTCCCAGGTGCTGAAGTTACACAGTCGCTAAACCAAAGCCTGGGTGCTTCTTTCAATCCTCCCAGCCTCTGCAAAATCCCGGCCGCCTAAAACTATGAGCATGAACAGCAGAACTTCAAAACATCCCAAAGTGCAGGCATGGTAGGAACCGGAGTCTCTTCAGGATTAAACAGATTTACTAGTTGCAAACAGGAAAGCAGCAGAGCGCGGGGCGTCAGACCCCGCCGAAGGGGAGGGGCTGGAAGATGGCGGCGGTAGCACACCCACCCGAGACGCGACCGAACTCAGGCCCCTCGCCCGCGCCACCGCCCTCCGGCCCGCCGCGATCGTGGGCAGCTCTGCTGTTCCCCGAGTTGGGGATAGAGCCGCCCAGCATAGGCACGGGACGAGGGGCCCCGGCGGCGCCCGCATCCCCCGGCCGGAGCGCCTTCGCCCGGGTCCCCGCCGGAGAGCACCTGTGCGCGGCCATATTGGATTCCTCGCCCCAGCCACTGCCTCCGCGCGGAGGCGGCGGGGAAGCGAGAAGGGACGCGCGGCCTGAGTTCAGCCCCCGCCCCGCCGGGGCTCCGGAGCCGAACCGGCCGGTGGGGAAAGCTAGAGGAGCACTGGGAAAATTACATCGCCCAAAGACTCGCCTTCCTCCCCTACGCGGCCTCGGCGCCCTCCCGCCCCACGCACCCCCGCGCTGGGAGACCCGGAAAGCTTCCCCGGAGGCTGGAGGCGGCCTCAACCGCCTTAGCTCCCGCGCCGCCGGCGGGCGGGGAGGGCGGCCGAAGGGGCGGAGGGCTGGTGGGGAGCGGGAAGATGGAGCCGGGTCCTTACTTGAGCACGGACTGCTCCTTCTCCTCTTCCTTCTTCTGCCGGTCCATGACGGCCAGGATGATTTTCCTCTCCTCCTCCGTGAGGTGGCTGAGGTCGGGCATCTCGGGCTGCAGAGGCGGCTGAGAAGCCGCAGGGGTGGGAGCCTGGCGGCCCCGGGGCCCGACAGGAGCCGACATGTTTGGTGGAGCCGAATCACCCTAGGGAAGCAGGGAGGCAACTCCACTAGCGGCGGCACCGGCGCGGGCGGCTGGAGCAACCTCCAGCGCTGGGACACATACAAATCAGTGGCCTTTCAATCCGAGGCGACAGCCTTCATCCCCCAAGAAAGAAAGGAGGGGAGGGGAGGGGGAGCGGAGGAGTGCGCTCCGGGAAACGTTTCTTCTTCCCGGGAGCCGAGGGCTGGCAAGTGAGCGGTTCCGGGAAGAGAGGAGCGGGAGGCCAGGCCCAGACGCGGAGTGCGCGGAGCGGCGGGGGAGGGCGGCGGAGTAAGGTGGCGGGGACCGCTGAGGGTGGGGTGACTGGAGGGAGCGGGCGGGAGGGCGGCGCGCGGGCTGGGGCGCTAGTGTGTCCGCCCGCGGCGGGGGTGGGGGACCGTGCGCGCCGCCTTTGAAGGGAGAGGGGTGACTGCGAACCAGCCCCTCGGGGGAGTCCCGGGAATTCGCTCCGAGTGCCGGTGGAGCGCGAAGGAGGGAGCGAGGAGAAGTGAGGAAGCAGGGGTGAATTTCCCAGGGAAGCAGCTCTGCGGTCCCGCCGGTTGGCGCGTCACAGGACTGCTCGGTACCAGGAGGGAGGACCCCTCAGGTAGGTACGGGGAGAGAGGGCCGCGGGGCGGAAGACTGCTGGAGTTAGAGCCGAGAGGCGAAAGCGGAGGAGGAAGGATGATAGGGGCTAGCGGCGGGGAGTTCCTGGGGTCAGGGCCCCTTGGCTGCCAACGCCCGGGTCCTAGAGAGCTTCGAAGCGTGGCAGGATCGGACGCTGGTCCCTCCTCATCACGCGCCCGCCCGGGGCCCTCAGCCGCCGCCGCCGCCGCTCGGAGCTTTCGCCTGCGCCACCTCCGCCCCTCCGCCTCCTGGGCTCCTCCCGCGCGGCCGCGTCACCTCCCAGCAGCCCAGGCCCGGGCACGATGGGAGCCCCAAGGGTGGCGGCCACCTCTCCCAAGCGCGACCTGTGGGCTGCGGACCGGCGGGTAGAAGTTGGGCAGCAGAGCGTAAATGCGCGGGGGCGGAGGAGGAGAGGGGGGAAGTGCCAAGCTCTTGAGGGCGGGGGCATGGAGAATGTGAGTGTGTGAGGGAAGCCCAAGTGTCAGGAGGTGGGGAGGGGGAGTGTGAGCATGGCGGGGGGACCCGTGCTGGAAAGCCCAGATGTTAAGAAGCGTGAGCGTGGGGAGGGGGATAATTGGCGGAGGGGGTGACGAGTCTGGAGACTAGGAGTGCGAGGGGCGGGTTAGGGGGAGCGGGGAACCACTAGGGATGTTAGGTCCAGAGATGAAAGAGTGTGAACCTGAGGGGGGTGCTCCCAAGGTTTCGGAGAGGGGAAGGTAGAGTAGGGATGGAGGGAGTCGCCCGGGTGTCAGGCTCCGAGATAAAGGAGTGTGAACGCGTGGTGAGGGGCGGTCCCGGGGTGTCAAGGAGGGCCCCGGAAGGGATAAGAGCTTGGGAAGGGGTTGGTAGGGTGCGAGAGCGCATATGAGGGAAGATGGAGCCTGTGTACCAGTGGGGATCACAGGTGGTGTCGAGGGCCTGGGGCGGGGCGGGGAAGTAAGGAAGTTCTGAAAAACTAAAGGCGAGTGGTACTGGAGAGAGCCTCGGGAAGTGGGAAGGTGACTTTGGGGGAGTTAGAGTGTGCGGGGAGGGGTGTGAGAATGAGGAGGCGACTGGGGGCTGTGAGGGTGAAAGGACAGGATCATCAAGAGGTTAAGGATGAGCCGGCTCTTGGGCCACGGACTTTTGTCTATTTGGTTTCCTCTGGCGCTTAGTCTAGCTTAGAAAGCAAGAGGCAGAAGCGAGGAAATGGGGTTAGAGTCGGAGTGTGATTTTCGAAGCACAGAGATGGGTTCCGTGAAAGGGGCAGAGGTAGACGAAAAAGCAGCCCCAGGAAAACCGTGGTGGCCGCTGCCGCCGCCGCCGCCGCCGCCGCCTTGCGCTCCCGGCGGGACTCTCCGGGGCCCCGACACCACTCCCAGTGGGGGCAGGGCAGGGAGGGGCGAGAAGGGATGAGGTGAAGCGCTGGAAGACGCGGCTGGGAACACACCGCCAGGGATCACTCCCTCCTCTGGGCGCTGGCGCAAGCACTGTGGAGGAGGAGAAGTTAGGCTCTTCCCACATTCACGCTAAGTACCAGGCCAGTTACGGTCTGATGAGAAGTGTAAAGCCTTTGGGGTTTGGGGTTTGTATTATGTTTACCTCGATGTGTAGTAAGCTCTCTCCCTCCTTCCTCATCCCCTAGGTACCATTTGATTACCTCCCAATTTAAGAAAGATTGAGACAGGCCAAGCAGCCCTAGAAGTCTCTTGTGACTTCTAAGCTTAAATTTCTATTTTCCTTTGCTCCCATGCCTCGTAATTGGGAAGGAGAAGGGAAAACTTTAAGTGCAATTTTTATTATTCATTATTGTTATTCACCTGCCTGAAACCAAACTCATAGACTTCATGTAAGTCGGTTTTCATCTCTTTGGAGCTTAGCAAAGTAGATGGGATCGGATGAATCCCAATTTAATTTTGTTACAGAGTTAGAAAATTTTCATAAATCTCTAATCCAACCTCAATGAGTTTCTCTAAGAGAAACTGAGGACCAAGGTCAGCCAGCTAGTAAATGGTAGAGCTGGAACTAGAACCTAGATATTTTTACTCCAAGTTGAAACCATGGTGGTTTTCAACCCTGATTGCACATTAAAATTACCTAGGTTACTTTTTTAGAATACCACCCAGGCCCAACCCTAGATCAAATGAACCAAACTCTGGGGTTGGGACCCTGGCTGTAGGCTTACTTGAAAAGCTCCCCCAAGTGACTAATGTATTGCAAAGGTTGAGAAATACACTATGTGCACTGCAGAATAAGTAATGGAAAGGAAAAATCACAACCGCAAAGTGGAAAACAAGCAAGAAGAACACTTCCAAGGATAACTGATTTTTTTTTTTACCTAAAATTAAAATGTTGGAATTTTCCAATTCTATTCACTTTCCTTTCCTCTCACATGCAATGAGAGGTAACAGTAAATACACATTTCTATGGCTTTAGCCAGGGAAATCCGAAAAGCCACTAAAATACACTATGTACACCTTTAAAAGAGACGAGAGCAGAGCTAGAAATAAGCAAAAGGGATGGATGGAACAGTCCACTTTATTCAACTATTTCTGAGCCAGATTTGAAGAAATAACCCTACCCTCCACCCCCAGCCAACTAACAACTCAAGCAGAACCCCAAACCAAAATACACTACTCAGAGGCTTGAACTTCTAAAATAGCTTAGTTATTATGAGTAAATAAAATGTGAACTTAAAAGTGGTTGTCCAATTGGACAGTTTTGGCTTCCTGTACAGTAAAGAGTCACCTCCTGGGCCCTACACTGTTTTTTGCCAGTCGCATAGTTAGCATGCTGGGTGCCAGCTGCTGTGTCTCCTTGCATCCCCATTACCTCTCAGCTGCCTAGAGACTGTTCTAGCATATGAAAAACAGTGTGCTTGAGCAGGTATCATTAAGATGCTTGACTTCTTACAGTACTACAGGAGAAATGAGTGGGCTTACTGTTACTGTTTCATTTTTACAGTCTTTACTACAGCTAGATGTGTTTTTCCTATTAAAGGGAATCCCTAGAAGTGGAAGTATCTTAAAATCATCTTCCACCCTGATACTCTTCCAAAGTAAAAATTTATCACAGTATTTGTATATTATATAGAATATATATATCACAGAATTTTATATGGGCTACTTTTCAAGTTCAACACAAGATTGCTATGTAAATTTTCTAAAATCACAAACTAAAGTGATCACATTACTAGAATTTACCAAGGACTCATTCAGTACTCTGCTAAGAAATCTGGCAGCCTCACAATGCTTGAAATCATTACATAAACACACGCTTCTTCAGCCATGACAGTCTATTTGCAATTTACTGAATGTGTAAAGATTATCATCTCTGACTTTTTATTCCCTCAACTTGAATTACCTTTTCTATAACCTCTTCCATAACCTTATTCTCAGTCTGATTAACTTCTTTGTCTTCTCCACCATATGTTCAACTCTCCCTTTCTCCTCTTTCTGCTTGTATTGCCCTAGGCTCTCTTCACACTGTACAGAATATGCTCATAGATAGCACTTGTCACACTGGGTTGTAGCCATTTATTCCCTTTTCTGTCTCCCCAAATGGACCATACATTCTTTAAGACCAAGGAATATGCCTTTCACCCAAGTGTCCCAAGGGCCTGCAGAGTGTCTCATACATGATAGGGACTCAATAAATACATGCCTAACAATTAAATGAGCAGTCACAAGATAGTGAGAAAATCAGTGTTATTGAAGTATGAGAAAAGGGAGTCAGAGTTGTAGCAAGAGATAAAGCTGGAGAAGTAGGTTGGGGCAAGATTATGCTACAGCTGTGCTGAAGAATTTGGACTTACCTATAGTCCTCAGGCAGGTATTGGAGGCCCTTTTTGTGAGAGAACTGACATAGTTAGCTTTGATTTTTCAGAAAGCTATCCTGCCTTCATATCCTCAACCGTATCCAAAACACCTGCTAGCAGAATTACTGAGCAGTGATTTAGGCTTGGCGATACAAATGGCAAGAATTTTACTCCCTATTTCTGGAATTTATTTTTGTGGCTATTTTGCTCAGGAGATTACAACAGAATGATAATGAGGCCAAGGTCATGATTTAAATCCCTGGGTGAGTCAGTTGGTGCAATGGCCACAGCTGACTGTTAATCCTTGCCAGTTGACATATGGCAACATTTCATTTCTTGACCAGGAACTAGGTGGAAGAATATGACTGGTTCATCAAAAGTTAACCAGCTGAGCAATAATATAAAGACATGCATGTGGAAAAAAAATTAATCAGCATTATTGGAGAGGCAACTCCAAAGTACATGGCTATTATCAAACCATAGTGTCATTTTTTTCATATATATATGTACTTTTTTTATTAGAGAACTTGTAGGTTTACAGAAAAAATCATTCTGAAAATACAGTTCCTACATACAAACCCACACCCATATTTTTAACAGTTTACATTAAGTGGTACCTTTGTTATTATAATTGTTCTGTTAACTGTGGTCCACAGTTTACATTAGGTTCACTGTGTTGTATGGTCCTATGTTTGTTTTTTAAATTTTTATTCTAGTAACATATATACAACCTAAAATTTCCTCTTTTAACCACATTCAAATATATAATGCCATGGTGTTAATTACATTCACAACGTTGTGCTATTGTCATCACCGTCCATTACCAAAATTTTTCCATGTCTCCAAACAGAAACTGTACCAGTTAAGCATTCCCTAAGCCCACTTCAGCCCCTGGTAACCAGTATTTTAATTTCTGACTATGAACCTGCTTATTCCATAGTGTCATTTTAAATTAAAATAACAGTATTATGTTAGTGATAACCTGAATCACAGCATTGAGAAAGAATATTTTGTTTGTTCCTGGAAAAGAAGCTGGAGATTAGTACAGTTTAATTATTGGGACTCGAGGCCAAGAAGTAATGAAAAATTGAGTGGATATTAGTGCAGGTAGGTTTTATTAATTACTTTTTGTGTGTTTAACAATATAAGGGGTTTTTTCTTAATTATCATGTCATAAAAGCCATAGAGCTGTTTATATTAAAGGGAACTGGGGAAATCATACTCTAATCATCTTTCATTTATGGCATTATAAAGTCATTTCTATTTTTGTTCCCTCCTAGCAATTAATGAGCACATCTATAAAGTGAAAGGGGATAGTGTTAGAAGTTGGGACATGGAGGCATATCTGATGTTACTGTTTTCTTAATTACAACTTCTTCTTAATTACAACTCTGACCACTAACAGAAGTTTAAAAAAAAAGTTAACTTTATGAGGTCAAAAATATATTACACACCCCTAATCAACAAATGGTCCTAGTAATTAAATATTGATTGAATAGCAACAGCTGCTAACATTATAAAAGATGGTCAACCACACATTATGTGGTTTCTGATGGAAGGACATACCACCACCTGTGATGTTGTCTTGCCCAAAAAGAAAAAAGAAGGAAAACCTGAATTTGAACATCTTCTAGATCCACTTACCAATTTATAGGAATTAATGAGGACAGAGAAACGTATTAAAATGCACCATGGAATTGCAATCTGTGGAATACTGTACAGACATTGCACAGAACAAATACACATTTTTTTAGCAAATAAAAGGAAAAAATAAATATATAAGATATGGAGGAGGAATTTTTAGTTTAAACCTGACTTAAAAGTCATCAATCAAGTGCAATTCATGGAACTCATTTAGACCTTGACTTTAAAAAAAAAAAAAAAGGGGTAAAACTTTTGTAAAGCAATTAAAAATTTAGACATTTGGATGTTTGACGATAGTAGGGAATTATTGTTATTTTTGGATGAATGATATTGTGGTTATGTTTAAAAAAGAATTCTTATCTTTTAGTTAATGAAATTATTATGCTTTTTTTAAAAAAATCTTTAATTTCACATACATATTAAAATATCTACGGATGAAATAATGTGCTATCTAGTATTTGCTTCAACATAATATGGATAGGAGTGTGAATGGGGCAGGATTGGCCATGGATGATGGTTGATGGGGCTTGGTGATAGGTACATGGGAGTTCTATCTATTTTTATATATGTAGAAAATTCTCCATAATAAAATTTTTTCAAATGAAAATGAGAGCAATTGAAAAATAGTTTCTAACTTCCATTCCAGTTGCCTTTCATTAAACTAGGAAACCAATAAACTCAGATAATCCTTTATCAAGCATTCATTATTTGATAGATACCATGTGATTTAATTTTCTAGGCTGCATAAAGCAGATACCATAAAATGTGTTGGCTTAAACAATGGGAATTTATTGGCTTACAGTTTGAGGCCATAAAAATGTCCAAATCAAAGCATCATCGAGGCAATTCTTTCTTCCCAAAGACCAGCTGCTAGTGATCCTTGCTCCTCTGCCACATGGCAAGACACATGGCAATGTCCGCTGCTCCCTCCCTTCTTTTACAGCTTTTATTGATTTAAGCTTTTTGTCCCTACCTGCCGCCCTCTCTCCATTCCCTTTATAAAGGACCCCAGTACAGGATTAAGTCCCATCCTGAATGAGGTGGGTCACACCATAACTGAAGTAGCTTCATCAAAAGTTCCTACTTCTAATGGGTTTACATACACAGGAATGGATTAAATTTAAGAACATGTTTTTCTGGGGTATATACAGCTTCAAACCCATCATGCTATGTTAAATGTTTTCACATTTTTTAATCTTCCACACCATCACATGAATAATTAGTATTATTCCATTTTATAAGTAAGAAAACTGAGGCTCAGAGAGGTTAAATGATTTGACCAAATGAAATGATTGAGTTTCAAGACCAGTGTTCAAATCTAGGCCCCCTGGCTCCCTATACAGTATACATTCCACTGTGCACAATTTCATAGTATGGGTTACGTGCATATATTCTGTTCCCCCGACTAAAATCTGAGTTCCCTAATGACAATAGCCACTTTTAATGTAGCTCCTACCATATAATAGGCATCATAAAACAGCCATATTTAAACCAACTATGCTCCCTAATAACTGTCATACTTGAAATGTGAAGAAAAATTTATAAAAGAAACTAATGTTTAGTTAAGGTGACCAAATGTTCCAGTTTTACTGACACTATCCCAATTTGACCAGGACAGTCCTGGTTTAACCCACTGACCACATATAATTATTAATTTCAACTCCTTTAATTCCCAAGAATATCCCAATTTGCACCTCAGATTATATGGTCACGCTATATTTAGTGCAATATGAATTAAGTGCATATGCACAATATGTTACAGGTATAATAAATCTATAAAAGTCAGTGTGTTCCTAGAGTGAAAATCTGTCCTAATCATCTTTGCAATTACCACCCTATGTGTTATGCATATGCTAGACTTTCAGTAAATGTTAGTTGAAATGAATTGAAGTTAATGAATTCCCCACTAGAAAAAGGTAAATCACTATGGTTAGTTTATATTAAATCCTCTCCTAGGACAAGATTTTGACCCCAGTTGGAAACCAAGAATAACTAATAGAAATGTCAGGACTACCAAGCCACCTTCTAATGAAGATTCATAGCAAAAACAAAGCAAACTGCCTAGGGATTTGTAAAACAAGCATAATAATTGATATAGAAGTCATCAACATAGACCTGGAATACAGTGAAAGAAGATAAAGTCATAGCAAGCTTCCCAACTGGAAGAAAAGCTACATCTCTTTTTAAAAGCATGAAGGAAGTGATTGTAGAAGTCTTGACCAAAATCTAATCACTTAGGAATAGACTGCAATTCAAGATTTCTCAAAAAATTGTGGCTTTCAGGGGCAAGGATGGATTTATCTCCCGCAATGTGACTAGTGGCTGTATACTTCGAATGTCACCCTCTGCTTATGAGGATTGCTTTAGTCTTATCTAGATGGTGTTTGATACAACTGCTTTCGTCCATGTTCATTACTCTGCTAGACTCTGTGAAATTCAAGAAACCACATCCTAGATCTGATGAAAGGAGATTCAAAGCTTGCTATCAGCTGTGTACTGATGGTACTGCATCCCTAATTACTTCACTATCTTTCTGATTAGCGTCATGTAACACTAAACTGAAAGGGAGATAGAAAAGAGCCTTGTCATTTCCCACAAGGGAAAGGTGAAGCAAAGATTAGCAGAAGAGATCAAGAATAATCCAAGTTTATTAGCATTATTATCTTACTAGTCAAAGGAAATTTAGCTCAACTCAAAATCAGAGGGATAAAAATAAATTTATCATATTTATTGGCCAGATATTTTATGGGGTTCTAGGTATACACAGAGAAAATGTCACCACGCCAATAATTTGGGGAAAGTCTTTAACTTTGGGGGCTTCAGTTTTCCTCTTGTAAAATAAAAATCCTCTACTAGGTGAACAGTAAGAGTCTTTCTACCTTTAAAATTAAAGGATTCTATAAAATACTACCATTATCCAATAATCACTTCTGAAACATTATTCATCCAGCAAGCATGTATTAAGAACTATTGAAAACAACAGAGCTATGTAAGAAATAGTGCCTAACCTCGAAAAGTTCACAGTCTAGTATGAGAATCATATAAATAATAATAATCCATTGTAGTACATGCTATAAGAGAGGTATCTATAAAATTCTGTGAGAGCACAAAGAGGATATAAATAACTCTGATGAGGAACCATAGAAAGAACATTTTCATTGGGTCTTGAAGACAAGGGAAAAAATGGTTCTTTAGGGAGAGGAACAAAGTTGGATACATGGAATTACAAATAATTTCTTGTTGTGACTTGAAGTACAGATTTTAAGAGGTTAGGAAGGAGCAGTCACTGGAGAGGAAGCTGGAAACTGAACTGGGCCATATCGTAAGAACCTCTAAAATATGCTCAGAAGTTTGGACCTCATCCTATAATAGTGCTTCTCAAACTTGAATGTTCATAAAAATCACTTTGGTGGATCTTGTTAAAATGCAAATTCTGATTCAGTAGGTTTGAGATAGGGCCTGAGATTCTGCATTTATGATAAGCTCCAAATGATACCACTACTGCTAGTCCATGGACCAAATTTTGTGTGCGGAGATTATTCTACACAGGGAAGTGATATGGTGAAATTTTTTTTAGGAATGTTTTCTCTGTCAACAGAGAGGAAGTGAAATGGAGAAAAGCAAGAGTGGTAGTAAGGGGAAAAACTAGGAATCTATAGAAATAATAGAAGTCAAAGATAAGACCTGAACATTGGTAATGGAGATAAAAAGGAGAGGATATCTTTGAGAGATATTTAAGAGGTAGGATGAACAGGACTTAGTGACCAATCAGCTGTGAGAGGTGAGGGATAGAGAGTAGTCCACACAAGAATCCAGTAATCTCACTTAATCTGATTTAAATTAGTAAAATTCCAACACAAAATTGAATAAATGTTGAACTGCCTCTGAAGGGCAGGAAAAGACAGACTATATAAATACACTTTTTAGCCTACAATAATCTTTTGCCCTTGCTGGATTTAACCCTGTAGTATTCTAAGGTTGATCTAGAGTTGTGCTATTCAATATATGGCTAGCAACTAGCCATAGCCATGCTAGCTACATGTGGCTATTTAAATTTTTAATTTATTTTAATTTAGTATTACTTTTTTTAAAAATTAAATAACATTAAAAATTCAGTTCCTCAGTTACACTAGTCACATATCAAGTGTGCTACAGTTACATGTGGCTAGTAGCTACAGTTTTGCATAGTGCTGATATAGAACATTTCCATCTTGAAAGAAAGTTCTATTGAATAGCACTGATAGAGGATCAGTTAGGCACCTGTATTACAAGGAATCAACATTATGAAAAGCATCCCAATGTCTTTATTCTTTGTTTTTTCTTTTAAATGGATCATTTTATTCTTGTAAGATATTTTAAGATTTTTTTTTAAATGCTACAGTCAAAGAATTATGAAGTGGGCACTTTGGAAACTGTACTGAAAGTGAAAAAATGTTGGCAGGCTCAACAACATCATTTTCCCTTGAGAAACAACATCAAGGTTTGGAAATCCCAAAAGACATCTCAAGATCATAATACCCCTGAGGAAATGAGCTCATTTGTAGGTAAGTCTGTGAGAATGATAATAGACACAGCCTATACTTAAGTAGTGGATAAATATGACTCAATTTTAAGGCCTTGTGCAGTTGTTATGAGTAGTTCAGTCAAGAGGGAGGAAGTGAGTACAGAGATTTAAAGATGGAATATATTCCTGGACTCTTTCACTATAACTGTTAGCTTACAAATCAAGAAAGAATGCTTTGCCTATTAATATGCTTTCAGAGATGTATAAAGGAAACTTTAATACAAACTGACTTAAACAATAAGGAAATGCATCGTCTCATGTAATTGGAAAATCCAGAGGTAGATAAGGTTTCAGAATTGGTTGATTTAGCAATGTAGTTATGTTTTTTCAGGGGCTCAGCTTCTTTCTGGATCTGTGCTTTGCTCTCCATGATGTTGATTTTATTCTAGCAATGACTCCTTTCACAAATATATGTTTGACAAAAACAGTCAAGAGCTTTTCCATGTCCAAAGCTAGCCCACTTACATTACATTAGAGCATGATGAATAAAATGATAGTAGAAAAGTTATAAATTTTACTTTTTTACTGTAGCCTCAAAAAAGTGGGGGAATAGACCCATAAAAATAATTGATGTGTGTATGCAAAAATCATTGGGATAGATC
Source organism: Choloepus didactylus (assembly GCF_015220235.1). Lineage (NCBI taxonomy): Eukaryota > Metazoa > Chordata > Mammalia > Pilosa > Megalonychidae > Choloepus > Choloepus didactylus. The sequence goes on along the minus strand of NC_051320.1, from coordinate 59,465,470 downwards.
TAGATTTTACCCTGAAAACTGTAGATGAGAATCTTTGACAAATTGAAAGCAGTAACAAAAGTGAAACAGAAGGACTTAGGCCACCCAGCTATTAAAATATACTTGCATAGGAATTAATTACTTGTAATTACTTTTACAGTTTCTGATATACAAATGTGTATTAGACAAATGTATTCCATTATAATGTTCAACTTTAAGAGTGTTATTACTTATGTTTTCTCCACACAGGAGAGTTTACTGGAGGATTTTTATCCAAGTACAGAAAAATAATTATAAAAGTACTTACATTCCCGCAAAGTTTTCCCAAATAACTGAAAAGATTCTGAATGGATAAAAGATTAAAAATTAGTAATAATGCCCTTGTTTTGCTTTACTCTCACCTTAAGATTAATAATAAAATTATGGTTTCAACTATCACCTCAAGGAAAGTAAATCTAAACTGTATCTCCAGTTTCAATTGTTTATTCCCGGCTCTGTTTATTTACATTGACACTTGAGGGTCTTGCTACCACCTCAAACTTAATATGCCTAAAACTGAAATTACCCTCCATCCCCTTCCTCAATAGCAACAACAACAACCAAAAAAAACAAACAGTTCTTTCTTTGGCTTTCCATTTTTCTATCACTGGAGTCATCATTTCCCCCAAAAATCTTCCAGGGTAGGAATGTGAAACACATCCTTGATTATTCCTGTGTTTTTCTTACAGCTAATCAGCCCCTACATCCTATCAATTATTTCTTTATAATATTTCAGACATATCCCTTAAATTATTCTCACTGCCACCAACCTAGCCTAGGTTTTTGTCACTTCCCACTCAAATAATTGCAGTATCCTAGGCATAATGCAGGAGAAAATTCACTGGACTTTGAGTCAGGTTACCACCAATTGGTTATGTTATTTTAGCTGTCACAATCTTTGGGCCCCAAATTGCTCTATGGAATGAATAGGACTGGACAATGTTATCACTAAGTTCTCTTCAATTCTAAAATTTTGTGCCAGATTTGTGCCATATTTTTCCTGTATTCAGTTTCTTCTCCTCAAAATCATTCTATACCCTGCTATAAAATTAATGTTTTCTAAAATACCACTTTAATTATGATATATAGGAGGCAGACTAGAGCAGCAGTTACAAGTGCCAGCTCTGAAGTGAGAATGAAGTAAGTTCTGCCACTTACTAACCATGTTACTAAGCAGTTATATGGCTTCTCCATGTCTCAGTTTCCTCGTCTGAAAAACAGGGAAAATGATAGCATCTCATGGGTTTCAATAATCAAATGAGGTTATGCATGTATAATGCCTTGCACATAGTAAGTACTCAATAGATGTTGCTATTCTTTCCTTCCCCAACTCAAAAGACATTATTGATCCTGCCTACAAAACAAGTCGAAAATCCATAGCCTGAGTTTTAAGTTTATCTACATCTGCTAGAACTGCTTTGTTTACACTTGCCCTTACTTTTACGTTCTATGCACCCTCTATCCCAAGCTTATTTGTCTACCCTTTATCTTCCAGAGGATCCTGGCTTTTTGGCATCTCTTCAATAACTCTTAAGCTTGGAACATCCCAGCCTCTTTACTGATTTGAAGTGTACCCACCTAAACCAGAAAGCTTTCAGCTACATGAAAACAAATGAACAAACAAAATGACCTAAACTAGGTTAAACAGTAAGTCCAGTAGTAAGAGAGGCTTCGTATTGGCTTAATCCAGTGGCTCTCCTTCTGTTTCTTTGCAGTTCTCTTGGCAGTGCCCTCCCCTATATATTTTCTTGGCTCTCAGAATGGCTTACGAATGGTAGCAAAATGTTTCTAGTGATTCTGGGCTTCATATCTATGCACCACGGTGTCAGAGGAAGGCAGAGATTCTATCCCAGCATTCCAAACGAGAGTCCTGAGATTCACCCTGACTGAACAGACTGGGTAATATCCTTCCCTTCCCATTCATTTCCTCTTACCCCAACCAAACAATGATTTGACCAAGGGAAATAGAATGTGCCAATGATTGGATTAAACTAATCCCCCTAAAGCTTGGGGTGGGACCAGCTTTCTCAAAAGAACTTCAGCTAATGGTAAAGGATGCTATCCAAGTTAAAATACATATACTCTTAGTAATGGGAAAGCAAGGAATGAATGTTAACTGTTCAAACAATGACGTCTACTCCATCATCCCTAATACCATCTAAAGATACTCTATGACAATGTCAGTTTCTATAAACACTGCCTTGCCTTATACTGTCTTTGAGGCACTAAGTCTTGACTCCCTAACTAAGTTGTAATTTCTCAAAGTTGGGGTCAAATTCCTACTCAGCACTGAGATATATACACAGAGCAGTCAACGGAGGAAAATTGGTTTTACTGTGGCTTCAGTACTTTATATTTGGAAATGGGACTAGGTGGTTGAAAGAAGTGGGATCAATGGAAAAGAGTAGTTCAGCTCTTAAAACTGCCCTAGGGAGAAAGTAACAAGTTAAGTAGTAGTTCCTTGGGTAAAATCATGCAGGCAATTCACTCCCTAAAAAAGGATCTCACAGAACCCCATTTCTGCTTTCTGAATGAGTTTGAGGCCAATGTGATATTTCTAATATGTGTGTTTGGTGGTTATCCTTACACCTCGACAAGTGGCTTTCATAGCCTTAACAATTCTTAGTTGTGTTTTCTTATTTCCTTTGGATCGTCCAAAGTGTTTTCCCTCAAGTGAAACCTGGGGAAACTTATTCATTTCTTTCATAATTGCTCCCTTGACCTCCTTATTGCTTCCCTATTAGAGCCCCAAACGCTCTTGCAGCAGTCATTGCTGGTTGATAGTCATCATCCTTTGCAAATGGAAGTGATGACAGAACCCAATACCTTGTATAAAAATATTTTGCTATTTCTATACAAAATATTTTATAAATGGAAACTACATGTATGTATTTTACTGAAATGTTATGACTTGAAATTTGGGTATCTATTATGTTTCTAATAATAAAAGCTTCACAGTGCAACTGCTGCTTGTAGATTTGCAGCTGACTGGCATTTTAATTTTTTAATTCACATTCTTAATTCAAATATGACTGATCTAAACTATTAAGAAAAATTCTCCTTGAATCATTCATTGCACTTCAAAAGAAGAAAGCAAAAACAGCTGTCTAATTATTATGTAATCTTTTATTTATAAATTGAGATCATTAGCACTCAATGTTTTTTTCCTCTCTATTAAATGTACTCATAATGATCCCAAATGAAAGGAAGCCTCTCTTTAAAGTTAAATTTACTGGAGCAACATAGCAAAGTATAATGGTAAAAACTTATATGTTAAGGAAAAAAAAACTTCATTTCTAAGAACAGATTCAATAAACAGTATATATGCAAATAATTGGTGCAGTTTCTCAAACTTTAAAAAATGCATTCCTAGGTGTTCTAATAACAATTCTGTCTTCCTTAGGGGATTATAAACTTTTTAAAAATATGTGAAAGGCCTTATTCTTCTTTATAGTCTCCTATTCCCTAGCATAGTATCTTCTACCACAGTGAATATTTATTGAGTTTAATTTAAAATCAGTAAGCACTGCTAATAAGCTACCAATTGACAGGCAATATGTTTTGACTCTAAAATCTCAATACTTGACAGAAAAACATCCAAACATAGAAATCTGATTTTCTTCATTTAAAATGTTGAGGAAAATTTTTATTTGCTTTGAGCTTTTATTGTTAGCAAAAGGATTGCAAAAAATCTGACATGTATGTCGTTAGGTGAATTGATGAACATTACTTCACATTTCCAAATTGTCGCTCACCTTCAAAAGACCATTTTAATTTAACATCTTTTATAGAAAGAAAATGAAAAATGATTTAAGGCATTTTCTAATTCAGAGAGTAGGAGATCATAATTCTCTACCCCAGGATTGCTGATATTTTCTTCTTCCTTCATTCCCTATGTGTTTTTATGAGAGTATAATGCTGAGGGTACATTGTATGCATTAAGGTTATATAGCATGATTAAAATCATTTGTGATGATGATCATGATGATCATGATGAGAACCCTTTAGATCACTTCTCACAAAATGCTCAAGAAGTTGGTAAATCTGTTAGCCTCCGTGAGAAAGGTTTAGATAACTCATTGTGCCAATTATAATTCCAGTAATCCACTATGGATAAGATACATACCTCAGGCTAGTAACCTGAATTACATGAGAAAACCCTAGTTAGTCTGAGACATTTCAACCATGCTCCCCAGCGTTGGTCCAAAAATGAGTCAATATGTCAAGAAAACAGCTCTTTTGTGATGGTGAATGAGATGCCATGTCATATGGAGGCAGGGAGATGAAAAGGGAAGAAACCACACCAGCAAAATTGAACTAACCCTTACAGTTTTCTGTATGGTTAAAACTATGATCAAAAATGTGTCTCTTTTGTGCTTGTTTTTTTTTTAATTTTAAAAATATTTATTGTTCTACCTTAATATTTAGTAAAGTTTTTAAAATGACCACCTGTTTCTTCTGTCCCAAAGAGAACCAAAGAAGGAATCAAAGTACAGTTTAATAGAGAGAGATGAGAGGTATCGTGCATTTGGGAGGACCCTAAGACAACTTTGTGAATATTACCTACCTTGTACTTCCAAGTATGTATTTAATCTTTTGTTTCCTTCGTAAGATTTATTTGAGCAGTCAGTTAACATGCAAAGAGGGTCAAAGCTAGGACTAGTGAGAGAAATTGTAGGAGCTTGGATTCTGGAGTCAGACTGGGCTCAAATCCCAGCTCTACCACCTGTAGTCTTGGGTACTTGTGCCTCAGTTTCCTCATCTGTAAAGAAGGAGAGTAATAGTGCCCATCTCATAGGTGTCTTCATATGTGTACTTAGAAAAGTACTTGTCACAGAGTAAGAATTATAAAAATGTTTCCCATTATTATAAATGCCTTAGCATCATTAAGGGAGTGTGTTGTGGTACCCTGTTATAGTTTGCCCCCAGTTAACATAGATTGGAACTCTATCAAAGTTTAAAACTCCTGGCAAAAGATTTATGCCCCTTGCCCTTTTCCTACAAATTTTATGATATCATCTGCTATATGACAGTTAGGCAACTACCTGTAACGATACCTTGTCAGATGGGCGTGCAAGGAATCTCTAGCAAAGTCCCTCTTCTTAAGACCTCCCTTAGAGCAAGAGTGTCTTGTTTCAGGCAATGTTTTGCCCATCCCTGTTACTAAGGGTAATCAGTAATAGCAATCATGATAATGATATAATGAGTGTGTTCAAGGCACTGGATTAAGTGCTTTAAACACCTTATCTCATTTAGTTCTCATAAGAACTCTATGATGTAAGTACTGTAACCTTGGGCAAATTATCTGATCTCTCTCACCTATAAAATGGGTATAATGGTAGTACTTATTTCATGTTTTTTATAAGCATTTATTGAGTAAATATATGTAAAATCCTCAAAACAGGACTTTAGGATGTGGATTCTGAAGCCAGACTGCTTGGGTTTGCATCCCAGCTCCACCACTTGGTAGCTGTGTGGCCCTGGGCAAGTTATCTAGAGTGCCTTGATTACTTCATCTGTAAAATGGGTGCTACAAGAATAACATCCAAATAGTTATTGGCAAATAGTAAGCTTCTTCCCTTTCTCTCTCATCTCATTCTGGGGCTCCAATTGTAAATGTGTTAAACCTATTCACAGTGTCTCATTTTTTTTTTTTTTTACTCTCTTTTCTGTGTTTTCCACCCATTTGTTTGCTTAAGTCTGATTATTTCCTTTTGACCCATCTTCCAAATTGCTAAATCGTAAATAAGTAAACAAATAAACACTCTGTGCATAGCGTATACTCAATAAATGTTAGCTATGATTATTAACCCCTACATAACATTAGCGGGACTTGGGAAGATCAAATAACCTTTCAAGGTTACATAGTTAGTGGGTGGTACAACCAGGATTTAAACTCAGAATCCACAGCCTTAATTACCTTAATTATTTTATTATGATACTGTTGTGGGAAAACTAGTAGGACACTGCCGATGTGTGATGATTTACCTTCTTCTTTACTGTGGATAGTGGCTTTGTTATCTGGTACGTGTGTAAATGTATGTACATTTTAAGTCTGTCGGAATGGAGTTCATTTCAGCCTAATCCATACTGCCGTCACCATCCTTAGTTTTGCTCGAAATACCTAATTCCCAAATAGGAAGCTTAATTCTCAACTGTCGTTCTGTAAATGCAATCAGTGGGAGCTCCATTCACAGAAAAAAATGAGCAGTGAAGCTAACACTTCTTGAGGTAGGAGGGTGTGATTCCAGAATGAAACTCATGCTGCTGCCATCCTAACCCTTAGGCTGAGATGCGACTCTGGTGGAGGAAATGAATGAATCACCATTTAAAAAAAAATTATTCTTTAACTATTTGGAGCAGCACTACTTTAAATAATTAAAGGAATCCAAAGGGGGGAAAAAAAGAAATAGAGGTTTCTTCTTTTGCTGAAAAAGCCAAAAAATATCAATGTTAACCAGCTAAGGAAGAAGAGAGGAAAAAAAAATTCAGATGGTTCTTTATTTATGCTTAACTAAAAAGACATAGAAAGCAAAGAAATCGTATATAAAACTGGAATGAGAGCACACTATAAGAAAGTATAATTAATTTTTTGTCCAAACACAGACACACACACACACACACACACACAAATATTGCCTTTTTTTTTACAGTAAGTTCAGTGATTTAATTCTGTCTCTAATCATTGGCTCTTTTTATCCTCTTTATTCTTTTCCCAAACTATCATCTATTCTATTAACTTTAATGATCACATCTACAGATGACACCTGAATATTCACGTCTTATTTAAGTAGGAGTTTCACTTTTCCAACTGCTTAGAGATGTCTGTTGATTCTACTGCCATCAGTCCAAACCAAATATATTTAAAAGTGAACAGAAGTCCACTTCTACCTGGATCTAGAAAACTGGAAAAAGTGTTGTTCCCACCCTTACAAAAAGAAAAAGCTAGATAATTGCCGTCATCATGACTTTTCTTAACTCAATCAAAAAGCTGATGTTGCAGGACAACCAACTATACCGAAATCCAAAGAAATGCAGAAACTTTCAAGGAAAGGTAGGTCCAGAGAGTAGCTCACTTGTGACTGAGCATGAGAGGAATAGATGCCAGGTGCTACACAAGCAAGTAGAAGGAATATAACCAGTTTTCTTTTAATAAATTGCTAAAGGTTAAGTGTAACCTAATGAGAGTTTAGAAGTTCACGCTCACTTGCAGACTCTTCTCCGTGAATATCCACTGGGTGCTTATGGGAAAGAGTGGGGGTGGGGGATGCAGGGGGAGAGACCAAGAGAGCTTTCCTCAGGAAAGGAGTGAAGGCTCAGTGCAATTCCTCCTGCATGGAACAAAAGCCTTAAGCTGCTGGAGGAGGTGAAGAAAATCACATCATCCCCAGGGCACATGTGAATACCCTTTGTGGCTGGGGAAAGGGTAAAAGAGAAAAACGTTTGGCTCAGAATCATATACCAATCTCATGAGAGTTTTTTATTTACAGCTGGGAGAGGGACAGGAAACACTCTCCCACGTAAGACTAGCCAAAGATATAAGGCATTTAGCTTCCGTGGCAGGTTCACTGAAAGAGCTCCACCCTCAAGATCCAGGAATACACAGCCTGCCTAAAACTGGGGCGCCATCAGTCCAGCCAGCACAAGATTATAAGTAATAGCAGTATATCACTGGGGAAGGGACAAGGCCATGGAGCAATATCCGCTCTGTGACACAGGCACACGGGGAAGTCCTAAAGCTGAGGATGGAGCACAAACAGAAAAACACTGTGGCAATTCAGAACCCACCCCAAACACAAAGTAACAGTAGAGAAATTTAAAATTGGTGGTGCACTGAAGGTAACCATGACAATAACAAAACTCAAACCCACCTTAGATTTTGACTAGATTGACTCAACAGTTCATACTAATAGCTTAGCAGAAGAGTTATGCCTAATTCCAGGAATAAATGCTATTTGCTTCCTTCTCTACTGGTCCACACACAATGTCATTCATTCAGTCAAAACTATAAGACCCACAAAGCAAGGAAAACAATCAGCTCACTGTGAAGAGATACAGCAATCAGCAGAACAAGACTCAGAAAACCAAAATGAATCACAGGATCCTTCCCCTTAAGCTTGTTTATTATCAAATGGAAGTAGTCTTGAAATATTGGGTGACAGCAAAAGGAAGGAACTAAGGAATAAAGGATGAATTGGCATGTCTGGAGCTGTGTGGACATAGGCACAGAGGCAGGAAATAACCTAGCAAACAAGAAAAATTATTACTCAGTCCTATTTTCTACAAACTTCTAGCTCTAGCCATATGATTTTTCTCACCATTCTATAAACATTCACATATTCCCTCAACTGAGATTTTTTTTTTGATTGCTTCCTCTCTCTTCAATTACCTAAATCCTTCTTATCTTATAAGTTCAAGTTATACTGTTCTTTGTCTCCCTTTCTTGAACAAGTCAGTCTTCCTTGATATTTCCCTTGGAGTCTATAGCCTTAATTTCTTTTGTTATCCTGCTGTGATGCCATTGCTGGAAAACCAATAGGACACAGCAAATATGTTGCAGAACTGGACCACTTTGGGTAAGGAACTCTGGGAGAAAAAAGAGCTATATCACCCTTTCCCAAATCATTCACTCTGATATTTGGAGGAAGAGAGAGGTCTATTTGTGTATTCCAGGGTGGCTCCAACCAAGAAAACAGTGTCAGAGGGAGGCCAACAGGGCTCTGAAAGTGTTTTTATGGGAAAGAGATTGACAGGACCTGTGAACTAGCTCTGGTATTAAGCTGTAAAGGGTGGTGACTCTTGGTCTGTGACATAGCTGATTTGGGAAACAGTCCTGACACAGAACTACTTGAGGTGGGCTTGCTCTGCTATGTGTGTAGACCGAAATACTGGCTACTTTTTTGCCTACCACACAGCTGCAGGTCAATCTGTAGAATGCCAGCCCACTGTTCAGTGAATGACTAATTGCTGAATTTACTTATTTCTTTTAACTATTTTCAGTATTACAGCAATTTGTAGTGGATGGGATAGTGTTTAACAGCTTCTAAAGGCCTCCAAAAAGTTTTAGTTAACCAGTTTTTATTTGTCTTTAAACAGTATTTTAAGAAAAATTTAATTTCCCAGAAGTTAAGGATCATTGAGTGGTTTAGTCTTTACTTGAATAAATTCTGCTTATCAATATATTTATGGATAAAATTGATTGACATTTCAAACTTGCTTGGGATGAGGTATTATTCCAAAAAGCACAGGGATCATCATAATAAAAGTATTTAATCTAATATTTGGATAAATGCATTTTTTTATTGATTCCAGGATTCTATTTATTTTATAACATTCACTCTATGTTAAACATTACTAGCTTTATGCAGTAACAAAGATTTTTAAAATGCATTGTAAAAGATTATTACAGTAGAAAGAAACTATAGGTTACTTCATTTGTTTTATAATAATAAATATTGCAAAGGAATAAATGAAATTTAATATGCTTTTTTATCCTCAACAAAACAGAAGCAACCTCAGCCCCTATCTGTACTCAAATATAAACATACTCCTATTATCCATTAAATAACAACTGATAGCTAATTTATTTTTATCATAATTAGAAGCATATTGCATTTTGCTTTTTTAAGCCAATCCATCAAATGTTTACTAAGCAAAGAATTATGCTAGTATACTAAGAGGTTCTCAAGGGGGTCATATGTACACACACACACATATACCTCTCTCAGTATTTTGTATGTAACAAACTGTATATTTAAAAAATGAGAGTACAGACATAATTAAGATTTTTGTTTTAACTTGTCTGAACACTCCAAATCTTCTGCAGCAGTTATGTATTAATATTTTAATGTTGCCATCCCACTTATTTAATGGAACAAATAATTCATATGCCATAATTATAATCTGTTTCACTGTATTTTCTTGTTAATAAGCATGAAAAATCAATCTTTCCTGTGTCTCTCCCTCCCTTCTTCCTTCCTTTCTTTCTTTCTTCCTTCCTTTTCTTTCTTCCTTCCTTCTTTCTTCCTTCCTTCCTTTCTTCCTTCCTTCCTTCCTTCCTTCTTTCTTTCTTTCTTTTGTCCTTCCTTCCTTCCTTCCTTCCTTCCTCTCTTTCTTCCTCTCTTTCTTCCTCTCTTTCTTCTTCTTTCTTCCTCTCTTTCTTCTGAATGTCATCTATTGACTTACTCCTATTATTCTGGATTTTTGCCTGAACTGGGGATTGCCAGAATAGAAAGCTTGTGGAACTTTACCCAAACCATTCTGTGATGGCCATGGTTCACAATTATTAGATATGCTACAAACTGGTACACAAGGAATAGTTCAGGCTGGTGATTAAGAGCATGGGTAAACTCTTGGCTCTCCTTACCAGATGTGTGAACTTTAGCAAGTAATTCGTTGGTCTATCTTTAGTTCTCTGATTTGTACAATGGGGTTTAATAGAACCAATCTCATGAGGTTGTTGTAAGGGATAGTGTGATAGTTTATGTCAAGTCCTTAGCATAGTGCTGGGCATGTAATAAACACTCAAGAAATATTTGTTATTACAATTAGTAGTAGTGTGAATACATACAAGATCTTATAAGAATACAAAACTGAGAAGACCGGAAGGATCAGAGGAGCCTTTTTTTAAAAAGAAAACATTTTTTTTATTGTAAAATATAACATACATACAGAAAAGCGATAACGTTCAAGGCATCATTTAACAAGTAGTTAGAGAGCAAATTTCAAAGAATGTTATGGGTTGCAGTTCCACAATTTCAGTTATTTCCTTATTGTGAAATATGGCATATGTACAGAAAGGTGATAGCTTATAAAGTATGATTTAAAAAGTAGTTATAGAGCAAATAGAATGCTATGGATTACAGTTGCACAATTCCAGTTATTTCCTTCTAGCTGTTCTAATACCCTAGAGACTAAAAAAATATATATTTATATTAATTCAGTATTCATAATCCTTTGTTAACTTCTATCTTGTTTGTTGCTATTCCTCCCTCTTGTTTGATCACTGTTTCAACCTTCAGGGATATCTGAGCAGAGACCACCCTAACTTGTTCATATTGTAAAGGAGTGTTGACATTATGGGGAAGGGGGCTGCATCTGGTTGATGTTCTTGAAGAGGCTGATGCCTCTGGGTTTTGGGACTTACCTGGCATAGGAACATTCTGGAGGATTTAAGTTTCTGAAAAATAAACTTAGTGAGTGAAACTTTATTATAGAGTTTCAGATAGGGACCGGGGTATTCTTTAGGATTTGAGGGACTACTGTTGATTTGGGCTTGTCCTACTGTGGCCATTTGGCGTATCTATCTGAAGCATTCATAAGAATAACATCCAGGATAGCCTCTCCACTCCATGTGAAATCTCTTAATCACGGAAACCTTACTTTGTTACCATTCTTTTCCCCCTTTTGGTCAAGAAGACATTCTCAATCTCTCAATGCTAGAGCCAGGCTCATTTCTGGGAGCCATGTCCTACATCACCAGGGAAAATCACTTCCCTTGGAGTCATGTCCCATGTAGCAGGGAGGGTAATTTTATTTGCAAAGCTGGACTTAGAGAGAGAAAGGCCACATCTGAGCAACAAAAGATGTTCTCTAGAAGTGACTCTTAGACATAATTATAGGTAACCTTAGCGTCCCCTTTACAGCCATAAGTTTCACAAGAGCAAGCCTCAAGATCAAGGGCTTGACTTATTGAGTAGGGTGCTCCTAATTTCACATAGCATATATTCTGTCCAAGATAAACAATCAGTGTCTCACATTATCTTCACTTAGTTGTACAATCAGCACTCTCAATTTTAAACAATTATAACACAAAACACCCCAAAGCTCTTATCATCCCCTAATTATTTATCTCTAGTATTAATGTGGAACTAGTAAGTTTAAATACAGTCCCTAGTATGCAATATGTAGTTTTTCCCATATACTACTCTGTTGTTAACTCTTTGTACCAGTGTCATACCTTAGAAGTGGATCATGCAAGCACTTTTTATATTTGTAGTACTAATCTGTGGGATACATGCCTTTAATCAACACTTTCAATCATGTTCACCCTCAATATGGCACTGATGCCTATAGTCTTATTAACGAACTGTAATCACCCCTGTCCATTCCCATGCCTTTTAAGTTCAACCTCATTAGCATCAGTACATATTAGGTTATCATTCCCTCTTCACTAGCTTCTGTCTATCTCCAGGTCCCCTATCTTCTACATTTTATGACACTGATTTTACATTATTCAGGGAGTTCAGATTAGTGATAACATATAATATCTCCCCTTTTGTGTCTGACTTATTTCACTCAGCATTATGTCCTAAAGATTCATCCATGTTGTCACATGTTTCAGGACCTTATTCCTTCTTATTGTTGCATAGTATTCCATCAGAGGAGCATTTCTTGATGAAATGATTTTTAAGATGAGATTTTAAGGATGGGATTTGATCTAAAATCTGTCATTTCTTTTGTTCATAAGCAAATTAAAAGTGGCATTAGCATCTCTTTGGGTAAACATTTTGCAATATAATTGGCACTAGGTGTTGTTATTTTATCAAGTGCAATTTCAATAAACTTTTTTTAAAAACTGAAACTAAAGAGTGAAAAATTCCAATGTCTGAGAATTTGGTCTTATTCTGAATTCTTTTTAGAAAGATTTGCAATAATTATTGTATATAGAAATATTGGAGACTACATGTTTATTTTTAGATGGGAAATTAATTCAAGTTTCAAGAACTCAGAACTCTTCTTAACTCTGGGCTGAGTGTCTTATCCTCCTTAAGTTTTCAGGAACCAGATTCAGCTGTAGTGGAGAGCATACAGTGTCTGACAGGGCCATTCCACAGGAACAGGAAACATTTATAGATGAAATCCAGGGATACTTTGCTAGGAAAAGGATCAAAGAGGACTGCATACAAGCTGAACACTGTAGGCACCCACCCCACAAACTCCCCCAGTCTTGCATGTGTTAATGTTAAATCCTGACTATAATTCTGTAGCCAAGTGTATGTTCATGAAATTCTCATCTTAATACCTACAATGTGGATCATCTCTTTCCTCCCTTGTCCAACTACCTCCTGTTTCGGTTAGCTAAAGCTGCCAGAATGCAACATAACAAGAAATGGATTGGCTTTTACAATGGGGATTTATTAGTTTACATATAACAGTTCTAAAGCCATGAAAATATCCCAATCAAGGCATTAACAGCATGATACCTATTCTGAAAAAAAGGCTGCAGGCATCCGGGTTTCCTCTGTTAGGTAGCGAGGCACATGGCCAGCATACAGTCACTCTCTTCTGGGTTTCATTGCTTTCAGCTCCTGGCTTCAGTGGCTCTCTCAGCTACTCTGGGGGCTTTCCTCTAAGCTTCTCTGGGTGTTTCTCCAAGCTCTCTGGTGTTTCTCTCTGAGCTCTCTCAGCTTTTTGTCTTTTATCCTCATAAAGGACTCTAGTAAAGGATTAAGGCCCACCTTGAATTGGTCCTACTCACAATAGGTCTGCACTCACAAGAATGGATTAAAAGAACATGGCCTTTTCTGGGGTACATAACAGCTTCAAACCAGGACACTCCCTGAGTTTTTACCCTACTACCATGTATGGGGACAGAGCACCAAATGGTTTGATAGATGTTCCTGAGCCAGTGCCAGGTGACACATATCCTGTGTCAGTACTATCACTGACATGTGACACACGTCTCCCATTTCTGAGATAACACAGTGTAATATGCCCTGTTTCCCTTTGTTCACTTAGAGGTATGATTCTACCACCCATCTTATTTTAATACACTTCCTAACATTTTCCACATTCCAAAATCAAAATTTTTTGATGTTTGTGTTAAAAAAAAAATCTGTGTTACAATAGACTTCATCTTAGAGGGAAAATGCTCCAAGAAAAATGTGTTTGGAGTTTTATCAAATCCAAAACAAAACAATTTAAAAGGAACTCGAATCATAAGGAACCAAAAACATACAATTGCTTGCCAAACCTAAATGATGACATGAACATTTGCCTGTAGGGAAGAATACATCAATTGAGGTAGAAAAATAAAGAATAAAGAAGTTGGGCATGTGTTTCTTTAGCTTAACTACTGATACAGGAAAAATTTGATTTGAAGGACGATGTATATAAAAGTATTACATTTCTGCTTCAAGGACTCATTTGATTTTAGTGTGCAATGAAAAAATATATATTTTGACCCATTCTCAATACTAGATATAACATGAATTGCAAGGTCCTAGAGCCTACATCCCAAAATAATTTTCCTTAACCTTTGGGACAAAAAGTTTTCACAGTAACTCCCAGTAGGAATGTTCCTAGAATTCCATGACTGGTACATTTACCCCATCACTACCATCCATAGTGTCTGTGATTTTTTTCTTTTATTATTTCTGTTTGTCTCTAGTTCCCCCTTCTTTCTGGGTTTTGTTATCTCAGCCCAGCCAGTCAGTCATTTAGGTTTTAACTTAACTTTGGTCTGCAGTGAGGAAATTTCCGTATAAATATTATCCAGAGTGACAGGGCTAACGTCTAACTACTTAAACCAGCTTTATGCTCCTTAACTCATTAAATGCAGTTTTAACAGATTGTTACCAGGTCAGCTGGTAATTCAGCCCAGTCCTAGCCTTCAGAGACTGTCCTTGGTCCCAAATGAAAACAATTTTCTCTCTGCAACCTCCAGACACTGCCTGAGCAAGTCTATTTAGATAACATCCTACATCTCTTTATCAATTCTCATCTCAATATCTCTTCCATCTGTTTAGAGGAAGTGATTTAAGCTGATGTTTCCTCTTTCCAGACCTCTTCTAGGAAATGTATCTGTATAAAGCTAATGGACTACTCCCACTGGGCTCTCCTAAGACCCTTACAACATCCTATCCCTTCTCTATCTCCCATGATCTTGAACTATCCCCAAGTGCCCCGCTACGTAATTTCTACATTTCATATTGTCCGTCATTTTCTCTCACAATTATATCTCTGGTTTTCTCCCTGTAGTATACCCAGAGCTTTCATCAGATCCCTCTTGATATAATATTAAACCTGTTGATATTTTACTCTTGTCAACATTTAGAAAGGAGGAGTACTAGATCCTTAAATCTCACATTCATTAGGGAAGGCTTTTTGATCACAAGCCTTAATCAGCTAAGGCCACACTAGCAGTAACCACTTTACAGTTGGCACCTGATTGAGAAAGGAAGGCCCCATTACATAAAGGCATAGGCTAGGGCCTGATGAGATCAGGGAAAGATCAACTTCTGATACTGAAATTAATAAAAAAGATTGGATAGGATTACCCATCTGCAGAAATGGCTTACCCACTCTAAACGGTTTATAAACTTGTCCCCTAATGGAACATTCTCTTTTAGTCCAATTAAGAAAGTCACTGAACTCTCAAAAAAACTGTAGCCCACTCACTGGTATTGTCAAATGCCTCAGATTATTGTTGTGCTGTCATAACAAAAGGAGTATTTAAAGCCTGCCTCAGACCTAAGAAAAGAAAGGCAAATCGATATTAGTTTTATCTAGCCTTTGCAGATAGAAGGACCCTTCAACTTCAGAGGACGAGTGTCAACTATTTAGTTAGAAAATAGCTAGAATACAGCAGGGGCAAGCTACACTTAATTTTCTAAAAATACCCAGCAATTACATCTGAACTATTTTTGTTATAATTATTCCACCAAGTGGTGTAGTCGGTTGCAAGAACTGGGCAGAGGAGTGGATAGGAATGACATGGATGAGGGAAAGAATGTACAATTTAGTGCCTGATAGGAAAATACATTCCTAAACGGAAGTTTTAAGAGAGATGCAGCTCAGGAGTGGGTGAAGAGAAAGAAAGGCTGGGAGAAAGGCAAAGCTGACCTACTGATAAGAGAAAGTTAGGATGAGGCATAAGCACAAGGAGCGCATTTATAGATAACTGCTGAATCTGAACGCTTGAGTGAAGAGGAAAATTGGGAGATGTCCCATGTGGAGGTTGCAGTAGTAAGCAGTTTTCCAAATGGAGTTGATACTTTCTAATGCCAAGCAATTGCGGGGTAAGCATTTACAAACTAGACAAATGATGAAGAAGGTAGGCAACAGAGTGTGATTAGTTGGACGTATCAAATCACTGATAAAGACATGTTAAACAAATGCTGCTAAAACTTTATTTTCGGTGTTTCCCAAACTTGAGTCCTTTGGGTAGCACTTTCACTGTCTTTGGACATATTCTCATACCACCTATACTCTTCTTTGATTAATATGGTTCTTTAAAACAAGTAATTTTTAAAAATTTACCCACTTTAGCTTCATTCTATGCATTAGTATGTATGAAACCATGAGTTTGATATATTATTTAGATCTGTTTCTAACACACATGAACAAAATTTTAACCTTAAAAAAAAAAGTTCTTCATCTGCATGCCCGCTGAAATCCTCTAGCATGCTACTGATGTTATACAGATCCCATTCTGGGAAACCCTATGATATATACTGTCTGTCCACAGAATTGTTGTGGTGTGGAGTTTAAGAAGGGAAGTGGTAAATGCATTTAAGGCTCACTTTTCTTTTTCAGGCTCCTTTTTGCTTTTTGATAGAGAAAAGCAGGAGAAAATAAAGCACCATTAACTTATCCCTACATGGGTGGCTCAGAGGTTTATTGTAAATTATTAAAACTACTGGATTACTTGAAGTATAAGCCAGAAAAGGTAGCCATTAGCAAGAGCACTTGGATTAATGTAGCAGCCAGATCTCCCCTGGTGTGGAAGGAACTATAGGTTTCCTGATAGAGAGATGGCTCATGGATACTCTAAATATGCTTTTACCCAAGCTACAACTCACCAAAGAAGAAGGCTGCATATGGGATGAACAGTGTACCTTTTTAAAGACAGAACCTCTATGGGGAAAATCAACTAATACTTACCCAAGTACTTTCATATAGTGAGTGGGGAGGAACAAGTGAAGATCCATGCTACCAGAATCCCCTTCCCCACTTATATTGAATTTCAATCAAAGTGTACCACCAACATTTAAAAAATTCTTTTGTTCTCTTCTACGCTATTCTGTTTTTCTTTTGTTTTTGTTTTTGTTTTTTATTCTAGTCTATTCTATTCTGTGGCCTAACTAATGCCCTAAAAGGCTTACCATATAGAAAGCAGAACTTACCCATCTGAGTTCCAGTTGAACCAAAAAAGCCTGCCTGGATCAGGCTTTCCAACAGCAAGACTACATTGAAGGCAAACTACCTTTAAGTATCAGAAGAGTTATCTAATAACTAATGGTATCATTGTACTTTAAACAGAATAGATTGATGAGCTACACCAAGAATACCACAATTGCTAAATATAATAGTCTGCACTTTGCGTTTGCACTGCAACTTAGATAATACTGCTTTAAATAAATCACTTTAATTCTGCCCAATTACGTATTTTTGCTTACACAATCTGGGTGTAGCTCCACTAAAAATATTTTGAATCAAAGCTATACATTGGTGTGCTTTATTATCGTGGTCACACGTGGCTAAAACATATTTATATAAGGATGCTAAATTTGATCTAGTTGAACTGAATGTATTCTCTTTTTATATATTTTTATAGTACAAAATATTTTTATTTGTGCTTTATTAAATTTTATGGCTATTTCCCCCATCAATTTCATAGGAGTATTTTTTTTCACTTAGCATAATGTTTTTTTAAATTCTTTTTAATGCAGTTTTCAGATGTATTCACACACCATAGAATCAATCCAAAGTATACAATCAGTGGCTCACAGTTTCACCATATAGTTGTGCATTTATCACCACAATCAATTTTAGAGCACTTTTATTACTCAAAAAAAAAGAGAGAGAGAGAGAAAACCCAAAACATCCTATACTCCTGATGCCCCTTATCATTGACTCCTAGCACTGATGTGGCACACTTAATTATTGTTATTTTTTTTAATTAGAGAAGTTGTAGGTTTACAAAAAAGTCAGGTAAAAAATACAATGTTCCCATATCCCCTATTGTTGACACTTTGCATTAATATGGTGCCTTTGTTACAATTGATGAAAGAATATTAAAATATTACTGTTAATTATAGTCTATAGTTTACACTAAGTATATTTTTCCCGTATACCACCCAATTATTAACATATTGTAATAGTGTTGTACATTTATTATAATTCATGAAAGAATATTCTTATATTTATACTATCAACCACAGTCCATCACCCACAACAGGGTTCACTGTGTTATACAGTCCCACGTTTTGTCTTCTGCCTTTCCTTCTGGTAACAAAATGACCCAAAACTTCCCCTTTCAACCACATTCACAAACATAAATCCACACTGTTAATTATACCACAATAATGTGCTACCATCACCACTAACCATTTCCAAACATTTAAAATCAACTTAAATAATTCTGCACAAATTAAGCATCAGCTCTCCATTCTCTTAATCCCATTCTATCCCCTATATTCTACATTTTAACTCCATGAATTTGCTCATTATAATTAGTTCATATCAGTGAGATCATACAGTATTTGTGCTTTTGTGTCTGATTTATTTCATTCAACAAATGTCCTCAAGGTTCATCCATGTTGTCGAATGCATTAGGACTTCATTCCTTCTTACAGCTGAATAATATTCCATCATATGTATATACCACATTTTGTATTCATTCATCGCCTGATGGACACTTGGATTGTTTCCGTCTTTGGGCAATTGTGGCTAATGGCTCATGAACAGTGGTATGCAAATATCTTTTCAAGTCCCTGCTTTCAGTTCTTCTGTGTATATACCTAGTAGTGGGAATGCCAGATAATCTGGCAGTTATCTGCTTGGCTTCCTGGAGAACTGCCAAACTGTCTTCCACAGCAGCTACATGATTTTACACTCCCATCAGCAGTGACTGAGTGTTCCTTTTTCTCCACATCCTCTCCAGCACTTGTAGTTTTCTGTTTTTTTTAAATAATGGCCATTCTTGTGGGTGTGAAATGATATCTCATTGTGGTTTTGATTTGCATTTCCTTAATTGCTAGTGGTGTTAAGCATCTTTTCATGTGCTGTTTAGCCATTTGTATGTCCTTTTTGGAGAAATGTCTATTCAAGTCTTTTGCCCATTGTAAAACTGAGCTGTTTATCTTTGTATTCTTGAATTGTAGGATTTCTTTAAATATTCTGAATATTAAACACTTATCAAATATGTAGTTTCCAAATATTTTCTCCCATTGAATAGGGTGCCTTTTCACTTACTTAACAAAGTCCTATAAAGCACAAAAGTTTTTAATTTTGAGGAAGTCTCATTTATCTATTTTTTCTTTCATTGCTTGTACTTAGGTTGTAAAGTTTAAGAAACAATTTCTTACCACAAGGTCTTGAAGACATTTCCTTGTATTTTCTTCTAGGAGTTTTATGGTCCTGGTTCTTATATTTAGGTTTTTGATCCATTTTGAGATAATTTTTGTATAAGGTGTGAGATAGTCCTCTCTCATTCTTTTGCATATGGATATCCAGTTCTCTGAGCATCGTTTGTTGAAGAGACTATTCTGTCCCAGTTGAGTTTACTTGGCAGCCTTGTCAAGTATCAATTGGCCATAAATGTGAGGGTCTATTTCTGAACTCTCAATTCAATTCCATTGCCGATATAGCCATCCTTATACATCTATATTCATAAGAGAAATTGGTCTATAATTTTCTTTTCTTGTATCTTTATCTTGCTTTGGTATTAGGGTGATTTTGGCCTCAAAGATTGAGTTAGCTTGTGTTCCTTCCTCTACAATTTTTTTGGAAGAGTTTGAGCAGGATTGGTATTAATTTTTCTTGAAATGACTGGTAGAATTCACCTGTGAAATCATCTGATCCTGAGCTTTCCTTTGTTCAGAGATTTTTTGTTTGTTTGTTTTTAATTCAATTTTATTGAGATGTGTTCACATACCATACAGTCATCCACGGTGTACAGTCTGTTGTTCACAGTAGCATAATATAGTTGTGCATTCATCACCAAAATCAATTTTTGAATATTTTCATTACCACACACAAAAAAGAATGAGAATAAAAGTTAAAATAAAAAAGAACACCCAAAACATCCCATACTCCCCATCCCTCCCTATTACTCATTTACTTTTTGTCCTCATTTTTTTTCATTCATCTGTCCATACACAGAATAAAGGGAGTGGGAGCCACAAAGTTTTCACAATCACACAGTCACACAGTATAAGCTATGTAGTTATACAATAGTCTTCAAGAATCAAGGCTACTGGGTTGCAGTTCAACAGTTTCAGGTATTCCCTTCTAGCTATTCCAATACACTAAAAACTAAAAAGGGATATCTATATAATACATAAGAATAACCTCCAGAATGACCTTTCAGCCACTGAAACCTTATTTTGTTTATTTCTCTTCCCCCTTTTGGTCCAAGAAGGCTTTCTCAATCCCACAATGCCAGGGCGAAGCTCATCCCCACAAGTCATGTCCCACATTGCCAGGGACATTTACATCCCTGGGAGTCATGTCCCACATAAGGGGAAGGCAGTGAATTTACCTACAGAATTGGCTTAGAGAGAGAGAGAGAGCACATCTGAGAAACAAAAGAGGTTTTCTGGGGGTGACTTTTAGGCAAAATTTTAAGTAGGCTTAGCCTCTCCTTTGCAGTAACAAACTTCATCAGGGCAAGGTCTAAGTCTCAACCTTGTAAATTGGTAGCCCCCAATGCTTGTGAGAATATCATTAATTCCCCAGGTGGGGAAATTTAATATTACCACATTTTCCCCCAGTGCCTCAAGGGGGCTTTGCAAATACATTTTTATTCTCTGCTCAAATTACTCTAGGATGTATTGGGGCTTCACACTAACCTGTACAAACCAACTGGATTTCACTCCCTATTCAGCATTCCATGTAATTATTTTGTGTGAGTAAACTGACCATATAAGTTAAATTGTATAGTGTGTTACAAAAAAATATTGTTTTGCACATAATGAACATTTCTTCCTTTGGTCTCACACAGAAGTTGAAGTTTTAAAACACTGTCAATATCATCTTTTACCCTTTAGACTGATTTACCTTAATCCTAACCAAGTCCATTTCATTTATGTCGCTAATCTAAGTCTGATCTCTTTTTTCAGACTCTTTAACATTTGCTATATGGGGTAATGCTGACATTCACAGCTGCTGGACTCTAGCTCTGAGTCTCAGGTGTCACACAGATACCCAAAGTTCCAAGGACCAACCAGGTTATACACAAACAGCTCAGCCTCTCAGAATTTAGAAAGCCATTACAACTCAGGAATAGATGTAACTGCTGTAAGAGCTTGCAATCTAGGAACCTTTACAATAAGCCTTCCTCTGAAAACCTATGCTCTCAGGCTTTGGTCTCAGAATTTGCACATTATGTAGTTAGTTCATATTAGTGACGCATTGTAATGTTTTCTTTCATTTCTGGTTTGTTTCACTCAACATACTGTCCTCAATGTCCATTCACCTCACAGCTTCACTCTTTCTTGTAGCAGCTCAATATTCCATTGTATGTATACACAACAGTTTGCCACTTTGTTCATCCACTGCAAATCATGAATAATGACACCATAAACCCCACTGTGCAAGTGTCCATTTGTGTCCCTCTTTTCAGTTCTTCCAAATATATACCCAATAACCAAGTTGCAGGACCATATGGCAACCCCATGCTTAGCTTCCTGGGGAACCACCACACTGCCCTCTAGATGGACTACACCATTCTACCATCCCACCAACAGTAATTATGTATATCCCTTTCTCCACATTTTCTCCAACACTTGTATCCCTCTGTTTATTTTTAGATGTTTTATTCACACACAATAGATTCCATCCTAAGTAAACAATCAATGGTTCCCTGTATAATCACATAGTTATGCATTCACCACCACTATCTATATAAGGACATTTCCATTTCTTCCACAAAGAAAGAGGACAGGTGAGAAAAGAAAAAAGAAAAAGAAAGAAAAAGATAACTGAAAAGCAACAAAAAATAAAATTAAAATAAAATACAATTTAAAAAGTCAGATAACAACAGCAATGCCAAGAATTCCATACCCCTCCCCTAGATCTCCCTGTTATAGACATTTAGCTTCGGTATATTGCCTTTGTTACAATTAATGGAAGCATATTACAATGTTACTATTAACTATAGACTCTAGTTTGCATTGATTGTATTTTTTTCCCAACACCACCCCATTTTTAACAACTTGCAAAGTTGATGTTCAATTATTCTCCCTCATGTGAAAACATTCTTACATTCTTACCTTTAATAACAATCACTGACCACTCTAGGTTTCACTGAGTTATACAGTCCAAGTCTTTATCTTCTATCATCTTTCCTTCTGGTGTCTTACATGCCACTAACCTTTCTCTTTCAACCATACTCACAGTCATCTTTGTTCAGTGTACTTACAATATTGTGTTACCAGCACCCAATATTGTGCTCCAAATATCTTTCTCCTGTCTTTTCCTATCTGCTTGTAGTGCTGCTTTTAGTATTTCCTATAAATCAGGTATCTTGTACACAAACAGTGTCTGTTTGTCTGAAAATATTTTAAACTCTCCCTCATTTTTATGCAATTTTATTGAGCTATAATCACATAACATACAATCATTCAAAGTGTACAATCGGTTGTTCACAGTATCATCATATAGTTGTGCTTTCATCACCACAATCAAACTTTGAACATTTTTGTTACTTCAAAGAATAAAATGAAAATTAAAAAAGAACATCCAAAACATCTCTTTCCCCTCCTCCCAGGAATTTATTGTCACCATCAAGTTCCCAACTTACAGAATTAATATTTGCCAATCCCCATGGCTACATGAGCCAATCCTATAATAAATTATATATATACTCATAAATATATCCTGTCCTGTCTCTTGGGAGAATCCTGACTAATATGCACTCCTAGCTGCGTATTAAATAAAATAAATATATTTTAAAATAAATTTTTTTAAAAATAAAAATAAAGAAAATCTTTAGCATTTCCAGCTTCTATGTTAGAGGGCTAGGATTGGGTTTCAGGCTAGCCAGACTTCACTGGCTGCCACACTTTTTCTTGTGCAAATGTTAAACAGATTCTTAGATGAAGAAATCAAGTAATTGATTTGATGCTTAATAAACAGGAAGATGAACAATATGTGATTCCTGTTTCATCTCTCTTAACCTAGAAAGTGTGTAGTTGCTTAATATTCTCACTTCCTCTCAGATAAAGAAAACTGATATTCTACCTTCAATAATTTGTGGCCCTTCTTTTCAGGTTCTAAAAGATCTTTATGCATATTGACTCAATTGGTTTTACTACATTTAAGAGAAAGACATAGGGGACTAAGGAGTAGGGAGAAGATGGGAAAATGAGCTACATGATAATTTACTTACCCAAATTTACAAATTTAGGGCTCCTGGTTTGGAGTTCAGGAAACTTGGCAAGATACATTTTCCCCACTATTTTTCCTCCCTTAAATACCTAATTAAACACATATATTTACACACTAAAAATGATAGAAATAGTCCCTATAGCATAGGAGAAAGAAGCAATTATCTAAACCTTCACCTGGGCAAAGGAAGGTCATGACTGAATCCCCAATGCCAGGGGTAAAAAAGGAAATGATTATTTCCTAAGGAACACAAATCTGTTTTAAGTTATCACATCTGAAAAATAGATTTATGCAGCAATATTTCAGGGAACAGTGGTCAGATTTACGATGACTTAAAATTCATTCAATTTACAAAAAAACCCAGTTTCCTCTTTGTTATCCACAGAACATATCTTACCCAGCCAGGCAAAATAAGCTTAACCTTGGCAAATTTTCTCTCTACAGCAAATGCTTGCATCAACTGGCATATTTTCCCAGCTGTGGATTTGTAATTACTTTCTGGATTTTGAAGAAGAGATTAAATTACTACGTAAGAGTCTGAATATTACCATCCTCAAATCTTTCTGCTAACTGATTACTATACGTTATTATTAAATGGGTTTTCCGTGTTTTATAAGCATTTCCTGTGCTGGTGCATCCTTTACAATACTACATACTGCCACTGACAAATGATCCAAAAAATAAAATATGAGCTTCAAAGAAAATGAAGCCAACTATGTGGTAGAATAGATTCCAAGGAAGATTTTTATAATATCTTGCGGGGGGATACTTTACAAATTCATTTTCCAAGGCAAAAATATAGCAGCTTTTAAGGTTTGAATGTAAATACTAAAATAAGTTTTACCAAAAGAACAACATTCTTTATAAAGTATAAGGTTTATAGGCTTAACATTTGATCTTTAATAACTTGGGTGACAACTGCGATAGAAACAATCTGTAAATATCATTTAAAGGCAAAATGCATTCTCTTCTTGAAATGGACTTCTAATCTGCTAGCCAAAGGGCATAGTTTATCTCTACTGCAACCTTTTCTTTTCATTTATCACAGCATCTGAAGAAAGAACACACTGGTTACAGCTGAGTGATGCAGTTGTCCTAGACTAATAAATTTCCTTTCACTGCTATTTTCAGATTTCTAGCATATCTACAATATCAGTCATTAAAACTGAGAGATATACAAGGTCTTCATAAAGTTCTTCCAGATATCTGGTTTGTTAATCCCCTTTGGCAAGCTCCTATGGTACTGTGTTTCATGTTTGGAAAGTACATTCTGATCATTTCCGTATGTCTTCTCAATATTCTTAAGGTTGGAGTAACCTCTGAACAGAGAAAGTGTTGGCTAATATTGAAGGCAGTGATGTCTGCCAGCCTTTCATAGAGGCTTTATAACAATGCTAGGGGTTGAGAAGACAGAAGATCATCTTGTAGCAAACACCATAAAAAAGGAGGACAGTCACAGAAGCAGAACTGAAAACATAATATAAGAATCCACACAAGAGTTAGGTCTACTAGATTCAAAGCCCAGAAAGTAGTAATAGCTCACAATTGTTGAGCTTAGTATGCTGGGCTCTAGAATAAGTATTTTACATATTTTGTTGTCACTTAAATCTCACAACAGTCCTGTAAAGAAGAAATTAATACTCCCATTTTCAGATAAGGATAGGAGGTTTATGGAAATTGCTCAGTAAAGGTTAGATATCCCTTCTGTGCTATTCTTCACTATTATGATGACCATTCATCCAGTCATCTTTGTATTCATTCTACCAATATTTAACATACCCAATTAGTGCTAGGCACTGGGCTAGTCATTGGGGGAACCAAAATAAACAAGACCAGCACAATCCCTGCTCTCACAAAGTTAACTTTGCTCATCTATATTGCACAGCATCCAGGTTCAAGAAATGAAAATAGAAAATACTTGCCTAGTGTACATTATATACCAGGCACTGTTCTAGGTGATATATATTAATTCATTTAATTCTCCTGACAGCCCTATGGAGTAGGTAGTACTACCATTTTACAGATGAAAAAACTCAGTCAGAGCTTGTGGTGAATTGAAATGTGTACCCCTGTTTGGACATATTCTTGGTCTTGGTCCTCATTCTAGTGGGTGTGGCCCCATTATAAATAAGATCTCTTCAAGATGTTAACTTCAGTTAAGGTGTGGCCCAACTGAATCAAGTTGGGCTTTAACCCAATTACTGGAGTCCTTTATAAGGAGAGTGAAAGTCAGACAGAGAGAAGCCATGGGGAGGAGCCAGAAACTGGAAGTCAACAGAAACCAAAGGAGAAAGGAGAAGTCACTGTTCTGTGCATTGCCATGTGACAGGAAAGCCAAAGAACCCCAAAGATTACTGGCTGGCCAAAAGATGGTGATCCCGGGAGGAAGCAAGCCTTCTGGCCTCTGAAACTGTGAGCCAGTGAATTCCTATTGTTATGCCAACCCACTGCATGGTATTTGTTTTAGCAACCAGGAAGCTAGAACAGAGCTGCAGATTGTATAACTTGCTCACAGTCACACTCCTTGTGACTGGCAAAGCCAGCATTTGAACCCAAGCAGTCTAACTTGAAGGACCATGATTTTATATCATTCTGCCTCTAAAATTGCTTGTTGAAATAGGTTGATCAGAGACCCTCTCAGTGACTCCTAGGCCTGTAGGATGTTAAACGTGGGATACATTTCCTTAAGATATAGTTTGAAATGACGGAAATAACGTCTACTTCTCAGGGTTCAGAAAAGGGGAGTTTGCATGAATGTGGTGAAGGAGGGAGATCAGGAAGTCAAAAATACAGCTGGGGATAAGACAGGCATAGTCCATATCCTCCTAGAGCTCACAGCAAAGAAGTGCTGTGGAATTATGTAACAAGGGGCCTACTTCCCCTGTGAGGTCAGCAAAGTTTTCTCTGAGGAAATGACATTTGAGTAGACCTGAGGATGAGTAGGAACTCGAATGTGGGACAAGCCCTGAGGTTCAGAGGGAACAATTTTTAGAAGGTCTTGAGGCAGAAGAACACAGTGTGATCAAGGAACTGAGAGCAGCCAACGTCGGCTGAGGAGAGGGAAGGAGGGGGAGCCTTGCTGGAGATGGAGTGTATGATGTTGACAGGGAGGGCAGACCATGTTGAGACTCGTCAGCAATGTTAAGAACTTTGGACTTTATTCTAACGGCAAATAGTAAGCTGTTGGAAAGATTTTAAGCACAAGTGTCACGACGAAATTTGTTTTTTTAAAAAACGACTTTGAAAAAAATGATTTTGGCTGGAGGGTAGAGAACAAATTTAAAATGGGTGAAATTGTACATAAAAAGACACATTAGGAGGCTGTGGCTATAGTCTGAGTGAGGGGTGATGATGGATGAGATTGGGATGTTGGAGGTAGAGAAGAAGAAAAGGGGGTCAATCAACAATAATTAGGAGATATTTATGACTTAACAATTGATGAAAGGATAGAGAGGACCAAGGATGTCCAAAGTTAGAAGTCTAGTGTCTGGAAAATTACCAAACTAATTAGCATAGCAATGCTAGCATTTTTTTCCCCAATTTTATTGAGATGTATTCACACATCACACAAACCATCCAAAGTATACAATCACTGGCTCACAGTATCCTCACATAGTTGTGCATACATCCCCATCATCAATTTTAGAACATTTTCATTACTTCAGAACAGAAATAAGAATAAAAAATAAAACCAAAATCCTCTCATACCCCTTATCCTGTCTATTGTTGACCCACAGCATTGTTTAGTAAATTTGTTACTGTTGATGAAAGAATATTAAAATACCACTGTTAACTATAATCCATAGTTTGTGATAGCTATGTTTTTTTCCAATATACCCCTCTATTTTTTTTTACATTTGTAGTAGCTCATACAAGAACTTATTTACATTTATGACTTTAAGCAACCACTTTCAATCAAATTCACCTACAATACAGCACTATTGCTTATAATCCTAATAACGAGCTACCGTCATCTCTATCCGTTCCCAAACATTTAAGTTCAACCTCATTAACAATTCTGTACATATTAGGTAACCCCTCCCCCTTCTCTAGCTTCTGTCTCTCTCTAGGTACCCTATATTCTTCATTTTAAGACTTTGAATTTACATGTTCTAGTTAGTTCATATTAGTGAAATCATACAATATCTGTCCTTTTGTGTCTGGCTTATTTCACTCAGCATTGTCCTCAGGTTCATCCATGTTGCCACATGCTTCAGGACCTCATTCTTTCTAACTGATGCGTAATATTCCATCATAGGTATATACTGCATTTTGTTTATCCACTCATCTGTTGATGAACTCTTAGATTGTTTCCATCTTTTGGCAATCGTGAATAATGCCACTATGAACATCAGTGTGCAAATGTCTGTTCGCGCCCCTGCTTTGTGGTCTTTTGGGTATATATACCAAGTAGCAGAATTGCTAGGTCATAGGGCAACTCAATATTTAGTTTTCTGAGGAATTGCCAAACTATCTTCCACAGTGGCTGTATCATTTTACATTCCCACCAGCAGTGAATAAGTGCTCCTGTTTCTCCACATCCTCTCCAACATTTGTAGTGTCCTGTTTGTTTTAATAGTGGCCATTCTTATAGGTGTGAGATGGTATCTCAGTGTGGATTTGATTTGCATCTTCCTAATAATGCTAGCATTTTTAAGAGCAGATAGAAGTGGTAGGATAAAAGATGATGGCATGGCAGCTGGAGGATAAGGCAGGGGTTGATGGTCTGGGATGAGTAATAGGAAAGTGTTGGTAGTTGTGGGCAGACAACTGGGGAGGCTCTATGGCTCTTTTTTGGCACTTTCAAAAACATTTCTTAAATAGTATGCTAAAATTGACTTCAACTATCTGGTGTAGAATTACTGCTCAAGACGGAATTTGAGTACATGTTTTTAAATGGAGAACAGTTATTAGCAAATTTATATATGAAGAACATATTTACATTTTCTTTATCAATCAAAATCAACTTTGACTTTAAATCCCTTTTACTTATTAAGTCATCACTGCTGAAATTACCACTCTTCCACTTGATTTCCACTGGAAGGGCAGTTCCCGGCTTCCCTGAAGTTGCCTTACAAAAGTGTTTTTGTAATACCATTGTTTGACTCCTGAAACATATTATCTAATAGAAGACCAAGTTATAAATGGTGGATAATTTACTCAGGCAGTTCATAAGAACTTGTACTAAGCCTTAATATACTAGAATAGGAATCTACCAAATGGTGTTAAAAAGCTCCGTAAGTTTATTCAACAAATACAAGCTGAACACCTACATATGATGAATAATGTCTATATGCTGAAGAATCAAACAGTAAACAACCCAAAGTCCCTTATGGTCTAGTTGAAAATAAAGGGCTGAGGGTAGGAAGATGTTACAACAAGAAGGATTTCATTCTTCTACCTTTCCTACATTTTTCTACTCCAAGAGTGGAGAGCAAAAATTGAGCAGAGAATATAGAAGAGTGAAGTTTATCAATGTAGAAATATGATAGGCTTTCCTTCCTGCCCTTTCTCCTCTTCCCAGATGCTGACCATGGTTTTCCCTTCCTTTGTGCTCCTTCTCCCTACATAATTCCCCTTCCCTGACCAACTGAGACTAACCAGAGGATCAGTGTCAGGAATATAAGGTTGGGCAGGATCTTAAGAAGAGCAAGACAGAATTACAAAGGGAAAGACAAAAGGAAATGTACAGTCCCATTAGGGGAGAAAAAAAATTCCCATCCACACCAGAAGGGGATGCAGTTCATACTGCATGATACCAAGATCAACCAATTCTAATTATACAGAGATTACTACTCTTTGTAGGATGCCACACAATTACTTTTTAAAGAAAAATAATTCTCAGGAAGGCAAGGTTTATTTAAGTAAAGCTAATAAATTAGACTCCTCTCCAACTAACAAGAGATAACTTCCTAATTAATTAATTGGTCAAGGGCTAAATACTTGTTCTTGGTTATAGCAATAAACACTCTTGTTAATTTCAGCAGAAATGGAATTTAGGAATTTGTTGGAAAGGTACAGGATAGCTCACAGATTGAATAGGAAGGATAGACCCCAAGCCTGGAAATTGGGTAGAAGCCAGGGAAAGTTAGGGATAGGAACCAGGCCAAGGTCCCACTGTGGGAATGGTCTGCTTGGGATATCTCAGGGGACATCACTGTCGCTGCTGCACTCAGTTGCTGCTGGATGCACCTCCATGTGTCGATTCAAAATGGTGCCTTCCTAATAGTTTTACCAACCCCAGATTCAAAGCCCTGGAGAGGATCACACAGTTGGCTTTGCCCATAAGAGAATGGAGAGTGGGAATGTCTGACTTTATCATTTCCAAGAATCACAAAATGGATTTGTCAACAAAATAGATGCTGAGCAGCCAAGAAAAGGACAAATGTTCATTAGACACTCCTTATGATAATTTATTAAAGTGTTAATTTAATGAAGAGGATGAATTTCAGTCAAGAAATTCAGAAATGTTTTTAAGGGCAGTGTTCCAGTTTGCTGATGCTGCCGGGATGCAAAGTACCAGAAATGGATTGACTTTTATAAAAGGAGGTTTATTTGGTTACACGGTTACAGTCTTAAGGCCATAAAGTGTCCAAGGTAACACATCAGCAATCGGGTACCTTCACTGGGGAATGGCCAGTGGCGTCCGGAAAACCTGTTAGCTGGGAAGGCAGGTAGCTGTCGTCTGCTCCGGAGTTCTGGTTTCAAAATGGCTTTCTCCCAGGACGTTCCTCCCTAGGCTTCAGCTCCTTAAAATGTCACTCATAGTTGCTCTTGGGGCATTTGTCCTCTCTTAGCTTCTCCAGAGCAAAAGTCTGCTTTTAAAGGCTGTCTCCAAAATGTCTCTGTAAGCTGCAGCTCCTCTCTCAGCCCCTGTCCATTCTTCAAAGTGTCCCTCTTGGCTGTAGCAAGCTCGCTCCTTCTATCTGAGCTTATATAGTGCTCCAGTAAACTAATCAAGGCCCATGCTGAATGGGTGGGGCCACACCTCCACGGAAATTATCCAATGAAAGATCTCACCCACAGTTGAGTGATCACATCTCCACGGAAACATTCAATCAAAAGTCTCCAACCCAATGAACACCAATAGTTTCCTGCCCACACAATACTGCATCAAAGATAATGGTGTTTTGGGGGACATAATAGATCTAAACCAGCACAGGCAGTAAAGAAACTGCCCAAGATTTATCTCTACTGGCAAATTCAAATAACAAACACCACCCTTGACTTTGTTTCTTAGATTTTGAAGCAAACGTCTTTGCCAGGACTGCTGCTTGCCCAGGATATGGTATTGTTTCAATAGAATCTCTCAGCTCTCTGAAGGTGTAGGTGTGTTAATATTTCCATTTTGTATATGACTTGTTTTACCTATAGTCACACACTATAAGCATGATTGATTATTTTGGAATACAAATAGATTTAGAGTATTACTTTCTTCTACTTAATTTACTCTAATTTAAGCAAAACATGATTAGTAAAATTACTTTAAAATATATATTTCCTCAAGGAAATATTTCACCTTTTTTCTTAATAAAATTAATGATAGTGATTTGAAAGTCCCAGACAAATGAACAGGAAATATCCTCATTACAAAAGAAATTGAATTCATTCATAATGAATCAAAATAGATAATGCTGTTCAAAGTTTCACATTTCACCTGGAAAGAATCTAATGAACAACAGTACTTTTTACAAATTCATTCCCTGACTTACTTCCTTTTGGAATTGAAAGCAGACTAAATACATTTTTCTAGTTAGTAGTTATAATTGAGCTTGACACTTTTATATTTGGGATTTTATGTACTGTGATAACGTGTAAATCCAAGTGAATTTTTAAATAAAAATAACTATTAAGAACAATAGCTTTGAGGAATGTGTGTTACCATCATTATACCAAACTCAATATTTAGATTTTATAATTTCTCCCAATTCTAATTGTTTAAGAAAACTTTTTCACAACAGTATTTAACATTGTGATATTTTGATTAAGCAAACCTCAGGGAAATAAGCGTCTTCATAAAGAAATTCAAGGTGTTAAAGCCGACAAAAACCTTCATAAGTCATTCAAAGCAAGGCTTCCTAAATGTATTATCAGGACAACAACACCTCTATAGAGATCTTCTATTTTGCCCCTTCTAAAGTGAAAATAAAATTCCATTTGAGGTAATTATGAAATCTGCAAAGTTTTTGTTCTTGGATGAAAGGCATGCTGGGACGTCAGCAAGAAAGGAGCTCTGGCATGGCAAAATAGGGGCTGTACTTGCAAGTAACAAGTGATCTCAGCAGTGCCAAAGGTTTAGCAAACTCAGGCAGGATTTGGGGACTCAGCAGGGGTTGGACAGAGCACGGAGGGAGGATTTCTGAGAGGTTGTTCAGTTTAGGAGACAGATAAGGCATGTACCAAAGTGTCCATTATGCCAGCAAGCAGAGCATAAACTAGCAGGATTTATCCATGGAGAAGTAGATTTGATAGGAGCTAGTTAGGATCCCATGAAACTACTCAGCACTGGGGCTTGGGGTGTAGGCACTTGGAGAAAGAATGGCAATTGGAATCTACACCCAGACCTGGGATACACTGAGAGTTGAGGGAGCCTAACAGAATTCCAAGACCCACGTTATACTTCCTGCCTCAATCAGGAGCAAGAAAGGTAATGAGTCTAGGAAAATGTTTGGGGGTGAGATTCAGGAGGCCTAGGATTGAGGAGCTAGAAAAATGAGGCTGTCAAGATAAGTTAAGGTTGAAACCAGCTTTCTGTTTCTGTGCCCTTTGATCAACTCAGGAGTGACCTGTTCTCTACTTTGTATACCCAAGGCATTCGTGTTTTCTTCGCCTCCTTCCTTATATCAAAATGATGTGTTATTTACTTTGATGATTAACTAAAGTGTACCAGGCACTTTAGAAGACTTGCATATCCACAGCTGATTGTGGAGACACCCCTTCTCTAGCCAATGCTGTGTGAAGTACTCCAGGGTAGACAACTGACAACTGCTAACCAGGGCCTCTAACATGACTCTGCCACAAAGAACTCTACCCCCAAATAGATGGCCAAGATAAGGAGTTTTCCTCTTTCAGGAAGTTAAATTGAAAGGTATACAGGTAAGTGGCCAATTGATGGGGTACAGGAACTGAAAAGTCATGTTGAGTCAGGCTGGGACAGCTGTTCGGGGACATGAAGAGCTGAGACTGTGGAAAAGTAGAAACTATGGGCAAGTAGAAGCAGCCAATTGATAGAGAACACACAGAGCAGATGCAGAGGGAGTCTCATTTCCTCATGGCTTAATGCCCAGCTCCAGAGCCCTGAAGGTCTGGCTCAACTGTACAGGCATTTTTGTTCTAGAGTTTCTGTGACATTCCTCCCCACATATTCCGTAAGCTGCCTTGAAGGAGATATTGTTTCTTGCAACCAAATGATTCCCATCTGCAACACAATTATAGTGTGTTTTAATCAATGTACTAATTCAACCAGTCATTATATTTAATTTACATTATTTTTCTTTTCAATTCTTTTTTTTTTAATTACAGAAATTGTGGGTTTACAAAACAGTCATGCATGAAATACAGGGTGCAACATTTGTTATAATTGATAGCACATTTTAATAATTATGCTATTAATTAAAGTCCATGGTTTAACTTAGGGTTCTCAGTTTACGTAGTATCGTTCCATAGGTTTTTTAAAAATTTTTATTCTATAGGCATATATACAATGAAACATTTCTCCTTTTAATCATATTCAGATACATATATTTTGGTGCTGTTAATTTACTTCACAACATTGCGTTTCCATCACCACCACCCATTTCCAAAACATTTCCGTAATTCCAAATAGGAACCCTGTATATTTTAAGCCTTAACTTTCCATTCCCTATCCCTACCCCATTCTGGTTAACCTATATTCTGGATTCTAACTCTGTGAGTTTGCTTACTCTAATTGTTTCAAATCAGTGAGATCATACAATATTTGTCCTTTTGTGTCTGGCTTATACCATGCAACATGATATCTTCAAGGTCCATCCATGTTGTCACATGTATCAGGATGTCATTCTTTTTATGGCTGAATAATATTCCCTTGTATGTATAGACCACATTTTGTTTATCTGTTCATTGGTTGATGGACACTTGGGTTGCTTCCATCTTTTGGCAATTGTGAATAATGCTATGATGAACTTCTGTGTGCAAATATCTATTTGAGTCCCTACTTTCAATTCTTTTGGGTATATACCTAGTAGTGGGATTGCTGGGGCATATGGTAATTCTATACTTAGCTTTTGAGGAAACACCAAACTGTTGTCCACAACAGCTGCACCATTTTACATTGCCATCAGTAATGAAAGAGTGTTCCTATTTCTCCTCATCCCCTCTAACACTTGTTATTTTCCATTTTCTTTATAGCAGCCATTCTAATAAGTGAAATGGTCATTGTGGTTTTGATTTACATTTCCCTGATAGCTAATGATATTGAGCATCTTTTCATGTGCTTTCTGGCCATTTGTAGATGTTCTTTGGAGAGATATCTTTTCAAGTCTTTTGCCTATTTTTTAATTGGGTTGTTTTTCTTTTTGTTGTTAAGTTGAAGGATTTCTTTAGATATTCTGATATTAAACCTTTACCGGATATGTCGTTTCCAAATATTTTCTCCCATTGTGTAGGTTGTCATTTTACTTTCGTGATAAAGTCCTTTAAGGTACAAAAGTTTTTAATTTTGATGAGATTCCATTTATGTATTTTGTTGTTGTTGTTGTTGTTGCTTGTGCTGTGGGTGTAAAGTCTAAGAAACCATTGCCTAACACAAGGTCCTGAAGATGCTTTGCTATGTTTTCTTCTAGGAGTTTGATAGTTCTAACTCTTATATTTAGGTCTATAATCTATTTTGAATTGATTTTTGAATATGGGGTGAGGTAGGGGTCCTTTTTTTTGCAAATGGAGAACCTGTTTTCCCAGCATCATTTGTTGAAGAGACTGTTCTTTCCCATTTGATTGGTCTTTGCACCCTTGTCAAAAATGAGATGGCCATAAATGTGAGGGTAGATTTCTGAGCTCTCAATTCAATTCCATTGGTCTATATGTCTGTGCTGTTTTGATTACTGTGGCTTTGTAATAAGTTTTTTTAATGAAATTTTATTGAGATATAATTATATAACATACAATCAGCCAAAGTGTACAATCAGTTGTTCACAGTGTCATCACATAGTTGTGCATTCATCACCACAATCAATTTTTTGAATATTTTCATTACTCCAAAAAATAAGAATAAGAATAAAAATTAAAATAAAAGTAAAAAAGAACACCCAAAACATCTCATACTCCTTTTCCCCCACATTATTCATTTATTTTTGTCCCCCCTTTTTCTACTCATTTGTCCATACACTGGATAAAGGGACTGTGAGCCACAGGTTTTCCATAATCACACAGTCACACCGTATAAGATACATAGTACACGATCGTCTTCAAGCATCAAGGATAGTTGATTGAAGTTCAACAGTTTCAGGTATTTCCTTCTAGCTATTTTAGTACACTAAAAAACTAAAAAGGAATATCTGTATAATGCATAAAAATAACCTCCAGAATGACCTCTCTACTCTATTTGAGATCTCTCAGCCACTGAAACTTTATTTTGTTTAATTTCTCTTCCCCCTTTTGGACAAGAAAGCTTTCTGAATCCCACAATGCCAGGTCCAGTCTCATCCCCGGGAGTCATGTCCCCCATTGCCAGGGAGATTTACACCACCGGGACTCATGTCCCCCATAGGGGCGTATAATAAATTTTAAGATTGGGAAGTGTGAATCATTCAACTTTCTTCTTTTTAAGGCAGCTTTAGCTATTCAGGGCCTCTTACCGTTCCCTATAAATTTTTTTGATTGGCTTTTCCATTTCTGCAAAGAAGGTTGTTGTAATTTGGATTGGGATTGCATTGAATCTATAAATTGTTTTGGGTAAAATTGACATCTTAACAATATTTAGTCTTCCACTCCATGAACATGGAATGTCCTCCCATTTATTTAGGTTCTCTTTGATTTCTTTTAGCGATGTTTTGTAGTTTTCTCTGCACACATTCTTTACATACATATGGTATGTGATATATTCACATACCATACATCATCCATGGTGTACAATCAACTGTTCATAGTATCATCATATAGCTGTGCATTCATCATCCCAATCTATTTTTGAACATTTTCCTTACAACATAGATTCATTCCTAGATCTCTGATTCTTCTAGTTGCTATTGTAAGTGAAATTATTTTCTTGATTACTTCTACCAATTGTTCATTGCTTGTGTATAGAAACACTACTGATTTTTTGGGTGTTGATTTCGTACCCCGTCACTTTGCTGAATTCAGTTTTAGCTCTTGAAGCTGTCTTGTGGATTTTCCAGGATTTTAGGTATATAAGATCATATCATCTGCAAATAGGAAAAGTTTTATATCTTCCTTTCCAACTTGGAGGCTCTTCATTTCTTTTTTCTTGCCTAATTTCTCTGGCTAGAACTTCCAGTAAAATATTGAATAATAGTTGTGGCAATGGGCATCCTTGTCTTTTTCCTAATTTTGGAGGGAAAGCTTTCAGTCTTTCATCATTAAGTAGGATATTAGTGGGCTTTTCATATATGCACTTTATCATGTTGAGGAAGTTTCCTTCTATTCCTAGCGTTCTAGGTGTTTTTTTCATGAATGAGTGCTGGATTTTGTCAAATGCCTTTTCTGTATCACTTGAGATTATCATGTGGCCATTTTCCTTCATTCTGTTAATGTGCTGCATTACATTCGTTGATTTTCTTATGTTAATCCACGCTTGCATATCAGGGATAAAGCTCACTTGATCGTGACATATAATTCTTTTAATATGCTGTTTGATTCAGCTTGATCATATTTTGCTGAGGATTTTTGCATGAATAAGAGATATTGGTCTAGAGTTTTCTTTTCCTGTGGTATCTTTATCTGGCTTTGGTTTGAGAGTGATGTTGGCCTCTTAGAATGAAAAAGGGAGTGTTCCCTCCTCTTCAATTTTTTGGAAGAGTTAGAGCAGGATTGGTATTAATTCTTCTTGAAATGATGGGTAGAATTCACCTGTGAAGACTTCTGGTCATGGGCTTTTATTTGTTGGGTGGTTTTTTTGTTTGTTTGTTTGATTTTTTATCAAATTCAGTTTTATTGAGATATATTCACATACCATACAGTCATCCATGGTGTACAATCAGCTATTCCCAGTACCATCATATAGCTGTGCATTCATCATCCCAATCTATTTTTGAACATTTTCCTTACAACATAAATAATAAGAAGAATAAAAAATAAAAGTTAAAAAGAACACCCAAATCATCCCCCATCCCCCATTTTTCATTTAGTTTTTGTCCCCATTTTTCTACTTATCCATCCATACACTAGATAAAGGGAGTGCAATCCATAAGGTTTTCATTATCCCACTGTCACCCCTTCTAAGCTACATAGTTATACATTCGTCTTCAAGATTCAAGGCTACTGCATTGGAGTTTGATAGTTTCAGGTATTTATTTCTAGCTATTCTAAGACATTAAAACCTAAAAATGGTTATCTATATACTGTGTAAGAATGTCCACGAGAGTGACCTCTTGACTCCATTTGAACTCTCTGACAGTGAAACTTTGTTTCGTTTAACATCCCCCTTTTGGTCAAGAAGATGTTCTCAATCCCATGATGCCAGGTCCAGATTCATCCCTGGGAGTCATATCCTGCGTTGCCAGGGAGATTTACACCCCTGGGAGTCAGGTCCCATGTAGTGGGGAGGGCAGTGAGTTCACCTGCCAAGTTGGCTTAGCTAGAGAGAGAGAGAGAGGGCCACATCTGAGCAACAAAGAGGTACTCAAGGGGAGACTCTTAGGCACAATTATAAGCAGGTTTTAGCCTCTCCTTTGCAGTAATGAGCTTCATAAGGGCAAGCCCCAAGATAGAGTGCTCAGCATACCAAACCAGCAGTCCTCAATGTTTTTAAGAACATCAGCAACGATCCAGGTGAAAGAGTCCAACACCTCCACATTTTCCCCCAGCTCCTCAGGGGGGCCCTGCATATATATTTTTATTCCCTGCTGTTGGGGTGTTTTTGATTACTGAGTCAATCTCTTTACTAGTAATTGGTTTGTTGAGATCTTCTATTACTCTTGAGTCATTGTAAGTAGTTATTTGTCCATTTCATCTTGATTATCTAGTTTATTGATGTACAGTTTTTCATAGAATCCTTTTATAGTTCTTTTTATTTCAGTAGGGTCAGTAGTAATGTCCCCTTTTTCATTTCAGATTTCCATTATTTGTATCTCTCTCTTTTTCTTTGTCAATCTAGCTAAAGGTTTGTCGATTACATTGATTTTTTAAAAGAACCAACTATTGGTTTTGTTGATTCTCTCTTTTGCTTTTTGTTTTCTATTTCATTTATCTCCACTTTGATCTTTGTTATTTCCTTCCTTCTGCTCATTTGCTGTTTAGTTTGCTCTTCTTTTTCTACTTCTTCCAGTTTTGGGGTCAGTGCTCTAATTTTAAGACTTTCTACTTTTTTAAATATAAGCATTTAGAGCTATAAATTTCCTCTCAGCACTGCCTTTGCTGCATCCCATAAGTTTTGATATGTTGTATTTTCATTTTTATTCCCTTCAAAATATTTCCTGATTTTGCTTCTGATTTTCTCTTTAAACCATTGGTTGTTTAAGATTATGTTGTTTAATTCCACGTATTTGTGAATTTTCCATTTCTCCATCTGTTACTAATTTCTAGCTTCATTCCTTTGTGGTCAGAGAATATGCATTTTATGATTTTAATATTTTTTAATTTATTGAGAATTGTTTTGTGATCCAACATATGGTCTATCTAGGAGAATGCTACCTGTGCACTTGAAAAGAATGTGAAGTGTCCTATAAATGCCTTTTAGGTCTAGGTGGTTTAGAGTATCATTTGAGTCTTGAACTTCCTTGTTGATCTTCTGATTAGATGTCCTATTCATTATTGAGAGTGGGGCTCTGCAATTAGGTTCATGTATATTAACAACTGTTACATCTTCCTGTGAATTGTCTCCTTTATCAGTATATAATGACCATCTTTGTCCCTCATAATTCTTTTTTTACTTTAAGTCTATTTTACCTGATATTAATATAGCCACCCCAGCTTTCTTTTGGTTACTTCTTGCATGTTATTTTTTTTCCATCCTTTCACCTGCAACCTACTTGTATTTTTTGAATTTAAGGTCTCTTGCAGACAGTTATAGTTGGGTCATTCTTTTTTATCCATTCTCCAATCTCTTT
Organism: Choloepus didactylus; assembly: GCF_015220235.1. Classification (NCBI taxonomy): domain Eukaryota; kingdom Metazoa; phylum Chordata; class Mammalia; order Pilosa; family Megalonychidae; genus Choloepus; species Choloepus didactylus. The sequence continues at coordinate 59,426,852 of NC_051320.1, read as the reverse complement.
CGTTTGACTGGAGAGTTAAATCTATTTACTTTTAAAGTCACTACTGATAATATTGGACTTTCTTTGCCATTTTTTAAATTTAGCCTTTGTAAGTCTCATAGATTTTTGTCCCTCACTTCCATTAATGCCAACTTTTATATTTATTTGATTTTTTGTGTTCTACCATACTGAGTGCCTTCTCATTTCCATCTGGATATATTTTTTGATCCATTTTTGGGGGATTACCATGGGGTTAAAATGTAACATTGTACATATCAATCATATTTTGTTTGATACAAGTTTAACTTCAATACCATGCGCTTATGCTTTCTTTTCCTATACCCCTCTTTCCCCGTACCATTTTTAATACATTTTTGCCTTTTTTTATTTTTAACTTTTTTAAATTAATTTTTTTATTGAGATTGTTCACATACCATACAATTATCCAAAGATCCAAAGTGTACAATCAATTGCCCCCAGTACCATCATACAGCTGTGCATCCATCACCACAATTAATTTTTTTTCAATTTTTAGAACATTTTCATTACTCCAGAAAAGAAATAAAGACAAAAAAAGGAAACTCAAATCCTTCCATTCCCCTAACCACATGCCTCCATTGTTGACTCATAGTATTGGTATAGTACATTTGTTACTGCTGATGAAAGAACATTAAAATACTACTAACTGTAGTACATGGTTTGCAATAGGTATATATTTTTCCCTATATACCCCTCTATTATTAATTCCTAGTTATAGTGTCATGCATTTGTTCTGGTTCATGAAAGAGATTTCCAATATTTGTACAATTAATCATGGACATTGCCAACCACAAGGTTCACTGTTTTATACATTCCCATCTTTTATCCTCCAACTTTCCTTCTGGTGATATACGTGACTCTAAGCTTCCCCTTTCCACCACATTCACACACCATTCAGCACTGTTAGTTATTCTCACAATGTGCTACAATCATCTCTGCCCATTTCCAAACATTTAAGTTCCACCTAATTGAACATTCTGCTCCCCATTCTTTAGACTTGTTCTATATCCTGGTAACTTATATTTCATGTCTTTGAGTTTACATATTATAATTAGCTCATATCAGTGAGAACATGCAATATTTGCCCTTATGTGTCTGACTTATTTCACTCAATATAGTGCCCTCAAGGTTTCTTCATCAACCCATTTTTTTTTTAAGATGATTTTGTTCACCCACCATACTTTCTGTCCTAAGTAAAGAATTGATGGTTCCCTGTATAGTCATGTATTTATGTATTCACCATCATCACCACTATCTATATAAGGACATCTCCATTTCTTCCACAAAGAAGGAGGAAAAGTCAAATAAGGTAGAGAGACAAAAGAAAAAGAAATAAAAAAAAAGAAAAAAAAAACATGACAGCTAGAAAGCAACAAAAGGAAAGATAGCATTAAACTAAAGTAGAATAGTCAGACAACATCACCAATGCCAAGAGTCCCATACCTCTCCCTTATGTCCCCCTTTTATATGCATTTAGCTTTGGTATATTGCCTTTGTTACACTTAAGGAAGCATAATACAATGTTTCTGTTAATTATAGTCTCTAGATTGCATTGATTGTATTTTTCCCCCAATCCCACCCTATTTTTAACACCTTGCAAAGTTGATATTCATTTGTTCTCCCTCATGAAAAAACATATTTGTACATTTTATCACAATTGTTGAACACTCTAGGTTTCACTGAGTTATACAGTCCCAGTCTTTATCTTTCTTTCCTCTTTCCTTCTGGTGTCCCACATGCTCCTAACCTTCCTCTTTCAACCATACTCACAGTTATTTTTGTTCAGTGTACTTACATTACTGTGCTACCATCACCTAAAATTGTGTTCCAAATCTCTCACTCCTGTCTTTTCCTATCTGTCTGTAGTGCTCCCTTTAGTATTTCCTGTAGAGCAGGTATCTTGTTCACAAACTCTGTCACTGTCTGTTTGTCAGAGAATATTATGAACTCTCCCTCATATTTGAAGGACAGTTTTGCCAATATAGGATTCTTGGTTGGTGGTTTTTCTCCTTCAGTATCTTAAATATATCACACCACTTCCTTCTTGCTCCATGGTTTCTACTGAGAAATCCGCACATAGTCTTATCAAGCTTCCTTTGTATGTGAGGGATCACTTTTCTCTTGCTGCTTTCAGGATTCTCTGTCTTTGACATTTGATCTGATTATTAAGTGTCTTGGCATGGGCCTATTCAGATCTATTCTGTTTGGGGTATGCTGTGCTTTTGGATCTGTAATTTTATGTCTTTCATAAGAAATGGGAAGTGTTCATTGATTATTTCCTCTATTACTGCTTCTGCCCCTTTTCCCTTGTCTTCTCCTTTTGGGACACCCATGACATGTATATTCATGCATTTCATTTTGTCATTCAATTCCCTGAGACGTTGCTCATATTTTTCCATTCTTTTTCCTATCTGTTCTTTTGTGTGTAGGCTTTCAGGTGTCTTCTTCTCCTGTTCCTGATTGTTTTCTTCTGCCTCATTAGATCTGCTGTTGTACGTTTCATTGTGTCTTTCATCTCTTGTGTTGTGCCTTTCATTTCCATAGATTCTGCCAGTTGTTTTTTCAAACTTAGGATTTCTACCATTTGTACCCCCAGTGTTTTCATTACATGCTTCATCTCTTTTACCATATCTTCCCTAAACTTTTTGAAGATTTAGCATTAGTTTTTTCAATTCCTGTATCTCAGTTGAAATGTAACTTTTTTCCTTTGACCGGGCCATAACTTCATTTTTCTTAGTGTAGGTTGTAGTTTTCTGTTGTCTAGACATCTGTTTTCCTGTGAGGCCTCAAGCCGCTGTGCTTTTCCTAACCTGCCTAGCAGGTGGTGCCTGTCAGCCTGTAGCTCCTGACTGGTGTAAGGAGGTGTGGCCCACTTAGTTTCTGTTTTGGCCATTTTCCCCCAGACTCTGGGGTCTGGTTCTGAATGGAAGGTGGGTAGTAGAGCCAAGCACCACCTCCTTCCTCTTAGGGAAGATATACCCCCTAGGGAGTTATCATCTGCATTTAAATAGGTTCTTTTTCTCTCTGACTCTTCTATCTCCACCCTTGGCTGAATCAGAGCACTGTGAACTGAAAATGGCTGAGGCTTTCTCCATTGAGCCTCTCAGGTTGAGAAAGAAAAAAAAGGGACAGAAAGCCCCCTTTCAGGGCCAGTCCATGGCCCCCAGTATCACTCATCAGCCAGATCTAGTGCCCAATTCTCTGGGCTCCCCCTCCCAGGACAGAGAAGCCTTCTGGCTCTTCAAGCTCAGTCATCACTAAAAGCCTCTGTTTGCTTATTGGGTATTTGTAGCTTGTATTGAGCAGTCCACATTTGCCAATTAAAACCCCAGTTGGAGCTGGACTGAGAAGTATTCACTTGTTCAGAGAGTGCTGCTCTCTATCACAACGAGGCTTTGCAGTTCGGGCTGCCATGGGGGGAGGGGGCTCCCAGCTCAGGTCCACAGTTTCCACTCACAGATTCCATGTTGTGATCTCAGGCATTCCTCCCAATCCAGGTTGGTGCACGATGTGTGGACTGTCACGGTTGTCCCCTAGAAGTTATTCCAGATCATTTACTAGTTGTTGCTGGTTGTTTGTTAGTTGCTCCAGGGGGACTAACTAACTTCCACTCCTCTCTATGCCGTCATCTTCTGTCTCCTCAATACATTTTTATTGTGAAATTTAAGGTATATACATAACAGTGATAACTTTCAAAGTATGATTTAACAAATAGTTAGCAAATTTCAGAGAATGTTATGGGTTATAGTTCCACAATATCAGTTATTTCCTCATTGTGAAATGTAAGATATATACAGAAAGGTGATAACTCTCAAAGTACAATTTAATGAGTAGCTATAGAGTAAATTTCAAAGAATATTATGGGTTACAGTTCCACCATTTCAGTTATTTTCTTCTAGCTATTCTAATACCCTAGCATCTAAAGAAATTTATATACATAGATTTACATACCAAACAATACACTACAATAACACTAGCATTTTTAATTATGCAAATGGTTACTTTTACCACAGGTCTTCATTTCTTTATGCAACTTTGAACCAGTGTCTCATGTCCTTTCCTTTTAGTCTGAAGAACTCCCTTTAGCATTGCTTGTAGGGCAGGTCTAGCGGTAATGAACTCCCTCAGCTTTTATCTGAGAATGTCTTAATCTTTCTGTCATTTCTGAAAGAAATTCTTTCTGGATATAAAATTCTTGGTTGGCAGTTGTTTTCCTTCAGCACTTTCAACCCACTGCCTTCTTGCCTCCATGATTTCTGATGAGAAATCAGCACTCAGTCGAATTGGGGCTCCCTTGTCCATAACACATTACTTTTCTCTTGCAGCTTTCAGAACTCTCTCCTTGTCCTTTGCATTTGATAGTCTCATCAACATATGTTGGGGTGCATTTTTCTTCATGTTTTTCCTGTTTGGTGATCTCTGAACTTTTTGGATGTGCATATTGATATCTTTTGCTAAGTTTGGGAAGTTCTCTGTCATTGTTTCTTTGCCTATTCTTTTTGCCCCTTTCTCTTTCTTCTCCTTCTGGGACTCCTATAATGCATATATTGGTGCACTTGATGGTGTCCCAGAGGTGCCTTCAGCTATTTTCACTTTTAATATTTCTTTTTTCTTTCTGCTCCTTGGCCTAACTCATTTCAAGTGTCTTGTCTTCAAGTTCACTGATTGTTTCTTCTGCCAGTTCCAATCTGCTCTTGAAACCCTCCTTGGCATTTTAATTTCATTTAATGTGGTCTTCAACCCTGGTAGTTCCATTTGGTTCTTTTTTAAAATTTCTGTCTTTTTACTTCAATTCTCATATTGTTTATTCATTGTTTTTCTGATCTCCTTTAGTGCTTTCTGTGTACTTTCCTTCATCTCCTTGAGTATTTTTAAGATCATTTTTAAAAAAGCCTTTGTCAGTATGTTCACATTCCCATCTTCTTCGTTGGTGTTTTTTGGGTTTTTATCTTCTTCCTTTGGATAGACCACCATTTCCTTGTTCTTTGTTTGTCCTGAACTCTTGTTGCACACTGTACATTTTAATATTTTAAAATTTTAGGTCTAGGATTTATCCCTTGGTTTTGTAAGCAGCTGATGACAAGGCAGAGATTTTCTTGAGCTTTGGCCCTTTTATCAAGAAGGTCTGCCCAAGGCAAATGCAATGTGCAGTGTTTCCCTCTCTTTCTGGGCCTGTGTCTTGTCCTGGCTTTTACTTGCTAGTTGTTTTGGAGTTCCCTTGTTTACAGGAGTTTGGTTGTCCCCTCTGTTTCCCAGCAGACAGACCTCCCTCCCCTAGGTGTTTAAAGCTGGCAGGACTTTGTCCCAGACTGTCTCTGTAGTTTTTAATATTCTTTTAATTTTTTCAAGCTGCTTTTTAATATTCTTTTAATTTTTTGGCCTGGAGTGAAAATTCTGGGAGGAGGGCACAACAGAGGGACATTCCTAAGCCAGTGTTTCCTAGCTAAGACAGGGCCAGGGACCCAGAAAGGAGGCACAGACTGGCTCCAGAGTGCCACTGCGAAGGGATCAGGAAGGGCACCAAGAGCTTCTCTGATGGCTCCCCAAAGCTGAGCTTTCCTGGCCTGCCCAGCAGATGCAGTCCTTCAGCTAACTATCCCTTGCAACCCTAAGGAAGTGCTGAGACTTCAAATCTCCACTGACACTGACCCTGTCAGGGTGGGTTGAAACAATGGCTGCTGCTGCCTTTTTCCCGGTGGGTTGAAACAATACCTGCCCTTAGAGCTGAGCCCCCAGCAATCTGAATTCACTAATCAATAGCCATGGTCAGTGATCAGCTGAGCCTACCCATGGTCTTGGGGAAGAAGATTTTTACATCCCTTTCTGTCACTAGTCAGTAGCCAGGGGCTGAACTCCACAACAGACTGCTGTGAGAGTGGGGCACAGGTGCTGGTAGCTGCTGTGCAGAGAGAATAATTTATCAATCTTTAATGTAATTTATCAGCGTCTCCCTCCTGCTCTTCCCTGGATGCTGTACAATGTTCTTCTGGCCCCTGGAGTTTTGAAATAGCTGTTTCAGACAGTTCATGCCTGTTTCATAGTTGTTTTAGTGAAAGGCCTGAGTCCTGAAGCTCCCTACTTCACCATCTACCCAGAATCCACCCCAACCATTATATTTTTAAACTTTTTGTCTATAGTTGCTGTAGAGAAATGTTTATTCAGGATGGGGGCAAAAGGAGGGAGAATCACAGAATCATCCAGGCCTATTTCTAAAGCTGGCCCTGAAAGTGAAACCAATTTCCTCCTTTGGTTGAATGAATTATGGGTTAAAGATCAGAAGATATGTCTTCTCTTTTTTTCTGCTACCCTTCGCCGGCTGCTGCTAGAAGCCTATTTCCTGTTGCTGCTGGCTGATTTTGTGGAGAGTAATCACTAGGCAGGACCCGCAGCACACCCTGCTCTGATTTGCTGCTTTCACTTTTCACACCCACCTTCATCTTTCCCTAATACTCGCCTTTTCTGCCCTCTGCCCTAAGACCTCTGGAGTGTTTGTTTTGTTTTTTTTTTTTTTTTTCGGCTGTCTTATCCATTAATCTTTAGTACCTAACAAAGTTACATTACAATAACTCTACCTCTCCCAGTAATATTAGACCAAACCTTCTGTTTTTTAACCTAGGGTAATAACTTTCTGTAACATAGCATTGCTGAAACAGTTTCTTTCATTAGTAGTGGCATATCTGAGTGAGGGATTGCAGATTTATTTTGAAAACAGCCTTACTGTATTTCTACTTACTCATGACATATGCCAGGACCAGCTGGCATTGGATAAACATTGTACATTTCTGGAAAGTTTCCTTTTCCAGAAGGAAGTTGGGCTTTTCTTCTTGGGTGCTGCTGTAACTGTCCTGCTAAGGCATTATAATGTATTGCAATTGCTTCTTTTCATGCTTATCTCTTTTGAGAATGCACTCCTTTTAGAATCTTTCATAGATTAAATGTAGAGTACAGAGACTAAATATGGATAATAATAGGGCCTTTCTTTTAGAGTTCTTTTGAGAATTAAAAGTAAATTAATTTAAATGAGGTGCATGAAAGGCATAATGTTTATGTGAGTGTTCCATAAACATTAGTTGCTTTTGTTATTATTACTATTATTATTAATACAATTTGCAGCCTTACATACAGGTTTCTGATTTAGGTGTCTCTGTATGCAAGGGGTGTGCCATTCAGGGAAAGGGAATGCAGAAGAAATTAAATTTTGGTGATGGACCAAAATAATGAGTTCATTTCTGGACATTGGTTTCATGTGTTTGTGAGGAGATCTAAACATGAATCCAGCTTAAAAATCCTTGGCTTAAAAAAAAATAAACACATAGCTGGAGCTCAATAAATGTTGGCTAAATGAAAGAATGCTTATTCAACTAATCATTCATTTATTCAATAAAAGAGTTCTTGGCCCCAGTTTAACCCTAGGTATTCAAAAGTTTTAAGGTTCAAGCAAATTTAATTTTTTTTTTTTTTTTTTTTTTACTGTAAATGTATGAAACATTGGCACCATTAGGAATGTCATCATTCCCCCAAACTGGAAAACACTGATGCAGTATATGTTTTAAAATTCCTTTCACCAAATAACTGAATGTTTATTTAGTACTTTCTAAGATGGGGCTTTAAGGCCCTGTTTACATCATTGATTTTCACTGGGTTGCAATCAATTTGGATTCATTGTTCAATCAATCAAGCTGACCATGAATGTCTATCTCACATGTCTGACTTCCTGATCATCCCTTCTTGCCCAGACATGTCCTTAAGTGGCCCTAGAACATAGGTGTCACCAACTTTAAAAATCTCCCTACTGTGTTCTGGAATTTTAAAAACATAGAAGACAGAAGAGGAGGGGGAGGGAAAAAGGGGGAGGGAGGGAGGAAAAGAAAATGCAAAAAAGACTATTCTATGTCCACATCACCAAATGGGTAGTGGGGTAGTGGGTGTGGAAAAATGATTGCTCTTTTCCCTTCCTTTTTTCTGAAAATAAAATGATGAGTGGGAGTTATAAAAGAATAGGTTAAATAGCAATGAACTTTCTCTGGTTCCATCAAAGATAAGGGTAGTAGCAGTGACCAAGTAGCAAGACTTACTAATAAGACGTTTGTTGCAACTTTTCTTCCCGGAGGGGCTACTATAAATCCTTATGTCTATCCTCTTAAGTAACCCTTTCACAAGCCACCACTCTTCTCTTTTATTTCTTCCCTCAGGGCTCTACCCTAACAATCCTCAGTTCTTAAAACACATGTGTGAGTTTTATGCCAAAAGATTTTGGCTGGTAAAGTTACATTTCAAAATGGTCAAAATCATGTTTCCATTTCTAGATTAGTAAAAGGCCTTAATTGCAGGAAATTGTCCATGTCTTTAACCAATCAGATTTGTTGGGTGCAATTCACTGAGCCATCACTATGGGAACGACAGGTTGTAGCAGGAGGTAGTGCCAGTGACTCAGCAAGTGGTACTTTTCAAGTCAGTAATATTCAGTGCCCTGATGAGATGGTGGGCAAACACCATACTATGGCTATTTCATTCTTTAAGTGGTACATAAATTGAAAGTTCACTGGGACAAGGTGCAACCAGATTTTAGATCAGCCAAACCATGAGTAGGAAAAACAGAAGCTCTAGATCAGAGTCAACTGCTGAAAAGAAAAGAAAAAAAAAAGTTAAACTTGTAAGTCACTGGAAAATTCGCCTCAGTAACTGGAATTAATTACTCAGGGAATGTAAGAAAAAGATGCTTTTGTCTATGTTAGGCTCCTTCTTATCACCTGTTAGAGAAAGCTATTGCTAGATAATGAAGCAGCTTTCTTACCAGGAATTTTCTTTTGTAATGAATTATAAATTGCTCAAAATGTAGTTTGATTTAAACAAAAGATCTCTGTTACTTCTATAGCAGCTTGACTAAATTTGAGTAAACCAGGTTTTTTTCAACAGTACACTATTGACTTTTTGGACCAGATAATTCTGTTTTGTGGGGGCACTATTCTGAACATTGTGGAATGTTTAGCAGCACCTTTGGCCACTACACATTAGCACACACACCCCTCTCCCCCTCCCATCGTGATGAACAAAAATATCTCCAGATACTGCCAAATGTTTCTGGTAGTACAAAATTAAACAACAAAACAAAAACAAAACACCTGCTCCCAGAAAAGTAAGAGCTATGAATCCACCTTTCTTCTTAAATATTAAGGAAAAGGAAGTTCTTTATTGAACTCCTAAGTTTCAATGCCAAAAGAATAAGACGCATTTCAGAAACGATACCCTTCCTGAATATTGGCAATGTTATGTGCCAAGTGTTTTGTTTTTTAAATGTCACTTTAGACTGTTTTTTAAAAATGCTTATTCTTTTCATTCATTTTATTGACATATTCCTTTGATTTCAGGTTGAGAACACAGTCATCATACATGTTTCATAAGCTCTATAACTTATTCACCTTCCCATCATTCTCCTCTTCAACCCCTCAACTGGAAAAGAATGATGGCAAATGTCTAAACTTTCAAAAGCAGTTAAATGCTTTAAGAATAGACCAGAACGCTATACTAGTGTTTTGCCCTGTTTAAAACTCTTACCCATTCCCTTCACGAAGCATCAAAATCTGTGGTCCTCCTTTATATTTTGTGAAATTAAAGAAAAACCATTTCCATGTTGACTTAGTTTGCTAGGGCTGCTGTAACAAGTATCAGACTGGTTGGCTTAAACAATAGGAATTTATTGGCTCAGAGTTTTGGAAGCTGGAGGTCCAAAATCAAGGTTCCAGCAGGATCTTGCTTTCTCTGAAGTCTATAGTATTCTGGTGATGGCTTGCTGGCAATCCATAATTCAATTTCTATCTCTGTTACATGGCCACCCATCTCCTGTCTCTTCCTATGTCCAGATTTCCTCTGCTTGTAAGGACTCCAGTCCATAATAGATTAAGGCCCACCCTGATTCAGTTTGGCTTCATTTTAAGAAATAACATCTTCAAAGATTCTATTTACAAATGGGTACACAGCCCCAAGATGTGGGTTAGGACCTGAACATGTCTTCATGAGGACCATGATTCAATCCAAAAGACCTACTTAAAAAGAAATCAAGCGAGGAGGCAGGGCAAGATGGCAGACTGGTGAGCTGTATGTTTTAGTTACTCCTCCAGGAAAGTAGGTAAAAAGCCAGGAACTGCGTGGACTGGACACCACAGAGCAATCTGTCTTTGGGCATACTTCATACAACACTCATGAAAACGTGGAACTGCTGAGATCAGCGAAATCTGTAAGTTTTTGCGGCCAGGGGACCCGCGCCCCTCCCTGCCAGGCTCAGTCCCGGGGGAGGAGGGGCTGTCAGCTCCAGGAAGGAGAAGGGAGAATTGCAGTGGCTGCTCTTATCGGAAACTCATTCTACTGATTCAAACTCCAACCATAGATAGACTGAGGCCAGACACCAGAGACTCTGAGAGCAGCCAGCCCAGCAGAGAGGAGACGGGCATAGAAGGAAAACAACACGAGAAGCTCCAAAGTAAAAGCAGAGGATTTTTGGAGTTCTGGTGAACACAGAAAGGGGAAGGGCGGAGATCAGGCCTTGAGGCGCATATGCAAATCCCGAAGCAAGGCTGATCTCTCTGCCCTGGGCACCTTTCCTTAATGGCCCTGGTTGCTTTGTCTATTAGCATTTCAATAACCCATTAGATCTCTGAGGAGGGCCGGGGCCGTTTTTTTGTTTTTTTTTTTTTTTTTTTTTTTTTTTTTTTTTAAATCCTTTTTGCTTTTTCTAAAACAATTACTCTAAGAAGCTCAATACAGAAAGCTTCAAAGAATTGAAATTTGGGCACGTCAAGTCAAGAGCAGAACTAAGAGAGCTCTGAGACAAAAGGCAGTAATCCAGTGGCTGAGAAAATTCACTAAACAACACAACTTCCCAAGAAAAGGGGGGTGTCCGCTCACAGCCACCATCCTGGTGGACAGGAAACACTCCTGCCCATCGCCAGCCCCATAGCCCAGAGCTGCCCCAGACAACCCAGTGTGACGGAAGTGCTTCAAATAACAGGCACACACCACAAAACTGGGCGTGGACATTAGCCTTCCCTGCAACCTCAGCTGAATGTCCCAGAGCTGGGAAGGGGGAGCAGTGTGAATTAACAGAGCCCCATTCAGCCATCATTTGAGCAGACTGGGAGCCTCCCAACACAGCCCAGCAGCCCAGAACTGCCCTGGGGGGACGGCACTCACCTGCGACATAGCACAGTCATCCCTCAACAGAGGACCCGGGGTGCACAGCCTGGAAGAGGGGCCCACTTGCAAGTCTCAGGAGCCATACGCCAATACCAAAGACTGGTGGGTCAGTGGCAGAGACAAACTGTGGCAGGACTGAACTGAAGGATTAGACTATTGCAGTAGCTTTAAAACTCTAGGATCATCAGGGAGATTTGATTGTTAGGGCCACCCCCCCTCCCCGACTGCCCAGAAACACGCCCCACATACAGGGCAGGCAACACCAACTACACACGCAAGCTTGGGACACCAATTGGGCCCCACAAGACTCACTCCCCCACTCACCAAAAAGGCTAAGCAGGGGAGATCTGGCTTGTGGAGAACAGGTGGCTCGTGGACGCCACCTGCTGGTTAGTTAGAGAAAGTGTACTCCACGAAGCTGTAGATCTGATAAATTAGAGATAAGGACTTCAACTGGTCTACAAACCCTAAAAGAACCCTATCAAGGTCAGCAAATGCCACGAGGCCAAAAACAACAGAAAATTATAAAGCATTAAAAAAACCAGACGATATGGATAACCCAAGCCCAAGCACCCAAATCAAAAGACCAGAAGAGACACACCTAGAGCAGCTACTCAAAGAACTAAAGATGAACAATGAGACCCTAGTACGGGATATGAAGGAAATCAAGAAGACCCTAGAAGAGCATAAAGAAGACATTGCAAGACTAAATAAAAAAATGGATGATCTTATGGAAATTAAAGAAACTGTTGACCAAATTAAAAAGATTCTGGACACTCATAGTACAAGACTAGAGGAAGTTGAACAACGAATCAGTGACCTGGAAGATGACAGAATGGAAAATGAAAACATAAAAGAAAGAATGGGGAAAAAAATTGAAAAACTCGAAATGGACCTCAGGGATATGATAGATAATATGAAACGTCCGAATATAAGACTCATTGGTGTCCCAGAAGGGGAAGAAAAGGGTAAAGGTCTAGGAAGAGTATTCAAAGAAATTGTTGGGGAAAACTTCCCAAATCTTCTAAACAACATAAATACACAAATCATAAATGCTCAGCGAACTCCAAATAGAATAAATCCAAAAAAACCCACTCCGAGACATATACTGATCACACTGTCAAACATAGAAGAGAAGGAGCAAGTTCTGAAAGCAGCAAGAGAAAAGCAATTCACCACATACAAAGGAAACAGCATAAGACTAAGTAGTGACTACTCAGCAGCCACCATGGAGGCAAGAAGGCAGTGGCACGATATATTTAAAATTCTGAGTGAGAGGAATTTCCAGCCAAGAATACTTTATCCAGCAAAGCTCTCATTCAAATTTGAGGGAGAGCTTAAATTTTTCACAGACAAAGAAATGCTGAGAGAATTTGCTAACAAGAGACCTGCCCTACTGGAGATACTAAAGGGAGCCCTACAGACAGAGAAACAAAGACAGGACAGAGAGACTTGGAGAAAGGTTCAGTACTAAAGAGATTCGGTATGGGTACAATAAAGGATATTAATAGAGAGAGGGAAAAATATGGCAAACATAATCCAAAGGATAAGATGGCCGATTCAAGAAATGCCTTCACGGTTTTAACGTTGAATGTAAATGGATTAAACTCCCCAATTAAAAGATATAGATTCACAGAATGGATCAAAAAAAATGAACCATCAATATGTTGCATACAAGAGACTCATCTTAGACACAGGGACACAAAGAAATTGAAAGTGAAAGGATGGAAAAAAATATTTCATGCAAGCTACAGCCAAAAGAAAGCAGGTGTAGCAATATTAATCTCAGATAAAATAGACTTCAAATGCAGGGATGTTTTGAGAGACAAAGAAGGCCACTACATACTAATAAAAGGGGCAATTCAGCAAGAAGAAATAACAATCGTAAATGTCTATGCACCCAATCAAGGTGCCACAAAATACATGAGAGAAACATTGGCAAAACTAAAGGAAGCAATTGATGTTTCCACAATAATTGTGGGAGACTTCAACACATCACTCTCTCCTATAGATAGATCAACCAGACAGAAGACCAATAAGGAAATTGAAAACCTAAACAATCTGATAAATGAATTAGATTTAACAGACATCTACAGGACATTACATCCCAAATCAACAGGATACACATACTTTTCTAGTGCTCACGGAACTTTCTCCAGAATAGATCATATGCTGGGACATAAAACAAGCCTCAATAAATTTAAAAAGATTGAAATTATTCAAAGCACATTCTCTGACCACAATGGAATACAATTAGAAGTCAATAACCATCAGAGACTTAGAAAATTCACAAATACCTGGAGGTTAAACAACACACTCCTAAACAATCAGTGGGTTAAAGAAGAAATAGCAAGAGAAATTGCTAAATATATAGAGACGAATGAAAATGAGAACACAACATACCAAAACCTATGGGATGCAGCAAAAGCAGTGCTAAGGGGGAAATTTATAGCACTAAACGCATATATTAAAAAGGAAGAAAGAGCCAAAATCAAAGAACTAATGGATCAACTGAAGAAGCTAGAAAATGAACAGCAAACCAATCCTAAACCAAGTACAAGAAAAGAAATAACAAGGATTAAAGCAGAAATAAATGACATAGAGAACAAAAAAACAATAGAAAGGATAAATATCACCAAAAGTTGGTTCTTTGAGAAGATCAACAAGATTGACAAGCCCCTAGCTAGACTGACAAAATCAAAAAGAGAGAAGACCCATATAAACAAAATAATGAATGAAAAAGGTGACATAACTGCAGATCCTGAAGAAATTAAAAAAATTATAAGAGGATATTATGAACAACTGTATGGCAACAAACTGGATAATGTAGAAGAAATGGACAATTTCCTGGAAACATATGAACAACCTAGACTGACCAGAGAAGAAATAGAAGACCTCAACCAACCCATCACAAGCAAAGAGATCCAATCAGTCATCAAAAATCTTCCCACAAATAAATGCCCAGGGCCAGATGGCTTCACAGGGGAATTCTACCAAACTTTCCAGAAAGAACTGACACCAATCTTACTCAAACTCTTTCAAAACATTGAAAAAAATGGAACACTACCTAACTCATTTTATGAAGCTAACATCAATCTAATACCAAAACCAGGCAAAGATGCTACAAAAAAGGAAAACTACCGGCCAATCTCCCTAATGAATATAGATGCAAAAATCCTCAACAAAATACTTGCAAATCGAATCCAAAGACACATTAAAAAAATCATACACCATGACCAAGTGGGGTTCATTCCAGGCATGCAAGGATGGTTCAACATCAGAAAAACAATCAATGTATTACAACACATTAAAAACTCGAAAGGGAAAAATCAATTGATCATCTCAATAGATGCTGAAAAAGCATTTGACAAAATCCAACATCCCTTTTTGATAAAAACACTTCAAAAGGTAGGAATTGAAGGAAACTTCCTCAACATGATAAAGAGCATATATGAAAAACCCACAGCCAGCATAGTACTCAATGGTGAGAGACTGAAAGCCTTCCCTCTAAGATCAGGAACAAGACAAGGATGCCCGCTGTCACCACTGTTATTCAACATTGTGCTGGAAGTGCTAGCCAGGGCAATCCGGCAAGACAAAGAAATAAAAGGCATCCAAATTGGAAAAGAAGAAGTAAAACTGTCATTGTTTGCAGATGATATGATCTTATATCTAGAAAACCCTGAGAAATCAACGATACACCTACTAGAGCTAATAAACAAATTTAGCAAAGTAGCGGGATACAAGATTAATGCACATAAGTCAGTAATGTTTCTATATGCTAGAAATGAACAAACTGAAGAGACACTCAAGAAAAAGATACCATTTTCAATAGCAACTAAAAAAATCAAGTACCTAGGAATAAACTTAACCAAAGATGTAAAAGACCTATACAAAGAAAACTACATAACTCTACTAAAAGAAATAGAAGGGGACCTTAAAAGATGGAAAAATATTCCATGTTCATGGATAGGAAGGCTAAATGTCATTAAGATGTCAATTCTACCCAAACTCATCTACAGATTCAATGCAATCCCAATCAAAATTCCAACAACCTACTTTGCAGACTTGGAAAAGCTAGTTATCAAATTTATTTGGAAAGGGAAGATGCCTCGAATTGCTAAAGACACTCTAAAAAAGAAAAACGAAGTGGGAGGACTTACACTCCCTGACTTTGAAGCTTATTATAAAGCCACAGTTGCCAAAACAGCATGGTACTGGCACAAAGATAGACATATAGATCAATGGAATCGAATTGAGAATTCAGAGATAGACCCTCAGATCTATGGCCGACTGATCTTTGATAAGGCCCCCAAAGTCACCGAACTGAGCCATAATGGTCTTTTCAACAAATGGGGCTGGGAGAGTTGGATATCCATATCCAAAAGAATGAAAGAGGACCCCTACCTCACCCCCTACACAAAAATTAACTCAAAATGGACCAAAGATCTCAATATAAAAGAAAGTACCATAAAACTCCTAGAAGATAATGTAGGAAAACATCTTCAAGACCTTGTATTAGGAGGCCACTTCCTAGACTTTACACCCAAAGCACAAGCAACAAAAGAGAAAATAGATAAATGGGAACTCCTCAAGCTTAGAAGTTTCTGCACCTCAAAGGAATTTCTCAAAAAGGTAAAGAGGCAGCCAACTCAATGGGAAAAAATTTTTGGAAACCATGTATCTGACAAAAGACTGATATCTTGCATATACAAAGAAATCCTACAACTCAATGACAATAGTACACGCAGCCCAATTATAAAATGGGCAAAAGATATGAAAAGACAGTTCTCTGAAGAGGACTTACAAATGGCCAAGAAACACATGAAAAAATGTTCAGCTTCACTAGCTATTAGAGAGATGCAAATTAAGACCACAATGAGATACCATCTAACACCGGTTAGAATGGCTGCCATTAAACAAACAGGAAACTACAAATGCTGGAGGGGATGTGGAGAAATTGGAACTCTCATTCATTGTTGGTGGGACTGTATAATGGTTCAGCCACTCTGGAAGTCAGTCTGGCAGTTCCTTAGAAAACTAGATATAGAGCTACCATTCGATCCAGCGATTGCACTCCTCGGTATATACCCGGAAGATCGGAAAGCAGTGACACGAACAGATATCTGCACGCCAATGTTCATAGCAGCATTATTCACAATTGCCAAGAGATGGAAACAACCCAAATGTCCTTCAACAGATGAGTGGATAAATAAAATGTGGTATATACACACGATGGAATACTACGCGGCAGTAAGAAGGAACGATCTGGTGAAACATATGACAACATGGATGAACCTTGAAGACATAATGCTGAGCGAAATAAGCCAGGCACAAAAAGAGAAATATTATATGCTACCACTAATGTGAACTTTGAAAAATGTAAAACAAATGGTTTATAATGTAGAATGTAGGGGAACTAGCAGTAGAGAGCAATTAAGGAAGGGGGAACAATAATCCAAGAAGAACAGATAAGCTATTTAACGTTCTGTGGATGCCCAGAAATGACTATGGTCTGTTAATTTCTGATGGTTGTAGTAGGAACAAGTTCACTGAAATGTTGCTATATTATGTAACTTTCTTGGGGTAAAGTAGGAACATGTTGGAAGTTAAGCAGTTATCTTAGGTTAGTTGTCTTTTTCTTACTCCCTTGCTATGGTCTCTTTGAAATGCTCTTTTATTGTATGTTTGTTTTCTTTTTAACTTTTTTTTTCATACAGGTGATTTGAAAAAAGAAGGGAAAGTTAAAAAAAAAAAAAAAGAAAAGAAAAAAGACAAGGGGGAAAAAAAAAAAAAAAAAGATGTAGTGCCCCCTTGAGGAGCCTGTGGAGAATGCAGGGGTATTCACCTACCCCACCTCCATGGTTGCTAACATGACCACAGACATAGGGGACTGGTGGTTTGATGGGTTGAGCCCTCTACCATAAGTTTTACCCTTGGGAAGACGGTTGCTGCAAAGGAGAGGCTAGGCCTCCCTGTATTTGTGCCTAAGAGTCTCCTCCTGAATGCCTCTTTGTTGCTCAGATGTGGCCCTCTCTTTCTGGCTAAGCCAACTTGAAAGGTGAAATCACTGCCCTCCCCCCTACGTGGGATCAGACACCCAGGGAAGTGAATCTCCCTGGCAACGTGGAATATGACTCCCAGGGAGGAATGTAGACCTGGCACCGTGGGACGGAGAACATCTTCTTGACCAAAAGGGGGATGTGAAAGGAAATGAAATAAGCTTCAGTGGCAGAGAGATTCCAAAAGGAGCCGAGAGGTCACTCTGGTGGGCACTCTTATGCACACTTTAGACAACCCTTTTTAGGTTCTAAAGAATTGGGGTAGCTGGTGGTGGATACCTGAAACTATCAAACTACAACCCAGAACCCATGAATCTCGAAGACAGTTGTATAAAAATGTAGCTTATGAGGGGTGACAATGGGATTGGGAAAGCCATAAGGACCAAACACCACTTTGTCTAGTTTATGGATGGATGTGTAGAAAAGTAGGGGAAGGAAACAAACAGACAAAGGTACCCAGTGTTCTTTTTTACTTCAATTGCTCTTTTTCACTCTAATTATTATTCTTGTTATTTTTGTGTGTGTGCTAATGAAGGTGTCAGGGATTGATTTAGGTGATGAATGTACAACTATGTAATAGTACTGTAAACAATCGAAAGTACAATTTGTTTTGTATGACTGCGTGGTATGTGAATATATCTCAATAAAATGATGATTAAAAAAAAAAAAAAAAGAAATCAAGCAAAGGTGAAAACTGGGGCTTTGTTTTTCAACTACATGATCTAATCTACGCATTCATCCCTCATTCCTTGAGAGTCATGGCTAGGTCCTGTTTTGGTTATGATGATTACCCTTCAACAGAACAATAAAATCAGTTATTTTGTAACATCCATTTGACCTAACTTTAAATATTTGACTGCATTTTTGCATATGGAAATATTTCATTTATTTGAATCAATTATTTCAATTAACTGAGGTATGGTGTGGATGACTGTGCTAGTTTGGATATATTATGTCCCATCAAAAGCCATATTCTTTAATGCAATCTTGTGGGGGCGGACATATTAGTGTTGATTAGGTTGGAATCCTTTGATTGTTTCCATGGAGATGTGACTCAGTCAACTGTGGATGAAATGTTTGATTATTTCCATGGAGATATGGACCCCACCCATTCCGGATGGGTCTTGATTTAATCACTGTAGTCATATAAAAGAGCCCACAAACAGAAGGACCTCAGAGCAGCTGAGAGGCATTTTGGAGACGTCTGCTGAAAGCAGACTTTTGCTGACACTTTGGAGATGCTAGCCCAGTGTTTGCTCCAGAGAAACTATGAGAGGACTAAACGCCCCAAAAGCAACATTTTGAAAAAAGCACAGCTGAGAGAGGAGCTGAAACACAACCCAGGATCAGCAGATGCCAGCCACGTGCCTTTCCAGCTAACGGAGGTTTTCCGGACATGACTGGCCTTCCTTTGGTGAAGGTATACTCGTACTGATGCCTTAAAATGGACATTTTCATTGCATTCAGACTGTAAATTTGTAATCAAATAATCCCCCTTTATAAAAGCCGATCCATTTCTAGTATTTTGCATAACGGCAGCATTAGCAAACTGGAACAATGACACAAAATAGAGCTCAAATATTTTCAAAAAGGTGAATTTAACCAGTTATGATGCAGAACTCAATGGCATGAGGAGACGCAGAAATTTAATCAAATAAATTTTTTATATTAGCATCATCAAAAAATTGAGTCACGTTTTTATTCAAGCACCTGACAAAATATTTTTAAATATTTCAGGACAAAATGTTATTTTAAAAGATGCTCTCGTTAAATATTGGGACATTTGCATTCTCTAGGTTTGAGGAGGCCAAAGGAATTAGCAAAAAGGGTTAAATCATGAAAATATATAACTAAAATTATCAGTAAATATTCTACCAAGAACAAAAGTCTAAATTTTATTTCAACCGAAGTGTGGAACCTAGATCCTCTCTCTCCCACATTCACTCCAGTTGCATTGCAGTTAATATCAATTACACCAACATTTGAATAGCACTTTGGAAATGAAATGCATTTTCACTTACATTAAGTTCAGGATAAATAAAAAAAATTCCTATGCACCTGTTAAGCCAAATGACATTTCCTCTACAGAAATACAAAAAGATAGTAAAGCATAAGTGATGCTGGATATGAACATGGGTAGTTGTGGCAGCCACAGAAATATTCTGCTCAGATCTGTTTTGAGGGGACTATAGTTGACTGAGAGCTAGCACCCCTCTGGATCTGCCACATTCCCCCAAGGCGACACATTCCCTGGGCCTCTCCAGCCAGTGACTGAGCATCATAAAAGTTCTAGTGCTGGCTAATTCCTACATGTGGGACTTCTCTCATAGGCAATTTTGGCTTGAGGACTCCCTATAGACCTGGCTGAAATTTTCTTAAAACTGAACTGCAGTCTGAGATTCTTCCTACCCAAACGTCTTTCCTTCCCCTTCTCATTACCCTCATTACAGGTATTAAACCTGACTGCTCCTGTTCTCTGCCTTTATCCTTCACAGGCAGTTCCTTCCAACAAATCTCTTGCATGTCTAATCCCATGTAGGCATCTGCTTTTTGAAGGACCCAAATTGACACCATAGCTCATGTTTATAGATTAATATTTGCATGTTTTCTTTGAAACCATATCCAAATTAACTGCAGTATAGGTACACAAGAGAACTTGGTTCACCTTGGAAATCAAGCAGTCTAGGCAAACAATAGATCACTAGGATTAAAAAGGTAGCTAGTGCGGGGACTGAGCTTGTACCTCGGCTTGCCAGGCCTGGGCCAGGGGACCTGATCACCCCCTGGGGAGGGTAGTAGGTACGGGCGTGAGTGCCCTCTGCAGCCCCCCCCGAGCCTGGGGAGCGAGGTCAAGGCAGCTCCCTTTTCCTCACCCAAAATGCCACTGGCAGGGGAGGCTTGCCGGAGGAAACCGCCTTTCTCCCAACTGCCCTTTCCCCACTTCCTTATCTTACCCACTCACTCCCTGGTGCCAAGGCCACTCCTGCCACCGCCAGCGCGCATGCACCATGGCCAGAACAACCCCCGCCCCGCTGCAATGGCTCCTGCGTCCTCTCAGAACCAATCCTAGCCCCTCTCCCTTCAGTATTGCCATTTAAGGCTGCTTCACCTCCTTTCCAGCCCTGCCCTTCTTACCAGCCTATATAACCTGTAATCACCCCTAAATAAAGCCTCTTTGGCGCATACTCCTACTGGATGAAGAGTGTCTTGTCCTTATCGCCGCCCTCCACACCTTGCACGCCTCTCGCCGAGGACCCGGCCAAGTCCTCCGCCTCGCCCTCGCCTCCGGGAAAGAGCCCCCGCCGCCGGTACCCTTTAAGCAGCCCCGAGAGCTGAGGGCTCAGCTACCGGCCGCCCCTCCCCCCAGAAGCAGTAACCCCGACCGCAACTGGTGCCCCGTGTGAGGAGCGTCTCCACACGACAGTTCGGCAGGTCGCCCGCTCGCCCGGACGCCTCTCCAGCTTCCCGTTTCCTCGCCTGCAAGGTAAGGGCCGCCTCTCCTTCGCCGCTTCCGGAGCCATGGGAGGTTCCTTGCTCCGAAGCCGCTCCTCCCTTCCCCCACGCTCTCTTCATCCAGTAGGAACTCCTCCCTTCCCCCACGCTCTCTTCGTCCTCTTGTATGCGCACTTCTATGACCCCCGTTCCTCCTAACGCTCTCCCTCTTCCCCTCCATTACTTTGCTGTGGTTCTTTGTATCTTTGTTTCCTCATTTGGCACCGTGTGCCTCTTTGCAACCGCCCCCCCTGACTGCTCCCGTTGCCAAAGGGCACTGCTTTCTGCTCTCGCCGTCTCCTTCGGCCTCAAGGCCACGGTTTATCTCATTCTCTCTGCTCGGTAAACAAACCCCCCTCCTCTCCCCTCAGCTATGGGTAATCGTCTATCTACATGCCAGGCACCTCAAGTTCGTGCTCTAGCGGGTCTCCTAGACACGCATCGCTGTAAAGTGTCTGTCCGGCAGCTGCAGATATACTGGGACCTCCTGCTGCCCTTTAACCCATGGCTCACCACTTGCCATCTTTGGGACCCTGTTATTTATGATCGTCTTATTGATCGAGTCACCAACGCCATGGAACATGAGAGCAAGCGCTTCCCTCCCGGCTTGCTCCCCACTCTGATAACCATCCGCTCCTGCCTTCAAGGCTCCCTCCCCCCTGATCGAGGCCCCGTTAAATCCAAGGAGGCCCTATCAACCCAGCCAACAGATTCAGATAGCGATACTAATTCAAATCATGACTCGGACACGGAGTCCTTAGTCGAGCAGATTAACAACGCGCTCGAGGTGACTCCCAAAAAGCAAAATAACACTGCGCCACGCCAAGATGGCGAACTTCCTCCTTCTTCTTCCATCGAGGGGAGGAAATGCTCTGGCGATGACATCAGCCCTAAGCTGGGCCGGAAACCGCATATGCTTTACCCCGCCCTTCCACAGGGCGGAGCTAGTCCACCATCTTATGCCTTGGGCCCCGCCTTTTCACAGGGCGGGGCTGATCCACCATCTTGTGTCTTAGCCACGCCCACCGCGCCGCCATCTTGCGACACTTGGGGCCTCCCACTCCCGCCTCTCCCTTCGGCGAGCTCCCCCTCGGAGCCGCTACCGGCAGCTGCCGCCGCTCCTTCCACCCTGCCGACTAACAACCCCTGGCTGCCTTCTACACCTCAAAGCAACCCTTGGGGCAACGCTCCCCCTACCCCCACTCCCGCGCTAAGCCCTCTACAAGCGCGTCCTCCTTTCTCTCGTGCTTTTCGCTGTTTTCCTCTTAACCTTGCCCCCACCCCACAGAGGCTGCATGACTGGTATCCCATTGACTTAGATACTATCAAGCAGCTTCGCAGGGCCGTCAAGGAGGACGGGTTAGGTAGCCCATATGCTTCCCAAATACTGCAGGATCTCGCCATGAACTATTGCCTCCCACAAGACTGGGCCTCGCTTGCCCGTTCAATTTTTAACCCCGGTCAGTTTGTTGACTGGCGTGCTCACTTCCAGGCAGAAGCAGCTAAGCAAAGTGAGCAAGATGCAGCCATTGGAGTCTATCATCCCCCCGAAGCCTATTTGGGCACTGGAGCGTTTCTAAATGCGTCTGCTTATATTAATGCCCCTGCTGCCTTCTGGACTGTCCTCAGAGGCATCGCCTTACGCGCGTTTGCCAACTGCTCTGCCCGTCGACCTGACAACTTTACCAAGCTCCTCCAGGAGCCAAACGAACCTTTCGCCACCTTTGTTTCCAGGGTTGAAGAAGCCTGTGCTAGAAAAGTTACCAACCCACAAGCCCAGCTAGCTCTCACCCGGGAACTCATTCTAGAAGGGGCTAACCCCCCCTGTAAGCAAGCCATTCTCCCCTTGCGGGAAAAAACACTTAATGACTGGGTTCTCGCCTGCAGCGCCTTTGACCCAGCTGCCGCGTCCCTAGCCCAAGCTGTCTCTGGTGCTGTCACTGCTGCCTTAGCCGCCACCACCGGTTGCTTTAAGTGCGGGCAGAGCGGTCATTTTGCCCGGGAGTGCCCCAATGCGGAGGTCAAACGCCCGCCTCACATGCAGCGCAATGGGCGCCCCCCTTCCACTCCATGTCCGCGCTGCCAACGTGGTTATCACTGGGCGCGCGATTGCAAAAACAGCCACAGAGACCTTAACGAGAAAGATTTAAAAAAATTCTGCTATCCCTGGTGCCCTGGCGGTAGTCAACACCAAAGCACTGAACAGGCTTTAAACTCCAAGCGGGGCAAGCCTCAGCCCCGCCCCTAAGAGGCAGCATGCCGGCCGGTTCCAATAAAACTAATCAATGCTCCGACAATAAAACGCTTCTCTGGACAGTCCCCATCACTCCAGAAAAACCTACTCGTAAGTTAAGAATAGAAGGGCAATGGTACACAGGCACGCTCGATTCAGGGGCAGAAATCTCTTGCATGCCCGCTCAGTATGCCACCATGTGCATGGTTCTTGATGGTCCCTCGGTAGTGGGAGCCACCGGTACCTCTACTTCTCTTCAAGCCATGAGACCCATTAAGTGGGAAGATGAAGAGGGCCACTCAGGCACCTTCCGCCCGTTATTTCTGCACACCATAGACCAAATTTTATGGGGCCGTGATATCCTTGCCGCTTTTGGGGCAGTGCTTACCGCGCAGCCCCCCCAATAATGTGCGCCACTGCTCGTTTAACACCTCCAACGCCCGTTCCTCTGCAGTGGGATACTGAGGAACCTATATGGGTGGAGCAGTGGCCCCTTCCCACGCATAAATTGGTAGTACTCCAAGCCCTCGTACAAGAACAATTGGACGCTGGCCACATAGAGCCTTCTACTAGTCCTTATAATTCGCCAGTGTTTGTTATTCATAAAAAGGCCACAGGAAAATTTAGGCTCCTCAATGATCTGCGGGAAATCAATAAGCATATTCTTCCCATGGGTTCCCCACAGCCTGGCCTCCCCCATCCGGTGGCCATCCCGGCCCAATATCATGTAGCCACTATTGACATCAAAGACTGTTTCTTTTCCATCCCGCTACATGAGCAAGACCGCCCGCGCTTTGCCTTTACAGTTCCCGTCCCCAATCACGCGGGCGCGGCTAGTAGGTATCAATGGAAAGTCCTCCCTCAAGGGATGCGTAACAGTCCGGCCATCTGCCAAATGTATGTTAATCACGCAGTGGCCCCCCTGCGAAAGCGGGCCATGCTCATCCATTACATGGATGACATCTTGGTGGCCTCTGAGGACGCCGAGGCACTTCCTCTACTCCTTAAAGACCTCACCACTAATTTAGCTGACCTCGGCCTTACGATTCAACCCGATAAAGTTCAAATTGTGCCACCATTAGCCTTCTTAGGATTTAGTATTGATAAAACCATTGCTCCGTCCGCTCCTCAGCTGGACATACCGGACCGGGTCACTATCACTGAGCTTCAACAGCTCTGCGGTCAGATCAATTGGCTCCGCTCTGCGTTGCCGATCACCACAGCACAGCTACAACCACTCTTTACGCTGTTGAGTGTCCCTGAAGCCCCGCCGCTAGCAATCTCCCGGCGCATTAAGCTTACCCAAGAGGCAAAGGAAGCCATTGCCGCAATTAACAAGGCACTCGTTGCCTGCTGTCTCAACAGATTCAACACCAAGGAGGGCAATCTTATAGCACTCATCCTCCCTACGCCCGGCACACCTATGGGCTGCCTGTGGCAGGAAGGCCCTCTACTTTGGGCGCATCCCGCTAAAAGTCGACTTAGGAAGATTTGCCCTACAGTGCGGCTCTGGATCAGCCTAGCTTCAGATCTAGTTACCTTGGCCGTTCATGTATTCGGAGAGCCGCCAGAAAAAATTGTTTGGCCCCTAGACACAGGCCAAACCCGCCTGCTTATACGTGACAACCCGGACATGCAAATCCTTTTAGAAGGATTTCAGGGGGAATTCAGCTGTCACTATCCCAGCCATCGGCTGTTACAGGGACTCGCCAAGCTTCCCTTCCGCAGCCCCTTCCATCCTTTCCCCTCCTCTGCACCCATCCCGGGTGCCAACACTGTCTTTACTGACGCCTCCAAAACCCGTTTCGCCTTCCTCTCTTATTCACAGGACCATCCAGAACCCCGCCTATTCAGTTATGTCAACCTTCATTCAGTCCAAGTGGGGGAAATTCTGGCAGTGTCATACGCACTAAACGCCCACTGCAACCACCCAGTAAACATTTTCACAGACAGCCTCTACACGTATCAGGTCTGCCGAGTCCTCGCGTTTTCCACCTTTTTCCCCGGCAACTCGGCCATTGATAAAGCACTTTCTAACCTCAGAAGCATCCTGGAGCATCGACAGGATCCTTGGTTCATTAGCCACATTCGTAGTCACTCAAGCCTTCCGGGGCCCCTGGCCAATGGCAATAGTATAGTAGACCAAGCAGTCTCAACTCAAAATACCCAAGCTATGCTAACCCACACGGCAGCCCCTCCGGGGGATGCTATTAACCAGGCCAAGTTATTGCATTCCAGGTTTCACTTTTCGGCTACGTCGTTACATCATCTATTTGGCCTCCCCTTAGATACCTGTAAACATCTTGTCCGCAATTGTGCAACTTGTGCGCCCTTTGCGCCACTGGGCCCCTTACAACCTCAAGGAGTCAACCCACGAGGCTTAAAACCAAATTCTAGATGGCAAATGGATGTAACTCATGTTCCGTCCTTTGGGCGCCTCAAGTATGTACATGTAATGATTGACACCTTCTCAGCCATGTGTTATGCAGTCCCCCTCGCCGGGGAAACGGCCAAACAGTGTATCAAAGCCCTAAGACAAGGAATTCTCTTCATGGGAGTCCCCTGGGACCTAAAAACGGACAATGGGCCTGCCTATCGCAGTGCCTCTTTTGCGGCTTTTCTTCAGTTATATAACATCACCCATCATTTCGGCATCCCCTATAATCCACAGGGACAAGCCATTGTAGAAGCAATCCATCGCCGCTTAAAAATACAAATTGAAAAAGAAAGGGCAATGCTCCCCCAGGCGACTCCAGGGGACCTTGTTATAGCAGCCCTTATTCACCTTAATCTACTCACATTCAATAAGGAAGGGCTTTCGCCCCTACATAAACATTGGGGGCCCTCGTATAGGCCCACCCAGGCCCCGATGGTTTACTGGAAGGACCCGGAGAATAATACCTGGAAAGGTCCCTCCCCACTTCTCGCCCAGGGGCGCGGGTTTGCTTGTGTTTTTCCAGATGATGCAGCACAACCAATATGGATCCCAGGAAGGGCAATCCGGCCCGCCACCAGCAACCACGCGTCCAACGAGACGGGAACGCCGTCGTCTCCGCAGCCTGGTGCACCAGATGACAACAGTATACCTGGGCCTGGACCCCAGTCCGAGCAGAGCGCAGCAGCGGCGAGAAATTAGAAAAATTATACGCCTCTATAGACAGGCAAAAACCAATGTCATACACCCTCTCAACCCTCACCCAAGCATAACCTCCCTTCTAATGGTCATGTTAGTTCTTGCCTCTTCTACCCAGGGCGATCCCCACCAGCCTTGGAAGTGGACTCTTGCGCGTTGGAAAGACTCCACAGTAATTTTTTCCAACACCACAGCGGGATCTCCCTCCTTCGTCTTTTATGCCATTGATCTGTTTGTCCCTCCTAATCCAAAACCTCCTGGTTATCCAGGCAGCCTAAAAATTCAAGATTATTATGTTCAGGATTATTATATGTGTCCAGCTTCAAATCCTGGAAAATCATATTGTAAATCCCCAAAGGACTATTACTGCCCGTACTGGGGGTGTGAAACATTAGCCACTGGCTGGAAACCTTCTGTCCCTGACAAATTTCTAAACCTCGCAGTAATCCCGTATACTTGCCAAAATTCAGGCTATCACTATTTCAACAGGTACCTTTGTCCTAAAAGATTAATGCTCACCATACAAAACCCTGCCGATACGTCTTGGCTCCTAGGTAAAACTTGGGGCTTCCGAATTTGGCTATCGGGGTTCGATCGGGGAACCCTTATAATCATAAGAAAGGAGGCTTTAAACCAACCAAAGAAAAATACTGTTATAAAAAAGCCCTTTAACATTGGTCCCAATAAAGTCATTAACCCCCTTTTTCCACAGCTCTCCAGCCGCACCTTAGTTCCAACTAAACGCACTTCAACTACATCTCAAACCCCACCACCCCAGCTTCCTCTGCCCCCTTCTCGTTATTCCTCTCCCCTCCTCAGCCTCATCCAAGCCGCCTTTACCTCAGTAAACTCCTCCAACCCCAATTTTACCTCCTCCTGCTGGCTCTGCCTCTCCACCTCTTCCTCACTGTACGAGCCCGTTGCCTCCAACCTCTCCTTTTCAGAAAGCACAGAAGACAGCCCCTTAGAATGCAATTGGAATACCTCTGCCGTCCCCCTGACCTTTCATTCAGTCTCCTATACGGGAAAGTGCGTCCGCCCTCGCTCCATTAACTCTCCCGACCTCACTGCCTGTGCCAGCTACTCATCTCCCAGCAGCTCGGCAAAATTTCTCATTCCTCATAACTCCTTCCAATGGCTCTGCTCCTCTACAGGACTTACCCCCTGTCTCAGCACAAATATCATCAGTGAATATAAAGAAACTTGCCTCCTAATTGTCCTTATCCCTAGGGTCTTATACCACAGCGAAGAAGACTTCTTCCTCCGTCTGGAAAAAACTGCAGCTCCTGCCCTTCTGCAAAAGCGAGAGCCCATCACCGCCCTCACAATTGCCTCCCTCCTAGGTCTTGCCGGCGCTGGCACCGGAATCGCTGCACTAGCCAGTCAAGACTCCGCCCTAACTCACCTCAGGGCGGCTGTTGACGAGGACATTCGTCACTTACAAAACGCTATTTACCATCTAAAAAATTCTGTCAATTCCCTCTCTGAGGTAGTGCTCCAAAACCGCCGAGGTCTTGACCTTCTCCTCCTCAAAGAGGGAGGCCTCTGCGCCGCCCTAGGAGAAGAGTGCTGTGTATATGCCAATTCCACAGGTCTCGCCGAGGACAGCCTGAAAAGGGTCCGAGAAGGACTGGAAAAGCGTAAAAGAGATCGTGAAGCCACCAGTTATTGGTCCAGTTTTTTCACTCCCATCCTCCCATATATCCTTCCTTTTCTTGGCCCCCTATTAATAATTATTCTAGCTCTCATCTTAGGACCCTGCCTCATCCGCAAAATTGTCCAGCTTGTAAAAAAACAAACGGATGCCATTTTTTCCTCGTTCGTGCAAATCCAGTATCAGCGACTCGCCACCTCTGACGCCCCCCACTCCAAGATGACAGCCAACCCTCCGCGACCTCAACGCCACCGGTCGACTCGCCAACCGCGAGGCCCTTCTCAATCACCTGAACATCGCTCTCGCCTCGAGTTCCAGCTTCTCTGAACCCCTGAACTTTAAACCCCTCACCTTCGCCCAGCCCGCTGCAGCGAAGCCATTGTCAAACGCCCGGGCACCACACCAACACTGAGCTCCAGCCTCGCTGAGCCACCGTCAACCCCTTTTT
Organism: Choloepus didactylus; assembly: GCF_015220235.1. Lineage (NCBI taxonomy): Eukaryota > Metazoa > Chordata > Mammalia > Pilosa > Megalonychidae > Choloepus > Choloepus didactylus. The sequence continues at coordinate 59,398,622 of NC_051320.1, read as the reverse complement.
CCCTTCCCTGACCTCCCCCTTCCCTCACCCTTAGCAACCCTCTCCGGTAAAGCCTCTTCCTCTAATTAGAAAAGAAAGGGGAATTGCGGGGACTGAGCTTGTACCTCGGCTTGCCAGGCCTGGGCCAGGGGACCTGATCACCCCCTGGGGAGGGTAGTAGGTACGGGCGTGAGTGCCCTCTGCAGCCCCCCCGAGCCTGGGGAGCGAGGTCAAGGCAGCTCCCTTTTCCTCACCCAAAATGCCACTGGCAGGGGAGGCTTGCCGGAGGAAACCGCCTTTCTCCCAACTGCCCTTTCCCCACTTCCTTATCTTACCCACTCACTCCCTGGTGCCAAGGCCACTCCTGCCACCGCCAGCGCGCATGCACCATGGCCAGAACAACCCCCGCCCCGCTGCAACGGCTCCTGCGTCCTCTCAGAACCAATCCTAGCCCCTCTCCCTTCAGTATTGCCATTTAAGGCTGCTTCACCTCCTTTCCAGCCCTGCCCTTCTTACCAGCCTATATAACCTGTAATCACCCCTAAATAAAGCCTCTTTGGCGCATACTCCTACTGGATGAAGAGTGTCTTGTCCTTATCGCCGCCCTCCACACCTTGCACGCCTCTCGCCGAGGACCCGGCCAAGTCCTCCGCCTCGCCCTCGCCTCCGGGAAAGAGCCCCCGCCGCCGGTACCCTTTAAGCAGCCCCGAGAGCTGAGGGCTCAGCTACCGGCCGCCCCTCCCCCCAGAAGCAGTAACCCCGACCGCAAGCTAGTTTATCTCTTATATGCCTATGGTCTCTCCGGCTTTAAGAAAAATATGATGAAGTATGTAAGACATCTAAGAAAAGTATAAAATATAATAGACTGGACACACAGCTTAAGAATTAAACCTTACCAGTAGAGTTGAAGTCTCCTGTATACCCATCCTAAATGATCTACCTCCCACTCTCCAGACTTCGATCTTTATCATCCCTGTGCATTTTTTATTTTTATTACAAATGTATATATTCCTAAACAATTCATAGTTTTTCTTTGGATTTCTTTTTAGCCCTTCTTTACTTATAATTTCCTAAAATTTGAGCCTACATATACTGATAGTAAAATTTGCTAAACTGATGATTTAAGACAAGGAAAAAAAAACCTACATCACATAGAACTTTTTAGGATTTAGTTAAGATTGAAAATAAATGTGTACCAGTTTGAATGTATTATGTCCCCCCCAAACACCATTATCTTTGATGTAATCTTGTGTGGGCAGACCTATCAGTGTTGATTAGATAGTAATTCTTTGAGTGTTCCCATGGAGATGCGCCCCACCCAACTGTGGGTGATGACTCTGATTGGATAATTTCCATGGAGGTGTTGCCCCGCCCATTCAGGGTGGGTCTGAATTAAATTACTGGAGCACTATATAAGATCAGACAGAAGGAGCAAGCTGCTACAGCCAAGAGGGACACTCTGAAGAACGCCCAGAAGCTGAGAGAGGAACTGCAGTTTGAAGATGGCCGTTGAAAGCAGACCCTTGCTCCTGAGAAGCTGAGAGAGGACAAATACCCTAAGTGCAACTAAGAGTGACATTTTTGAAGAACTGCAGCCTAGAGAGGAACATCCTGGGACAAAGCCATTTTGAAACCAAAACTTTGGAGCAGACGCCAGCCACGTGCCTTTCCAGCTAACAGAGGTTTTCTGGACACCATTGGCCATCCTCCAGTGAAGGTACCCGATTGCTGATGTGTTACCTTGGACACTTTGTGGCCTTAAGACTGTAACTGTGTAACCAAAAAAACTCCCTTTTATAAAAGCCAATCCATCTCTGATGTTTTGCATTCTGGCAGCATTAGCAAACTAGAACAAAATGATCAGAAATGGATCAAAGTTTCAGTGCTGAGGAAAAGTATGTTGTATTATCTTGACCACAAATTATAATTATACATACAAGTTTATAAATGCAGGCTAGTCATCTTTAAAGTCCCAAAAAGTTAAATACATATAAAGCACATAAAATAAATTCAGTTGAAAAAAGTTTTGACATAGTTCTAAATGTTAGGTGGAATCAGAGATTCTAAAGAATCACAGCAATCATTATCCAATCCAATATTAAGGATAACAAAGAGATGCTGGTCTTAAACGTAAATTCAAACACACAGTGTCTACTACATAATAGATAGGTCAGAGAGAAAGTATAACTGCAATTCCTGACAGCAAAAATTAAGCTACTTTGCAAGTATTATACTCTTCAATAAAATAAGAACGCAGTTCCAAGTATAAAATGTTGGATAGTCCTGGCAACCAGGTCACCTTTAAGGAAAGTTTTTCAGGGTAGCTAAAATGAGCAATGAAACTATAAATAAAACGTCTGATAATAAACTGAAGCCATTACTTTTATTTGTAGAATTTACACACCCAAATATAACATAATTATACATTAGGAATGACAGGAATACCAAATATTATTTCACAACTGCCACTATGTGTTTCTTCTTCTCTGATACAATTGGCACAGACCCAGGCTTGCTATGTTTACGACGATTCACTTCCCTAGAAATAAAATATGCAAAATGTAAGCACGTTTATGAGCAATTATCTTACTCAAAGAAAACTTTCTTAGAGAAATCATAAAGCATTTTCTTTCATTGGAATACCACCCACTGAAAAAACAAAGTGTCATAACAGGAATAAGTAAAAAGTAGCTAGAAATGAACTTTTATTACTTATTTGCTTCTGATCCCATTACATATAAATGTCCTTTACTACATTTTAAAATCTGCTACAGTTATTAAAATATTTTAAATAGACTCAACTCCAACACCTACCCAAAGACAGTCATTTGTACAGTCTAATAATAATAATAAAAAGAACTGTCTTAGAGTTTCTATATACTTTGCCATGAATTCAAGGATTCCAAAGAGGTTATTCCACAGGGGAAACAGTGATGGGAAGGGAGTAGGGTGCAAGTTCTGTTTTATCCACATGATACCTCTTAATTCCAACTACTCCCGAAATAGTTTTTAAAACATTATTTATTTATTTTAGTTTTTTAGTATGAGCAGTGTTTTCCTTATTTTTATACAATTCATTTTAATTCTCAAAAATGGGTAATGCAAAGTCTCAAAATCTCAGATGATCAAGCACTTCCCCCATTATCAGAAAAAGAAAAGGGGAGAAAAGCCCAGATATATCTTCAAAAACATCTCTAACGTACAGCTGCACATAAACTACTCTCTTGAAAGGTAGCTTTTTGTTGTTTTTGGTGAGAGGACAGAGGAAAGTTAGAAAAGGATCCTGAAATAGAGTCAAATGCCCCAAAACATACTTTCGTCGACGAGCTTCTTTCATGATGCGCTGCTCCTGAATCTGGCTGTAGATAGATTTTGGTAGATGTCGGTGACGAGCTATACGTTTTATCTGAGGATGATGTTGAAATTTCTCCTTCAACTTCTGATTATAATCCTTGGCTGCTTTTTCTCGTGACGTAAGCTAAAAAAATGCATTTGGGTATTTTAATGAATGGTGCGTTCCCTCTTTTGCTTTAGTATAACAAAACTAAGAAACACCCTTTTCCCAAAAACTAAACTTTAAAAAGATGCAACCCAAATTGCTAATGTAATTGTGCCCTTTACAAGTTCATGCAAATATACCAGCTCTGCAAACCCGAACATCCTTTTAGATACCATGCCTACAATCTGGATAGATGCCACCAAGTGAAAAACAGCAGTGCTGAGGGAGTAGGGCTATATAGACCACTGAGGTGGACTTTACCTAGGCATAAATTACAGAAATAACACCTAAAGCAATCTCTCAAATTTTTTTTTCTGTAAAAATAACCATACAGAAAAGAGAAAAATGATCAATTCCATAATAACAGGGCTTTGTTTAACAAATGTTAAGGAAGATATGATTTGGAGGAATATTTAATGATGAATTCAGATCCAGGCATGGTACAATACCTACCAATCATGAAACTGAGAACTGTTTTTAATTACTGTTTAGACAGGCTAAGTAGAAAGTTAATCCACTTTTAAACTTCCTCTCTTAAACTTAGTATTTGTTTCTGATATAAAAGCTCTGTATGTTTCTTATAGAAAACATGGGATACTTAGAAAAATGAAAACAAGAACAAAACAAAAATCAATCATAAGCCCACAACCCAGATGCAAGTAGCCAATGATAATCTCTGTTATATTTTTCTAGAATCTTTTTTAAAGTCCAAAGCTTTTGGTATTTTACCATTTCTTTGATATTAAAAGACCTCCCAGGGACTTGTTTTTGATCTGCCTGATTACTATGCCTCTAACAGAAAAATATGTATTCTCCTAAATTCTAAGCTTCTATTCCCTATATCATCCCTTCCTACCTCAAGGAAAACAAAAGGAACCAAGAAGGCCTCAAATATTATCAAATATCTGAATTAACAACGGCAACCTGAGGGTGTTTTTGACATGAAAAAACAATCTTAATACAGCCTTGTCTGTTTTGTTGCTAATTTATTTTTATCACAGTTATGCCAATTTGATCAACATACCTAAAGTACTTCAAATAAATTTCCACAAAATGATGATATCCAATAAAATGAGAAGCCAGCTTTACTTCAAAGAAAGAAAATGGGGTTTCTTACCACACCCAACTTTTCAGAAGCATTAGCTTTCCACAGACGAATGTTCATTTCATCAGATCCACACATAATGTACTTGCTGTCAGAAGTCCATTTTATGCAGATAACATGCTGCATTCGTTTTGTGTGATAAACCTCCCTATAGAATAATTAAGTTAAAACCCTTAGGATGATTTTGACACAGATTTTCTTTAATCATTACCCATCAATACCAGGATACCACTTATGAATCCTGAGGGAGTATAAAAGGGAAATTCAAATTAATTTTAATGTATTTTTTTATTAGAGAAGTTGCAGCTTTACAGAAAAAAAAATCACATTAAATACAGTGCTCCCATATACCACCCTATTATTAACACCTGCATTAATATATTTTTTTATTGAGTCCGATCAGCAAGGCTCTGTGCTATGTACTCGGGAATTAAAAAACAACAACAAAAAAGTTCTTGCCTTCAGAGAAATCTAATCCAATAAGAAAAATAAAAACAAACTTAGTAAAAACAGATTCACAGAAAAATTCAAAAAATAAATGAAGGTATATAATGTAAATAAACTATAATGTTAAAGTTGGAGTAATTTTGTAACAATAAAAATGGCTTGCTCTTAAAATAAGCCTTAAAAAATAATTCAGGTCCGCAACCATCCTCCCCCACCCCATCAATTTTACTGGAAAATAAAATAAATGCAATAGCATTCAAAGAATATAACCTTATTGTTGATTCTAACATATAATTTTTTATTTTGGTCAAATTGTTAAAAAGGCATAAATAATTGAAGTGGGAGGTGATCATTTACATGTGTGAAAAAAGAGAAAAGGTCTATATAAGTGTCTGGTGAGTTAAGAATCATTTCATAAATGGAGATGTCAAATATCATACCTTTCTGGAAAGGCTGTGAAACATGCTGAGTGAATTCACAGACGGTACTATATTAGGAAGTGTTAAGAAAAGCATTACAAAGTAAATAAAAGACAAAGAAAAAATAAAAAGATGAAACTTCTGGAGGAAAAAAAATTTCCTCGATCTCCACTAAATAATTTAAAATGCAAACTGCACGTGAAAAAGAACCAAGCTCAACAAACTATGTACAGTAAAAGACAACCCATTCGAGATGACCAAATCAAGTATGATTCATATCTATAACAAATATCCATGACGTATACCCAAAAAACTAGTGTTTTATAATGTTTCTGACAGATGTTTTGAATTCTTGAATATGTAAACACATAGGTAAACCATCAGAAATTTATTTAAAATCTGAGGGGAGATTAGAAAGAACATCCTATTACAATGAAAAAATAGATGAGGCAACCCACATTTTCTTCTCCTCCCTCAATGCTCTGCTTTTACAAGACTTATTCTTACAGAGTCTACCTTTTTAAGTAAGAGGTCTTTTTTTCCAAAGCAATGTAATGAGTTTAAATGTTAGGAAATTCAATCAGGCTTTACAACCATTACAAGTAATCTATTCATATACCAGGCCAGTCAAATCCAATGGCTTGCTATTTAACCAACTTGAAACCCTCCTTAATGGTCAACTATTCAGTCCTAACCTCTAGATATGCTGATACTTACACATACACTAGGTTTATAAAGCTTGTTAAAAGTTATTATGTATTAGGAGATAAATACATTTAAAAAAAACTTAAATTCTTTATATATTAGTCAAAATAAACTAATTGTTCCATGTGATTGCTATTGATTCACTTGTTTGCTTAGTAAATATTGAATGAAATCCAAAGAGAAGACTACTTCCCAATATTAACTGTAGTATTTATAAAGAATCTACTCAAATTTTACTTTAAAATTCACTTTAACCATTTTAAAGTATTTCAAAGGGAAAATATTTTTAAAGATAGGCTCTTCAAAGTAATGCCTAAATATTTTTTGACTTTTTAAATGATAGTAAATTAGAGCAGACTACAGAAACGAACTAGAACTAAATTTCAAGCAGATGAAAGCAAAGGTAAGAGATAATACCATTTCTATATAAACCTAACAGGAAGTAACACGTTAAGACTGTTATCACAAAACCTCCAAATGACAAGAGACAATACCCTGCTAATGGGAAGTAGCTTTATACAATTTTGGAATAACTTGAGCTTGCTAGCTAGACTTGCATTTAGCTGCCCAAGTTGGCTTTGGAATAATTCAGTCTGAATTCAGCGGCAAGACTCTTGATTCTTATTTCTCTTACTCTCTCTTTGTTCTTCCATTCTTTGTGTCTACCTATGTATCATGTCAGAAAAGAATGACAGGTAATTATCCTACTACCTTGGGAGGTTCTGTGCCTAGAAACAATGAAAGTTCATACTCTCTTGATTCTCAACATTCCAGAGAACAGCGACCCCTTGCCTTGGGTCTGACTAAATGGTCCCAACAAACTTTTTCTGACAGTTTGGAGAATATCAAGTTACAAGTAAAGGGAGCAAAAGCCACAAAGAAACCAAAGCTACCCATCAGGAGTTCTAGAATAGAGATAATGGAGTGAAGATCAAAGTCATCAGAACACTTTGGTCAGTATGCTTTTGACTCAAGCAAAGGCAAACCACCTTTATAATCAATAAACAGTGATGATAACAATTATTTGTTGGCAACTAATCATGGTGGCAGAGGTTTAAGAATCAATATGGCTTCCTCAAATGAAGAGTGGACAAAGTTGCAACCATCACAAGTAAAAACATCAAAGAGAGGCAAACAGGTTGGCTACACCCAAAAAGGACATGAATGAGGATTTGTCTCTTAGGAGGAGGCACTGTCTGAAAGATCTTTTGTTGCTAAAGGAAAGGCTGGAACTATGGGTAAAACAAGTGAGTTATCTATGTAGCACAAACTTTAAGAAGGCACTCACTTCCAGGGTGGCACAAATGCAGAGTTGGCACTTGCACGACCCTAAGAATATCTTCTTAAATTTTGCACCCTAGGCACCTCACTCACTTCTCCCTATTCTTTGTTCTTTTGGAAGAGAAACAGGGTGAGGAAGGAGAGGATGAGCCTTTGAAAACATGAACATCATTCTTTCAGAAGGTTCAGAAACCTTAACCTTCAGCATAGTAGAAGCTAGATTAATTATTAATGGTGAATGAAATTCTCATCCTTGCACTAAAATGGCCAAATTTATCTACCTTGTTGAAGCTGCAGTACCAAACCAAATGTTCTCTAGATTTTTTTAAGTGAAGAAGGGTCCCAGGAAGATTCTCTGCGACTTTATTACACTGGGGAAATGCTCCATGCTATTGTCCTCTAGTGCAGATCACCCACCTTCATTATATAGTTCTCTGTTCTTTCCTTGTTATTCTACTTTTCCCTCCTTTCCTTTTCTACTACTACCAATCATTCCCTATTATCTTTCACCAGGTTCATCTTCTCCCTACCTAACTATAATTCCATCAAGCAAGACTGGGCCACTCAACGAAGGAAGAATATGTATGTATATGCATATACACAAACATGGATGTATATATGTATATAAGCATATGCATATATATTTATATTATCTTAATGGGATTTAGGTTTTACAGAATTTTAATAGGTAATTAATAGGAGTATATTAAAACGGAGGCAGTCTTATCTTCAAGTAAGAGAAACGTGCTACCTTTATCTTTTTTTTTTTTTATGACTATTTTTTAATGGGAAAATTCCCTTCAATTTATTTGGACTTGTTTTATACGTGTTCCAGGAACGCATCTACATCACAATGAGAATGTATGTGAAAGTGCTTTGTAAATTACAGCATGCCACATAGGGAGTGGTATCTTACAGTGTTAGGTTTTAAAGTCAGCCTGTAAAACAAAAAATCAAGCACAGTCAAAATTACCCCTAAAAATCCCTTACAATGCCATAATTTCTGTAAACTTCATTACAATAATATATGATATAGGATATAATATACAATATAGATGTATAAATATACTCATTACTATATAATATATGGTAGAGGGTCAAGCTGTACAAGACAACACATGTTTTAAACACTAGAATCATATTAAGTGTACTTACAGAATAACAATTGTAAGGATAATTATTATTAATTGCTCTTAAACTACATTAGGGAAAAGCTTACTCATTCAAGTTCTTCATTATCAAAATCATTTTTTAAAAGTTTACTATAAAAAAAAAAACTTACAAATGTTTCCAAAATAAAAGGCCTGGCCCTAAGACAAACAGAGAGTTCATGCCAACAAATTATATAATAATCCTAGTCAATGAAAGTAACTACCTGGTAAGCTGATGCTTGCCCATAGATGACACAGTCCCACCATATACACATAACCAGCCAACCTCTCAGAAAAGATAAAAGATCATCAAGATTAAAAACAAAAAATAAATTAAAGAAAAATAGATGGTTTATTGATAGTCACATACCTGCTTCGACCTTTATCCACAGGAAAAATTCGAATAGATTTATCAAAGCTAGCAGATACAAACTCTTTTCCAGTGGGAGAGTAATCCACATCAAGCACTGCAGATACGTGATCCATATGTACCATTACAGGTGTGTCAAGTGCCCGCATATCAAAGGTATATAAGCTGAAAAAATAATTTTAAATATCTGACATAAATTTCTAGAAATAAGCTATACACAGTACCAAGAGATGCTAGTAAAACTAAGACCCATTAGCTAAATAACACACATCTCACACTTGAAAAGTTGAGGGATGGAGAAAAATATCAAGTTTTTATTATTCCTTAAGATTACACACATACACACACATACACACACACACTTTTTTCCTTATAAATAGCAATCTCATTGTAGAAAATGTGGGAAGTTTTTAAAAGTACAAAGAACACAAAAATTACCTTTAATTCTACCACCCAGAGAAAACTAGCTCTTTCTAATCTCTTTTTTTCACCATGCCATTTTAATAAAATTGAGATAATACTGTATAAAAGCTCTGTATTCTGTTGTTTCATCTAGCATATGATGAGCATTTACCCATATCATTAAATAATCTTTGAAAAGATTTGAATGGCTACATGTTTACATAAGAATTAAATAATTTCCCCAATTTTTGATATATAGTTTCTAATTTTTTACTGTTATAAATAATGCTTAATGAAATCCCAATACTTGACTGTTTGTCATTCAATCTTTAATTAAATAGGACATATTCAATTAAATCTGGACAGATTCCTGTGAGTTAGATTATTAGGTCCAAAGGCATGAGCATTTTTAAGTTGCCAAATCACTTTCCAACAAAACTGCACTACACTGTTATCAGTGATATATGAGAGTGATCACAGCTTTCCAGGTGTGCCAAAAGCAGAAAACTATACTTAGTGCACAACTGATAAAAACAATGACTTAATGAGTTTAAGATTTAAAAATTCTTAGCCAACAGAATGGGGCTCCAAGTAAGTCATCATGGGCAATGGACAACAGTAATATAGCATTATTGTGAACAATTTCCTCACATCAGAACTCTTCAAAAAGCTAAGATTAGTGAGCAAAAGTTTGAGGAGAAAAAGGATATCTGCATAGTTTCAAGATATCCCCCCTCCAAAGATAGTATTAGTTACAAAGGGAAAAGATAGTAACTTTATAGTGAAGAAATCTGCCAGGCACGATCTTAGCCAAGTGATCAAGGTTAGTATCACCAGTATTAAGACATATCACATACACACTGATACAATGCACTGAGAAGCACACATCAGTTAAATCCAAGTTAGGGGGCAGGCTACAAAATCACTGCTGAGTCTTCTTCAAAAGTACTACAGTCATGAAAGATACAGAAAGGCTGAGGAACAATCACAGATTGAGTGGACTAAGGAAAAATGACAATTAAATGCAACTTGGACTCTCTGTTGGATCCTGGAACAGGAAAGGGACATTAGGGGAAAACCTGATAATGGAATAAAGTCCTAGTTTAATTAACAATATTGTACTAATTTTAATTTCTTGGTTTTGCTAATTGTACTGTTATTATGTGAGATGTTAATATTAGGGGAAGCTGGGTGACAGGTACTTACAACTTTTCAGTAGGCCTAAAATTAGTTCAAAGTAAAATGTTCAAAAACACCCAATACTTCTAAAAGAATATTTTTTAATACCATTATTGCAAAAAGTCACTGATGCTAATGATAAAATATCCCAAATGCCATGTAGCTCTCATCAAAAGACAAATCATTGTTTTCTTTTTTTAGTCTTCCATCATAGCACAGGATTTTCATCCAAGGTCATGCTGATCCTTGCAGCTAAATTTCTGAGAAGAAAACTGCTTATATTCCTGATCTAGAGCAGTGGTTCTCTACCAGGGGCAAAAATGCCTGGAAACAATTCTGGTTGTCACAAGTAAGAAGGCTTCTAGTAGGCAGAGGCCAGGAATGCTGCTAAACATCCTACAGTGGATAGGCCAGCCCCCCCCAACAAAGAAGTATCAGGCCCCAAGTATCAACAGGGCTGAGGCTGAGAAACCCCGGTCTATAGCATTTATCCAGGATTACGACTTATGATTGCACAAGCTGTGCTTTGCACAACTCCAGAAACCACGCAAATAAGTTGCAATGTGAAGTGTCCTCTGGAGATATGCAGTGCCTACCCTGTACAGAGCAGGTATGTTTTCACTGCCTTGATTTCACTAGTGTTCTATTCCACCATTATAGCTTTATTATTTCATACCAAGATCAAAAGAGCTTCCAAAATTGGTTGCCTCCAATTTTCCCCTTTTGGTTGATTTTATCCACCATTGTTAAGAATAACTTTTCTAAAGTATCAATCATATTATATTTCCTGTTCAAACATGTGGACACACTACACTGCCTCATGAATAAATCCCAAGCTTTTTGTCACCAATTCACAAACAACAGTGCTCTAACAAATATGAAAGTATACTACCTAGTGACACATATTTCATTAGTAAAACTTATACAGTTGAGCCATTTGTGATAGACATAAGTTTTAAAAAGAGGGGAAACTTACTTGTAGTCTTCATTTGCTGCAGTAAAAATGAAAGCCTCCATAGGGTTCCAACAGATTGTATTTGTTCTCATATCTAAGATAACCTGAGGAAGGAAACACACACTATCCCATTAGCATAAAATAAACTTCCTCTAAAATAGGTAAATTTCCCACTTCATTTCCTTTCCTTTTCATTGATTTAAGCAAATTTTTAGTAAACACCTCTTATGTGCACAGTTCTGGTTCAATGCAATGGGGAAAAAATCAATCAACCTTTGTTTTCTGAATACATAACAGAATGGTAAATAATGAAAAATATAAAAATGTTTAATACATGGTAGCTTGACCTAAAAAAACTTAAACTTTACGCAGGAAAATGAGATGTGTAAGAATGTATCAAAATAGGGGCAAAAGTTAATGGTGTCAACTTAGGGTCTGGATGGAGAGGGAAGGTTTCAAAAGACAAGCATGATTTGAGCTAATCAGTGAATGACCAGTATTCTAAAAAGAGGAACTACTGGCATTTTGAGTAGGGCAACCTTTTGTTGTATGTGACTGTCCACTGTAGCGTGTTTAATCTCTCAGGCACCTGCCCACTAAATGCCAGTAGCAGCCTCCAAAATGCCCTCTCACATTTCCAAAAATACATCTGGTGGGCAAGTACAACCCCTGGTTGAGAACTACTGCATTTAGAAAAGATACAGGGAACTTGATAGTTTAGTAGATAGAACAGAGAAACAATAAAAAAGAGCACTGTCTGCAACTGTGCATCCATCTAGGAAACTTGCAGGTTGACAAACCCTAGGTAAATGCTGCCCAAGAGACTGAATGAAACAAATAAATATATGGATTGCAAAATGGGACCAGATTTTGCAGGGCCTTGAGAGTCAGGCTATAGTTCTTTTCTTCAATCTGAAAGTAATGGAGCACCATTAAAAAATGAGGTGGGGGTTAGGGGTAGGGATAGAAACTAACATTTATTAAACTAGTATAGTACTGTATGTCAGCACTCTGCTAAATGCTTTAAGTATCATGTTTTATGTTTTCTTCTCACCAATGTGCTTTAAGGTAGTTGTTACAATCATTATTTTACAGGAAAAACTCAGATTGTTACCCACTTAGAGTCTAATGCCAAAGTTCATGTATGATCTTTCCACTATACCACACAAATGAGAAATGATTAAAGTGGTATTTTGGAAAGATTATCCTATTTATCTAGTCAAATTTCAATGAATATACTCTATTTCTAATATTTTTGAATTTATTCATGTTATAAAAATGATTTAGGAACAACAAAAACAAACATTAAAAGCCTTTCTTTCACTTTGGAACTGTGAAAATGGGCTCATGGTACAGGAATGATATATAGCCCTTTCTGTGCACCCACAATTCTAGCACTTGAAATCAGAACTTAGGCTTACTCTCCTCTCTTCACTGACAATATTCCTCTCCCTCTTGAGAGTCAGCTTAAAGTTGTAGTAAGTTTTGATATCTAAGTCCTGGAATGACCACCTAAGAACTGCTGAGTAACATGTACCTTGAACAGGATAACATTTATTTAAACAAATCGTCAAACCAGTACCCCAAAACATGCAACTGAACAAATAAATCTGATTATCTGAATTACTTATAAAACCTTCAGAAACAAAACATCATACATGGCCTATGATAGTCTTGGGGTCTGAAGTATTACTATACTACTAATGTGCTGCAATACTTTTAGTGTAAGAACTTTCAATTCAGTAAGTACTAACTAGATGCCTGCACTATGGAAGACACAAAGACTAGGATATAGTACCTGACATCAAAGAGCCAAAATGGTAAAATAAATTCAATGAAAGAAAATACAACCCAGCCAAAAATATGAAGTTATACAGCAAGTAACTGGAATCATGGGATTTCCAGAATGCAGAGAAGAATATGCAAACCGTTCAGATTTGAGGGACAAGAGAGGTTTTAAGCTTGGTCATAAAGGCCTGTAGGATGAGGTCAGTCCTAAACAAAGGAGAATGCTAGGCAAAAGGAAATAGCATCACAAAAGCAATGATGAGCAAAAATGCTCAGTGGACCACAAAGAAGCACATTATTCTGGAAAACATTAGAAGATGACATCGAAAAGATACATTGCACTGAAGGATAAAAAGGGAAAAGAAAGACAAGGCTATAGAAAAGCTCTAGGTCTAAGGGGTTTGGGTCTTATCCTGGAAGCAATCTGGAATTACTTTAAAATTTTTTATGACAAGATGTTAAGAAGCTGCTACAGATCACTTAACAGTTTAAGGTTATTATAATACACACTGTAATGTCATCCAACTACTTTTTACTTTCTGAGGACAACCAGAATATGGATTTCCTAAGTTATTTATTCATAGCTTAAAATCTGGTTATAAGTAGTTCCATACAGTAGAATAGCAGCTCTTAAAGTTCTGTAAGTCATGATTTCTGACCAACTACTAGTACCATATTATTAAGTATATTTAAAAATATTTTTGGCACTAAAATCATTGCTCTATGGTGCTATTTGTAAGTCTCACCGAATATTGGTGCTATTTATAAGTCTCACCGAATATTAATGAATTACCACATAACTATTCCAACATGCAAAAAAGTGAACAGTTTTCTATTTTCTCTACTCTATAGCATCAGGATTCATCAAAATATCACCACTGAAGTCACCCCAAATATACAGTGAAGTCATCACACTAAAAACCTGTAACTCCCTGTGGAAAGATTTTTCAAAGAAATGATATACAGGACAATACTGGCAGCAGGATAACCAGTACAATTCTATCAAGGCATTCACAAAACACTTGTAAAAATATTTTTTTTGAGAAAAGAGGGACTTTTAATTTCTATCACAAAGCATGGTCTGCACATAATTTGAACTTCACACTAAAACATCAATTAGGTCATCTTTACAAACATTTTTCTGGAAAAATTACCTTTCATAAGTAAATGAGTATTAAACATTGTTATTAAATAACTGCAGTAGTCAGATGCAGAATTATTTCATTTTACACTCAACAAAACTATGAAATATACTGAGGTATAATTAATCTGATTTATAAATAAAAAGGCAAATATAGAGAAAAACTGTGACTTATACAAGGTCAGTGCAAAGTAAAAGTTCACTGAACATGTATTTTTCGCCCACTTTTTAGACTGTGACATGTGGGTATCTCCATAAGTTTTTAGTGACTTTCAGCAATACTTGTGTTCCTAGAAAATTATGTGCTATTCCAGACCTATCTTATATACAATAGAGGAGCGCCTACTTAAAAGGAATTTTATTGGTAAATAGTTAGCAAAAATAATCCTTTTGTAGTCTGTATTAGTGAATTAGGGTTTTCATATTTGTTGTTTTCATAAAACCTACAATGAATTTTAAACATTACGACAGCACAAAAAGAACCTTGTGGTATATTCCCAGTACCCAGTACAGTGCCGACTGAGTAGGTACTCAGTGAGTATTTCTTCATGACCTGAATCAGTGGTGTCAAGATTGAATAGGTAGTAAAACTATGCCTTCCAGGGAAGATAGGGTAAGGAGGAAGATACAGGGTTAAAGGGTATCAGTTAGATTTAACACCAGGAAGAAAGGGAGCAAGAGAGAGAGAGTTGGAAGGAAAGAAGGTTGTGGGTAGAGACAGCAAACAAAAGTTTTAAGATTCCAGAAGTGGAGTGTTGCTGGGTGAAAGCCAAAGCAGTGAACTATTGAAGTACAATACAAATGAATGTAGCTGGAATGCAGAGAGACAAGGGACTCAGAGGCTAGGTAATAGGATAGACTGTCCACATGAAAGATGAAATCACCTTGGTGGGTGGTAGGAATTGGGACGCATGAGAAGACTGAGACAGATTCCAAAGGCTTCAGTGAGTGAGGCAGCAGTCAGGAGATGTCAGGCATATAGCCAGATGGCATGAACCTCAAAGGTAGGTGTTTTGCATAAGAGTGGAAACACAAGGGTCTCTAAATAGCAACAGGGAGCTGAGAGAATGTCACTATCAACGCTTAGAGTTCTAAGAACATCTCTCTGAAAATAATTTCAAATTTTAAACAATTTAAAATTATTAAAAAATATTTACTTCATATTTTCAGTCACTAATTTATAGTATCACTCTGATTTACATTACCATTTGTATAAAGCAAAAGACAAAACTGAAACTCACCTTCTTCAGAGGAGTAGCTTGCCTCATATCATACAGTACGATATTCCTGTCAGAAGCACAACTTCCCAAGAGAAATGTCTAAAAATAAGTGTGACAATCACCAGTTAAAAGCCAAGCCTGGCAGCATACCTGTCCATTCAGTGAACAAATGATTTAATTATTCTTCATGTTTATGTTAAAACACAGTTATTGGGTACAAAAACTAAATGAAAAATAGGGTGGGATGGGGGGGATGATTTGGGTGTTCTCTTTTACTTTTATTTTTTATTGTTATTCTGTTTCTTTCTGGTGTAAGGAAAATGTTCAAAAATAGATTGGGGTGATGAATGCACAGCTATATGATGGTACTGAGAACAGCTGACTATACACCATGGATGACTGTATGGTATGTGAATATATCGCAATAAAACTGAATTAAAAAAAAATTATAAATTAAAGTCCGTTTTAAGAGGGGACAATAAATCACCCATAATCTCAGAACTCTAAGTATTTTCATTGTTAAATCCCTATGCATGTATTTTATATCCTGTGATAATAGCGTACAGAGAATACTGTGTTTAATTTATAACAGAACATATTTTACTTATCCATTACTTGACTTAGACTTGTTTCCTATTTTTTGCTATTAGAAATAATCATTTTCATACATTTAGCCCTTCTTTTGAATTATTTTCTTAGGGTAAAATTTTAGAGTGGGATTACTTAATCATAAGGTATGAACATATTTATGGCTTTGGATACACAGGGCTAATTATTTCCCAAAGAGTTGTATAGAGCAGTGTGGGAATATGCCAATTTTACTGCGATCTGGGCAGTATTAGACAGTGTCATTTAAAAGTTAATATCTATAATAAATACTTCCTAGCTATAGGAATGTATTGCTTTGATTATTAGAGGTAAACACTTCCTCATTTTTCTTAACTTTCTGTAAAAATTAGGCCTGTCCTTTGTCCAATCATTTCAAGATGCTTCAAATATTTATTTTTAAGCCATTTACAAATGTGCAAGGTGCTTAAATAATGCTTGGTGAATACTAAGTGAAAATATGCCCTCTACCTACTAAAGGATCCCTAAATCCAACCATTTGTAGTACCATTCCTCCTCACTCATGGCTCTGCACAATCACAACTCGTGACTTCTGCCTACTATTACTTCCTATTGCAAATGTAAGAGGAATAAGGGTTCTTTACTAAATAGCTGTATGGCCAGCTAACTCCAATTGCATGTTTATGTGTAGTTTAAATAAAGCATCATAAAGCTAATGCTACAATCATGATCTCCCAGTCCTTTCCCAAACCCTCCCTTTTTTATTCACTGCCTCTCTGAAACTTTCCCCTAGTTAGTGACTCAACTTTTCTTGGCTTCTCATTATGTCACCTAAAGGTTGACCAGGTTCCATTTCTAAAAACAAAGACTTGGATCTGAGCAAAGCAAAAAATTCTGCCAGAATGAAAGCCAACTTTCACACGTAATAGGTGGCAAGGCTCAGCATAAACTTTTGGCTTCACCAGAACTCTAGGCTTCAATATTTTAACAGAAAATTAATTATTAATGATTAGAGGCAACAAATACACTCCGTTTGCTCACAGGAACATGCCTTTTTCATTATGTTTAATGCAAGATAAGACATGCTCACCATTTGCTTTCATGACTAAGTCAGTTCATAGGGTTAATAAAGAAACACAGCTGAACAAATAGAGCTGTCTTACTGACAAATCTGAAAAACATGGCTGCTAAGTCATTACTAATAATAATAACTTTAGAATTGGCCATTACCTCTTCTGATTTAGGTGTTTACCAAACAGAGAAGTAGATTTTATTTGTCCCCGAGAGAAGCAGGAATCAATATTTGCCTGTTCCTCCTGGCTTTTTTTTACAGAAATAACATCACCACCTTGAATTTGGGTAGCACTTTTTAAAATGTTCACATATATTATCATATTTTACTCTCATAACAAAACTATGAAGTACACTGAGGTATAATTAATCTGATTTATAAATAAAAAAGCAAATATAGAGAAAAACTGTGACTTGTACAAGGTCAGTGCAAAGGCACAATGGCAGGAAATACAGTTCCAGCCTAACTCCACCCCCAGTAGGACATAAAATGAACCTACAAATCACTTGTTTGTAGCCTATGCTTGGTATCACTTAGGCTCTACTCTGCAAAGTTGCTTTGCTTTGCCACACCTCACTTCCACAATCATGGGGAACACACAGAAGGGAGATGGAGGATAGTGTGAGCAAGATATAGTAAATAGATATTCTAGATCAAGGAACAGCAAACTTTTTTGGGCAAAAGGCCAGATGATAAATATCTTAGCTTTGTGGGCCATATGATCTGTGTCGCAATCACTCAACTCTACCATTGTAGCACAAAAGCAGCTATAGAAATACATAAACAAATATGCATGGCTGTGTTCCAGTACAACTTCATGACAGCCTCCTAATAAACTCTGAAATCAGCTCACACATGCAATGAATTCCTTTTCCTTCTGCAGGAAGAAGGTGTCTCCATGGAGTCCTCTAGGCAATGAATTCACTTACTCTTATACATTCAGAAAAAGCTCAATGAAAGGGCTAGAATCCAAGGGCTAGCTGAGTCATCTGGGTAGCCTCCTCTCCTAAATTCAGACCTAAATACACAGTAAGTAATGGCCAATCTCCACCCCTTCCCATAGACCTGAGAAGAACTGGGAATCACAAATCAGACTTCTAAGCATAGGAAATTATAACTGTAACTAATGATCATATAGTACAGTAATAATCATGCATATTATTATGAAGCACTGGTGCCCTTCTCACTTACAAATAATTAGAGAAATGAATACTAAGTGCTCCTTTTGGCATCAAAGAGGGTTAAGAAAAATTAACATTTTCCTAAAGATGCAATGATATAATTTGTGGAACATTTTTGTTGAAGGTATGAGTAAAACTAAAGTTAAACAGTAAAATAATTGCTTGGATACCATCCCCATGAGCCTATGCATACATCCCTCTTCCGATGATGCTTTACACAGATATCTGGGACTGAACTGTGGGCAAACATGTTAAGATCTAACCAAAGATATTATAACTCAGATATAATCTAGAAAACTGACCAAATGCCAGAACACTTAAAATTCAGAAAATACTTATATCATGCATTCACGTTTCCTAAACAGAACTGAAAAGGCATTATCATTAAAAAATAATAAGGAAACAACAAGCAGAACATATTTTAAAAAGAAACATTACCTCAATTGGGTTAAATTTAACACTACTTATACTGTCAAATCCCCAGGTCATTGAACATATAGGATTAGTCCTTTGTTCATCCCAAATGTCCACTTGCTGTCCACATGTGGCAAAAACAGCTTCTTTCCAGTGATGATCAATTCCAGTATACACTGTCTTTAAAAGTAAAGAGGTTGTTATAGATGGATATCATTGCTACTTTCAACCTGCAGGATAATATTTTCAAAATGTTTATCTATACATTTTTTGGATAAAATTCCTGTTCACAAAGAAACTTCTTTGAAGCCCCTACTTAAAGGGAAAAATAGTACCATAAGTGATGTTTATCACACACTCTGAGAATAGAGAAAAACGGTAGCATAGGGTATAGTTAACCCTTTTACATCATGACTCTCCCCATCAGGGTTTTGATATATCGCGGGTCAGCATGAGATATTAAATGGGAATTTGGGGGGATTTTTGTGGAAGCCATAGATGACAGGAGAAGGCTAGAAGATGACCCACAAAGGCTAGAAATGTGCAGGATTGTTATAAAAAAGGCATTCCAGTACATTCTGGCTTCATGTAAGAAAAGGCTAAGTCCTTAAACGGTCTCTTAAAGGAAAATGAAAGCAAAGGTTCTACCTTTACGGATTTTAGGCCAGCAAAGGCTGGTTTGAAAGTTTTAAAAAAAGATTTAGCCAATGCAATATAAAAGTAACAGGAGAGGCAGCCTCTGCTGATCAAGAGGCAGCTGGGGAGTGTTCTGAAATCCTGAAGAAAAAAAAATTTATGCAGATTTTCTAGATCACAGGGACACTGCATCCCTAGCCCCCTGCGATGTGGAAGTGATAACTGCATTTGTTTGACTACATTTCATTGGAATGACTTTTAAATCATCATTGGGTATTGAAGCATCTTGGAATCAAGTAATGACTTGTAAAGAAAATTTCTAAAAACCTTTCATCCACATTTAACACATAAAATACTGATACCCAGGATGGAAACATAGATACCAATAACTGGATTGAAATTTGGGGGGAGGAATGAGGTTGAAAGAGACAGATATTAATATCGTTAAAAACATTAAAATCTTATAAATTTGATATTATTCACTTGAAACGTGATTAATCTGCTCAAAGTTAGTATAAAGTTTACCTTTGTATTATATGGGGAAAAATGTTTGCAAAATTAAAGGGAAATATTTAGCCAAAACTTTTAGCTTTTAAGAATTTTCAGAGCATCTACAGGTTTCTAATTATTTTCTGTTCATGGAGGTGGCTCCTACAAACTTTTCTACAATAAAAAATTATTTCCTAATACCACAGAGATAAGGGTAAGACTAGATACTTCAAAAACTTTTGGAACACCTTGAGAAATGAAACCAGTTTTAGAAATTACTACTTTGTTACTATCTGCAAATTAGCACTATTGCATACTCATTCCCCATCACCACATCCCTTTAAGAACAATTACAACTTCTTGAAACCTGAAAAGCAGAACCTAAAATATATGCTAACCATAATTCTGAGATGATGTGATTTTAAAAATGCATGTTTAGCTTAAAGTTTTAAATCTAACTTCAGTATATCTTTTGCTTAATATAACAATGTAAGCAGTATAAAACATGGGTAGGCTAAATGTTCTAAATACACTTAAGCTAAAATTAAACCATATCATCTGATTTGCAGAATAATTTGTGAGAAACATAAATGATAAATATTCAAAAAGTATCTCATTATTACAGTTCTTCATTGCCTAAAGGATTCTTTCAAGTAAGAAAGTGTCAGCTTGTGCAAGATCTATGATGAGATAAATCAGACAGAAGCTGAAGTGTTATTTTTTCTGACCTTTCAACTTACACATTTCCCCCTCAGCCTTGATATATAGGCAATGTCTCATTGCATTCTCTAGCTAAAAACAGAAATCAAACCCTACTACAATGAACATCAAATTTTTTGGCTGCAAGGAACTTAAACTGGATTAAATCTTGCTTAAAATAGGTCAGTTACTGCAGCCTAAATAAAGTCTCTCTCATTTCTTATTTTCATCTTTTTTTGGTAATATATAACTACAAAATAATTCCAAGTAAAAGGGAAGAATTTTAATAGGCAATTTACTTTTGTACCTTTCCTAAAACTGTATGCAATGGCTCTTCCTCTTCTCCATAGCCTGGTCCATCCATTTTCCAGTGCTTCACAGTTTTGTCATCACCAATCTAAAAAATATTTGTTATATTATAATGAGGATGATGAACAACGGCTATAAAACATAAGCTTGCCAAATATACATCACATTATAAGTATCTCCAGTTTAAAAAATAACACATATCCTTCCTGTATCTTATTTATTGATGTATTTGTTATGCATTGGTCATCTACCTTGTTACAGTAAATAAACATAAAGCACATAAAGTAAAAAATAAAATACTATGAGTAGAGCAAAAGGAAACTAGAACAGGAATAAAGCAGGGTCATAAATATGACAAAAAAGGTCATTATGATAAAGGTAGCATTTCAAATTGGGTGGGAAATGAACTACAATATGACAACACTGTGATATCAGGTTAGTCATTTATTAAGTTTGAGCCTCATCTTATGCCTTACATTAA
Organism: Choloepus didactylus; assembly: GCF_015220235.1. Lineage (NCBI taxonomy): Eukaryota > Metazoa > Chordata > Mammalia > Pilosa > Megalonychidae > Choloepus > Choloepus didactylus. The sequence continues at coordinate 59,377,133 of NC_051320.1, read as the reverse complement.
AAATATATATTCCAGATAATTTTAAATGTAAAAAATGAAATAAAAACATAAAAATACTAGATGGAAGACATCTTTTATAATCTTGATGTGAATAAAGCTCTTCTATGCATGACACCAAAATCCAGAAGCTATTAAAGCAAGTAGTTTTCAAACAGTCATCTACAGACCTCTCACAACTTTTCATGGGTCTGTAAGATCAAAACTATTTTCATAATGCTACTAAGGTATCATTTGCCTTTTTACTGTGTTGATATTTGCACAGATAATGTAAAAGCTTAGATAAGTAAAACTGTTGGCCTTTAGCATGAATCAAGGCTGTAGCAATTTGGTAATTTAGAGTTGGATATTTGGCAGACATTTTCTCAAATTAAATGAAGCAATCCTGTCACTTCATGGAAAACAACTGTCAGTACTTTTGCCAATGATAAACTGTGAGCTGTCTAGCAAAAAAAATAAAAATTTTAGGAAACTTTCATCTACCATCATGAGCTGGACAGTTACTCAATACTTAAAGGCTTCTGATAACCTCAATGATAATATTAAAATGTGATTTTTAAAAATATTATATAATGAAATGTGTCAACATTTAGAAGATCTGCAGATTTTGGTGAACCAATATTTTCTAGACCACCAATGCATGATGTTACTAAATAATGCAACAGTAAAAGGTATATTCAAAGTGCAAGACAGACTAAAGAATTTTAACTTAACAGTGTATGGAAGGTTCATGATATGGCTTTAGATTTTGGATAGCTGTAATCTTTAAATTATCACTTGTCAAGTTTTGGTGTAGTATCAAAGAAGAATATTCACAATCATCTAAAAAGGCTATGAAAATACTGTTTGCTTTTCAACAGTACTGTGAGGTCGGATTTTCTTCATACACTATTTTTGCATACAGTATTCTGAGGTCAGATTTTCTTCTTACACTTCAGCCACACCACATATTACACCACACTGAATGGATAAACAGACATGAGAATTTAGTTGTCTTCAATTAAGCCAGACAAGAAAAAGACTTGCAAAAATGTAAAGTGAATGCTATTCCTCATACTAATTCTTTGTTTTTCAAAAATGTGGTCATTTCATTAAAAATATATTATTTCTGTTACTATTTAATGCATTTATATTGTTTTTAATGAATTAGTAAGTGTTTTAAATTTTCTCAGCTTAAATTTCTAATATGGTAGTAATGACAGAAATACTCTACAAAAACTAAAGCTCTTTGGGGTCCCTGGTAATTACCAATAGTGTAAAGATGTCCTGAGACCAAAATGTTTGCGAACTACTGCATTAAGGAAACACTTGATAAATTTTACTCCACGGAAACTTGAAGCTTCTTTGGGGGAAAAAAAAAGTATCATAAAACAAAATAAAATACAGAGGAAAAAACTGGGGAAAAAGTTTACAACACTGATGACAAAGGGGTAATGCCTCTAAAATGCAAAGGGATCTTATAAACAAATTAAGAAAAAGACAAATAATCCAGTTGAAAAAAGAGAAAAGAACAGAAATAGGTAATTCATAGAAGATATACAAGTCACCAATAAATTTATTTAAAGATGTTCAACTTCACTAATAATTAAACAGAAACTGAAAGAAAATCATTTGTTATCCATCAGACTGGCAAAGACCAAAAGACTGAGAATACCCAAAGTTGGCGAGGGTAATGGGGATAGTTAGTGAAAGTGGAAATGGATACGATCTTTTTGGTAGACAATATGGTAATATTTATTAACTTTTAAAATAGAAACTACCCTCTGAACCAGAAATTCTAGAAATTTATCCTATAAAAATTTACTAGAACAGAGATATATGTACAATGATTTTCCCTGCAGCACTGTTTGCAATAGCAAATAAATGGAAATAATCCAAAAGCCTATCAATAGTGATTTGATCCATGTCACACTTGTACAATGGAAAACCAAGTAGTTATTAAAAAGCATAAAGAAGATCTGTTTGTTCTTACTTGGAAAACTATTCAGGCTGTTAGGTAAAACAGTCTGCAAAACAGAATGTATAATCTGGTTTGTGGTTAAAAACATAAAGTAATCATATATGTGGTATTGCACAATTGTAAAAATACCAAACTGCTAGTGTAAACTCAAAGTAAAAGCCATTTACTGGCATAATTTTAGCACTTATGCTTTCAAATACTGTTTTTATTTCAGGGTCCATCAAGTTTCTGTTTTTTACATTTCTATGTTATATACAATCTATATTCACTTTTGGAATAAAAATATTAACAAAGATATATATTTCTCTATGGGAAGGGTGTGAATTTAGCTCTTTCTTGTATCCAATTCAAAAAGGAAAACTTTCCTACAAAACAATTCATGGTGCAATGAGATCAGAATAGATAAGTGATCAGGAGAGAGGTTTGAGTATTTAGATGAGACAGGAATTCCTTTGTTGAAGATGCTAACGAATAGAATTCTTAATTCTTAATAAATGTATTTATTAACAACTCTGAATTTGGCATCACAACAAAAGTCAATTTAGGAACACCAATTCTACTGGGAGTCAGTAAGATGTAATCTAGGTATCTGGGTCTTGGCTGGTCTGGCTTGACTCAGTGGAATATTTTAGCATTTATGGACGACAATATAAACTGTGTCCTTGACCACACTCTCCTTGAAGACTGATTCTCTCAACTGAGCTTCTGATAGTGTCTGCAAGCCAAGTTTGAACTTCTTGTAATGAATGAACTGTTGTATATAACCTACTGAGTATAAGCCTTAGCAGACCATCAATCCAAGATAGCTTTAAGAACATTTTATTGAACTGAGTAGCCAAACAAGAATATATGCACAGCTAGAACAACAATTCATCTCCAGTATGGGTAGCCTGAGGATGGACCTGTTGGTACTACAAATTGGATTTCTTGAATACTAGGTAATCTGGGTAATAAAGGTTTACCTTCTGCAACGCTGTATACAAACAGTATTTGAAAGCATAAGTGCTAAAATTATGCCAGTAAATGGCTTTTACATGTGTCATCTCTGTCAAAGCAAAGATTACTTAAAAGCATCTGAAAAAAGGGAGAAATGAATGGTGAATATGAAACATTTTCAGCCTTCATTCATTTCAAGCATTAAGAAAAAAACAAGTCAATCCTCTGGCTGTGATATTAAATTAACCAATATATTCAGAATAACCAACTGGAAGAGATCTTAGCTGCAACCAACTTGCCACCCAATCTCTTCTACAACATACTATATACAGGGTCAGGCAGTTTACCCCTCTATGGGGTAAACTAAATGACCGAATGCTTTACAACGTAGCCTATTTTGGCTACCTTTCTAGTCTCACCTCCCATCCTACTTCTCAGAGTTCTACAGAATATTAGTTCAGTAACATGCTAAGTAATTATTTGTAAAAATTTAAAATATGGGGAAAGCTGGATTACATTAAAGAAACTAGGACTTCTCAAAGCTTTTAATAGTATTTTGCTTTGTGAAACTCCAAAGGGGTCTTAGAACAAATACATGAACTCAGAAGATAATCTATTCAATCAGATCAGTTTCACAGAGGTTGAAAAGTCTTAATGACTTAATGGCATTATACTTACAGTAAAAAAGGAAGTTCCACAAAAGCGAGTACATATTCCTCGTACAAAACCTTCATGTGCTTGTATTGTACGGATACATTTTCGTTTAGTCAAATTCCAAATTTTCACCTATGATAAATCATACCAGGAAATTTCAATGAACTATATAAAATGTTTAAACACAGAAATACTGCATTCCAAGAAAAATATATTTAACACTGGAAAGGCTATGAATCACTCTACCAGCCAGCTAAAAACAAAATCCTTTGGATTAAAATAATGTAATGCATATGGGTAAGTATTTCAACTAGCAGAAATTCAATCTGTCAAATACTCTGTTAATTCTAGTTTAAGGTATTTCAAAGCTTTTTTCCTCACTGGAGCCAGGTGTTGAATCTTTAATAACACCCCTGTGGAAAAAATATCACACTTAAATACCTTCATTGTAAGCATAAGTTATTATTTTATTTACTGTCAAAGTGAGCCTCAAGTCTACTACATTCATAATTTCTTAGGTTTAGACAAGGAGTTACCAAAATAATTACTTCAGATAGAATTCAGTCTTGGAAACTACAGAAAACAGGACACAGAAAGGACTAAAATCAAAGTACAACTCCCAGTAACTAAAAACTAAAGGTAAAACATTTCTATTGTAACTATTTTTAGTTTAAAATATCAACATAGAGTAACACTTGCCTCTCCATCACATGCCCCAGAAAGGACTGTAGCCAGGTGCTTTGGGTGCTTTGCCAAGCAGTTGACTCCATCTCGGTGACCATCCAGGGAAGCAAGGAATGGTTTTGCAAATACCCGTTCCAGTTTGGTAGCATTTAAAGCTCTTACATATTCTCTTGGGACCTCAAAAGGATGTAAGGCAGGATCATAGTTTCTTGGAACTGAAATAATAATGACTCCTTTTAATAAAATAATTCACATTTAATATTTCCTGTGGTCTTCCACAACTATCGCAACTTACTTTTCGAGAAGCCTTTTTGAGGGGCTCTGTTCTATGCCTAGCACTACGAAGAAAACACAAGTAAAAGTCCTCTTGTCTAGAAACATTTTCAAAATTGCCAGGAAATCATGAAATGTGTACATCTTGCTAAATAACTAGATCCTATATATATAACAGCTTTGCCTTTTATATGTCCTAACTACACTCTTCTATTGAGTTGTAGGCTCTCTTGGGCAGGGCTTCCAGTACGTCCTGCTGTACTCCCCAGGTCTAGTACAGTGCCAGACACAAAACAAGTGCCTAATGAAAGTCTGCTCAACTGAACTCTAAGCTCCTTATGAGGCAGTGAACACCATTAAGCTCTGGAGACAAACACTGTACTGACAGGCCCATAATGTTGCTATGTTCTTATTATCTATCATTTATTGAACACTTTGTTCAGTTACTTAAAAAACACTTATATAGAGCTTACCGTGTACCAGTCACTGTTCTATACACCTTATATTCCTTTCATCTCTACAGCACTCCTGCATACCATGTCCCACTTTACAGATGAAGAAAGTGAGGTGCAGGGATTAAGGAAATTGTCTATTAACAGGTGGAGCCAGGATTCAAACCAAGGCAGTCTGACTCCAGAATTAATGTTCTCAATCATTCTGCTATGATGCCAAAAATGTTGTCTCAGTTAGTAAATATGCTTAGGAGATAATTGTAAGCCCATATATTTGAAAAACCTCAATGTCTAAAAGCAAATTCTGCTTCTGCTTACCCTAATTTAGGGCCTTTATACCTGTTATTCTCTTCTCCTGAAATGTTCTGATCATGCACGATTGGTTTCTTGTCATTTAGGTCTCATGATTAGATCGTATAATTATACATTGGTGTTAATGGGGAAGACCAGTACGGATAAATAAAACCCAATAACTTCACTGTAATCACTCACTTATCAAACTTTTCCACAAAAGTTGTTGATAAGAGAAAACTGACGGCTTTATGTTTCATCTTTGTCTCTTCATCCAGAAGTACGTCATTAGTAGTGAAGTGGCCAGAAGTCAGAGCAGCAGAAAGGTTTAAAGAAGCCTGTTTAACTATTTAACCACTTCAATTCACAAGTTTGGTTCATTCAAGCTCCACTTTTCAACAGAAATCGGAACCTGAGAACAATCAGATAGCACCTGGAAGGCGGGAGCTTTCCCCACATAGCTAACTATTTCCCACCTACCATTAGAAAAAATTCTTCCAAAAAAGACTGGAAGGAGTGGATTTATCAGCTACCCAGTCCTGCCCTCGCCTTAAATGCAAAGATCGCCTTGGCAAAGGAGAACAAGGAAAGAACGAAACTAGAGCGCCAGCTTCCCGCGAGGTTTACTCCGAGGAAGCCGAGGCCAGACACCAGGGACTCGCAGGAGTCACTTTCTCCCTACCAACCAGTCTCACCTCTCTGTAAGTCCAATTTTGTTTCCCGAACGTAGTTATCCGGGTTCCGGCTCAGCATCTTCACCTTCATCTTCCGGGTTTGTCCTCACCCCGCAGCCTTTCTGCCCGGGTTCTTATTACAGCCACTTTCTCCGCCACTGGCGACTTCCGCCTCTCCGAAACTACTTCCTGTCACCTGACTTATGCGTAGTGGAAACCCGCGGGCTCAACTGGGTCCTGCGGCATTCTGTAGGTTTCCAGCACTTTAAGGTTGGCAGGCGGGGTTTCTTTGGCTGCTCTCTTCCATCCCCAGCCTTTCCCCGAGATTGCGGCAGCTGCGGGCCGGACAGGTTAGGGACTCAGCAGCGCCAGCGCAGGCGGACGCCCGCCTCCTTTGCCCTCTACTGCGGCGTGACGTGCGGCCGTCCCTCCTTTAGCCCCCCGGCTTCGCTCGCGTTTTCTGGCGTCGGAGTCGGTGCGCGGATCACAGAGGAGGGCTCGCGTTCCGTGGTTCTGCTGCTCCCGGGCGGCGCCGTCGCCACAGTGGCGGCCACTGCCTCTCCTTCCACCTCCGCTTCCCTGGGTGCCGTGGTGTCGGCAGGTCCAGAGCCTATGACGGGCCAGAGCCAGTCGGTATCTGGGTCGACGGCATGGAGTACGATTTTCCGTCATGTCCGGTACGAGAACCTGGTGGCGGGAGTAAGTGGTGGGGTCCTGTCCAACCTCGCGCTGCATCCGCTCGACCTCGTGAAGATCCGCTTCGCTGGTAAGTGCTGGCTTTAACCCCGGGCTACTTTCCACCCTTCATCCCATTTCTGGAACCCCCACTCCCACCCCGACCCCAGTAGTTCCTTCCCTCACTCCTCGTTTCAGATTCAGAGTCCCTGACTGCGTTGTCACTTCTGAATGACGAGGAAGGCAAAGGCTGACGAAGTTGGGGTGGTTTTTAGCTGAAGTTCCTCTGAACTGGGTGATAACTCAGAAGGAGGCCTTAATCTCCCCTACCTCATTTTGAACTACGAGGAGGAGAGCGTTGGAAAGGATGCTTCTGTTCTGGCTTCTCTGGAACTAGATTTGAGGAGCGGTACCCTGGTAAAGGGGTCTGACTGCCGTCTCTCTCCCATACAAGACTAAGGGATGGGGAGTGTGAGTAGAAAAGTTTAAGAAGAACACTCATTGAGGTAGAACGTGGGAACGTGTGGGAACATTTAGAGGTAGAACGTGATTTTTAAAATATACAAGGGATTAGCCTCCTTACAAGGCAGATTGTTCATTCAATGCTCGGCGTGGGGTACTTAGTGGTTAAGGGTAGCCACATGTTTAGCAGCTCCACTGAAAGGAAAAATGTGCTTCGGGGTGGGAGTAACCCTTACTCAGCAGGTAGTGAAAGTAGGTTTAGGGTAGAGTAGAATGCTCTTGAAGGGTTTGATTTTTGGTGTTTATGCTATGGTGCAAGGTACTGTGAGGGAATAGGTAGCTAGAATCTAAGTACTGTTTTGTTTTTAAGTTGAGTAAGTGTATTGAAATTATTAAATTATTAGAAATTAATACTAAATTCTGGAAAAGATGGTTTCAAAGATGATTTTTGATAACTTAATTTGAAAACTATTTTCTGGTATTTCATTTATCTTATTACAGCTAATTAAGTTCTACCTTGAGAATTAGACCTATGAAAGTGGTTAGATAATTCTATTCAATTCTCCAAACACATACACTTCTTTTTTTGTGGGATGCAGAAGTACCTAACAAAGTTTTTTCCCTCAGGGAGCTTACGGTCTAGTTGTAGGTTTGAGACTTAATCATATAAAAACAGTTAATACTAGATAACATAAAATCAAAGGCAAAGTGGAATAAATCCAAATATCAAAACATGAATATACGTATACTGTCAAGAAAATTATAGATGGATAATTGGATTGGATCTTGAAGTTCACCATCAAAGGACTAATATTTCAGTAGCTGGAGAAGAGGCAAGAAACTGTTTTGAAATGAAGGAAAATCAGTGAAAATTATGGAGTGTTCTCCCCAGAAAAAAATCCACAGGGCATATAATTTCAGGGAGTCTACAGTGCATGCATAAAAAATAATAATTATGTTAACAAGTAACATTCATTGAGCATTTACTGGGAGAAGCAAAGCAGTAAACTAAGAACTTTGCATGCATTATCTCTTTTACTACTCTCGGCAGTCCTTGAATTTATTGTCCCCATTTTACAGGTAAGGAAACTGAGGATAACAGAAGTGATTTGAATCCAGACAGTCTAAGTCTGGAACCCTGGAGGCACTTAACCACTCACCATATTACCTCTAGAAATTCCTGGTATACAGTGACTTGAACATGAAAAAAAGAATTTTGAACTTGGCGCCAGGCATCAGCCTGTATGACTTTGTGTTTCTTTTCAGGAGCATTTTGTATTCTAGGAGCAGAGGTGAGGAGTAGTTTGGTTCACCTGGTGAGTTTAAGACAGTGCTAAGAAGCTGACTGTGCCTGAGGAAAGGGAATTCTTGGTACCTAAGAATATTAGTAATTTTGATAATATGGGGAGAGTATTAATGCAGAGAACAATAGGGCTAAGGTGACTGATAAAGGGATTGAAATTAGATAGGCGGACTCAGTTAAAGATCTTGGAATTGAAGCAGGGCTTGATAATAAAGCCCACAGTGTGGCTATGAAATGGTGATAGAAAAGAAAAAATTAGGAAGATGAGTAAATGACATAAAAATAGTTGATTGGTCATCACCATCAATGCTGAAATAACCTGTAGTTTTTTTTATCATATTTTTATTGTAGAATATAACACATATACATAAAAGTGATAGCTTTCAAAGTGTTATTTATCAAATAGTTAGCAGATTTCAAAGAATATTAAGTTACAGTTCCACGGTTTCAGTTATTTCCTTATTGTGAAATATAACACATGCAAAAAGGTAGTATCTTTCAAAGTATGATTTAACAATTTAGTTACATAGGAAATTTCCAAAAAATATTGTGAGTTACATTACCATAGATTCAGTTATTTCCTTATTCTGATATGTATATATACACACACACACTCACAAAAAGGTGATAACTTTCAAATTACAATTTAACAAGTAGCTATAGAACGAATTTCAAAGGATGCTATGAATTATAGTTCCATCATTTCAAGTCTTTCCTTCTATCTATTCTAATACCCTAGAAACTAAGAACACAATTTATATAGAGATTCAGTATTCGTAATCCTTTGTTAAATTCCATCTTGTCTGTTGCTACCCCTTCCTCTAGTTTCATCACTTTTTCGATCTTCAGAAATGTGTAGGCAGTGAACTTGTTCATGTTGCAAAGGGGTGTCGACACTATGGGAAAAGGGGACATATCTGGTTGATGTTCTTGAAGAGGCTGTTGCCTCTGGGTTTTGAGACTTAACTGGCATAGGAGTTCTCTGGAGGATTTTAAGTTTCTGAAGAGTAAACTTAGTGAGTGAAACTTATGTAGTGTCTCAGATAGGGATCCAGGTATTCTTTAGGGTTTGGGGGACTACTGTTAACTTGGGCTTATCATGCTGTGGTCATGAAATAACCTACTGTAGTTTTAATGCTCTCATATAATTAAGCCCTTTTAATATAATTGTAATATCTAGTGCCAGGAGGTGTTAATCTGAATGTACCATTAAACCAAATGTGGAATTTTTCAGTGAGTTCTATCCGGGGTGGTAGAAAGATTAGAAATCATTTCATGTGAGAAATGACTGGAGCAACTAGTTTAGCTTGATGGAAAAAAGCCTTAAGATATTCAGAGAACTGCCACATGGGAGAGGGAGCTGTCTTACTGTGGGTTGATCAAAAGAGCAAACATAAGCTGGGTGGAAATTTCAGGGAAGCAATTTTGGCCTGGCAAAGTGGTGGTACTCAGAATGAAACTGGCTGTTTGTGATTGCTGGAATGACAGGTTGGATGACAGCTTAGAAAATATTCTTGTATTGGATGGAAATGATACTGAACAAAAGCAGTGGGTTCTCTGACCAATGTGCATAACAGCCAATCTATATACCAGGGTTTCAAAGACAGTTTTAATGCAAAGCAGGAGGTCAGATGGCATATCCACCAAAATCTGTCTCCACCAGCTACTAAATTCAGGGTTTTTATGGATTCAAACAAGGGGGGATGTTGTTGTTACCATTGCAATAATAAGATACTCCAGGGCTAAAACTAGGCTAGAATAACCATTACAATAGGAACTGTAAACAAGGCTGAGACTAGGTGAGTTTCAGTAATATGAGGTATTAACTTCTGCTCGTTTTGCAATATAGAAAGAAAAAACATCTGGATAATGATTCAGTAATCATAATCATTTGTTAATTCTTAATTTCTTGGTTACAGAAAGATTGGATTGAATGTTGAAACCACTTCTAACTTTAAGATGTGTGTGAGTTTTGGTGAAGAATGTAGAAGGAAATGAGAATATGATTACATTTTAATATTAATCAAGTAACTAAACTGTAGAGTCCAGTAACAAGAATGGCAGACAGAGTTTTGTATGTATGTAGAATTGCAGAGGCTCAATAGCATAAATAAACTAATACTTATTGAATCCTTGTTATGTGTCAGGTTTATTCTAAGGGCTCAGGTTTTTTCTAAGGGATTTATATGTATTAACTTATTTCAGCCTTTATAGTATTCAGAATTATGTTGTATTATTTTTTCAATCTCATAGATGAGAAATTAAGTAATTTACTCAGGGTAAATGTTGGAATAGGATTCAAACAAGTCTGATTCCATAGCATATGCTGTTGCTTTGAAGCCATTAGTGGGTAGTTTACTGTAGCTAAAGGGTAAAATGCTAGAGATGGAACTGGAGAATAATTCTGGAAAGCTAAAAGATACTGTCAGATTGACACATCATTTATGCCAAGTAAAACCAGTAGCAAGGTCTGGATGTTAGGAATGAGATCAGGACTAGAAATGTAGATACCTTAGCACAAGGATGGCAGTTGAAGCTACTTAGTGGTTGAGAAAACACCCTTTTAGGAAGATTGCCTGTAAAATTCAACATTTAAGAGATGGGCAGAGGAAAAGGAGGCTGCAAAGGAAAATATAGTGATCAAAGAAGTAGGAGGAAAAATCAGGGGAGTATTGTGTGATAGAGACAAAGGAAGAGAGTTTCTTAGAAGGTGAACAGTATCAGGTGCTGCTAATAAGTTAGTAAGAAAGAGAGGACCCCCAAAGTGCATTAGAGGTCTTTGACAGAGCACTTAATAAGGGGTGGAGGTCCAAGCCAGATTGCAGCGGACTGAGAAGGAAATTGAGATGAGCCAAGTTCCTGTTGTGGTTATTTCTTTACAGAAGCTGAACTGACGTCAAGGACAGACTTTTTTACTTGAGAGATTCCTAAATCTGTAATACCCGCTATTTTATTTGTTCAGAGATAAATCTTTCTCCCCTTCACTTGTAGAAGCTCCTGTTTGTTCTTCAAGGCTCCACTCTATCATTTTCTTTCTCTTTCCCTGATACTGCATTTGCTCAGTTCTCTCTATACACAGCATTTTGTGCTTTCTTATATAGTCCTATAGCACATGATACGTTTTCCAGTGTTTATAACTTTGCAATATGATTGCTTATCTCTTTTGCCCCAAAGACTATGTCTTCCTTAGGGCCAGGGTTTCTGCCCCATTTATATCTATATTCCCCCTTTGCCTGGCAGTGTTAAAGAGTCAATAAATAAAATTTTTCCTCATTTTCTTTTGTTTTGTTTTGTTTTTTAATGTTTCCTTTTTATTTTATTTTACTACCTGATTGCCTTTTGAAAGTTTATGAATTTCTTGGACTTAATGGCAGTAAAATGTTCCAGTGTGAAATAAGCAGTGACTTTGTCTCAGTGAAATCCCCACTAAGTCTGTTTCTTTGGCTGTGGGTCTTACCCCCGCTCCATTTGTGTTCAGTTTTTTTTTTTCCAATTCAGTTTTATTGAGATACATTCATATACCCTACAGTCATCCACAGTGTACAATCAGTTGTTCACAGTACCAGCATATAGTTGTGTATTCATCACCAAATCAAGTTTTGAACATTTCATTACTACAACAAATAAAAATAAAAATGAAATTACAACTAAAGAAGAACACCCAAAACCATCCCTTCCCCCCCTATTATTCATTTAGTTTTTGTTCCCATTTTTCTACTCATCTGTCCATACACTGGATAAAGGAGCCACAAGATTTTCACAGTTGCACCGTCACACTGTATCAGGTACATGGTTCTAAACTTGTCTTCAAGAATCAAGGCTACTGGGTTGAGTTCAACAGTTTCAGGTATTTCCTTCTAGCTATTCCAACACACTAAAAACTGAAAAGGGATATCTATATAATGCATCATAATGAGAAAGGTCCCTTCTATTCCTATCCTTTTAAGTGTTTTCATCAAGAAAGGATGTTGAATTTTGTCAAATGCCTTTTCTGCATCAATTGAGATGATCATATGGTTTTTCTTTTTTTTGTTTTATTTGTTGATGTGGTGTTACATAATTGATTTTCTTGTGTTGAACCAGCCTTGCATACTTGGAATAAAACCCACTTGATCATGATGTATAATTCTTTTAATGTGCTGCTGGATTTGATTTACGAGTATTTTGTTCAGGATTTTTGCGTATATATTCATTAAAAAGATTGGTCTATAATTTTCTTTTTTTGTAGTATCTTTGTCTGACTTTGGTGTTAGGGTGATATTGGCTTCATAGAATGAGGTAGTTTTCCTACTCTTCAATTTTTTTGAAGAGTTTGAGCAGGATTGGTACTAGTTCTTTCTTGAATGCTTGGTAGAATTCACATGTGAAGCTATCTGTTCCTGGGCTTTTCTTTTTTGGGGGCTTTCTGATAACTGACTCAGTCTCTTTACTTGTGATTGGTTTGTTGAAGTCATCTATTTCTTCTTTTTTTTGTAGGAAATGTATTTAATCATGCTCCTGAATAGTCATAAAGCTAAAAACAAGTTTTCTATAACAAAATGTAATACAGTCATGGTGGGTACAAAGTGCCAACGAAGCAATGGTCAACATGTGAAAAATAGTGTGGGAAGGGCTGGAAATAAATGTTCTTTTCTATCAAAGCTTCGTTTCTCAGGGCCTTGTTTCAAAGGGTCCTTACCCACACTTTTACATTGTTTTGTTTTGTTTTTTTAACTTTATCAAAAAATTAAAAAAACAAACAATAAAAAAAAAGCATTTCAAACAAAACCAAAACAACGGATAAGAAAAAACAAATAACCTAAAATAACTACATTGCTTCCAACATGTTCCTACCCTACCCCAAGAAAAGAGGCAGACTAAACCCAATAAAGGAATAAAAAAAACGATAACCTAAATAACTACATTTCTGTGGACTTGTTCCTACCGTACCCCCCAGAAATTAATAAACCGTAGTCATTCCTGAGTATTCCCAGAACATTAAGTTTACCCTCCATAACTTATCTGTTCTTATTAGATTATTGTTCCCCCTTCACTATTTGCTGTCTATTGCTAGGTCCCCTACATTCTACAATATAAACCATTTATTTTACATTTTTCACAGTGTTCATTAGTGGTAATATACGCTATTTCTCTTTGTACCTGGCTTATTTCGCTCAGCATTATGTCTTCAAGGTTCATCCATGTTGACATGTTTCATGACATTGTTCCTTTTTACTGCCGTGTAGTATTCCATTGTGTGTATATACCCCATTTTGTTATCCATTCATCTGTTGAAGGACATTTGGGTTGTTTCCATCTCTTGCCAATTGTGAATATTGCTGCTGTGAATAAAATAGCATTTGTTTTAAAAAGAAGGTGCTTGGATTATCTGGAAAATTAGAGTGACCCAACTATTTTTTTATACTTAAGTATGATTATTTTTCACATTTCTTTGGCATTTCTTACCTGGGAGGAAAAACAAAGGCACTTTTGGCAATATCATCATAAAATGTGAATCATTTAACCCAAGAAATGCAGCAACTTATGAATTGTGAAAAGAAGGTGATTAGCAGCTTCTTATGGGATTCTCCCCAGTTTAATTTGTGGAATATAAGGCATGTTTATTCTGCAATGGAAACCTTCCTAGGAACTTCCTAAGAATAACGTTACGGCACGTATAACTGTTTCTTCTTGAGTCAAAGTTGGTTGTTCATGCTTTTCTAGGAAGTTGTCCATTTTGTCTAAGTTGTCTAGTTTATTAGCATATAGCTGCTTGTAGTATCATCTCATTATCTCCTTTATTTCTGCAGGGTCAGTAGTTATGTCCCCTTCCCATTTCTAATTTTATTTCTTTGCATCTGCTCTGTTTTTGTTAGCCTAGCTAAGGGTCCATCCATCTCAAAGAACTAACTTCTGGTTTTGTTGATTCTATTATTTTCATGTTCCAATTTTATTTCTTTCTGCTCCAATCTTTGTTATTTCTTTCCTTCTTTTTGCTTTGGGGTTAGTTTGCTGTTCTTTCTCTACTTCCAGGTGAACAGTTAATTCCTCAGTTTTTGCTCTTTCTTCTCTTTTTTTTTTTTTTTTTTTAATTCGGTTTTATTGAAATATATTCACAAACCATACAGTCATCCATGGTATACAATCAACTGTTCACAGTATGATCATATAGTTATGCGTTCATCACCACAATCTATTTCTGAACATTTTCCTTACATCAGAAAGAATCAGAATAAGAATAAAAAATAAAAGTGAAAAGAGAATACCCAAACCATCCCCCCATCCCACCCTATTTGTCATTTAGTTTTTACTCCCATTTTTCTACTGATTTTTTTTCAATTTTTTAACTTTGTTTATCAAAAAATTAAAAACAAACAGGCAAACAACAACCAAAAAACCCCACAACATTTCAAACAAAGCAATGGATTAAGGAAAACAAATAACCTAAAATAATTACTTTGCTTCCAATATGTTCCTACCATACCCCAAGAAAATTAATAAACCATGTCCAAACAGAGGAGTTAGAAAAACAAATAATCTAAAATAACTACATTGCTTCCAACATGTTCCTACCATACCCCAAGAAAATTAACAACCCCTAAGAAAACAAAGGAATAAGAGAAAAAAAAACCTAAAATAACTCTGTTGCTTCCAACATGATCTTACTATATCCAAGAAAGTTTACAAACCATAATCATTCCCGAGCATTCCCATAACATTGAGATTACCCTCCATAGTTTATCTGTTCTTATTAGATTATCATTCCCCCTCCACTAATTGGTATCTCTAGGTCCCCTACATTCTACAGTATAAAACATTGTACATTTTTCACAGAATTCACATTAGTGGTAACATACAATATGTCTCTTTTTGTGCCTGGCTTATTTTGCTCAGCATTATGTCTTTTTTTTTTTTTTAATCTTCATTTTATTGAGATATATTCATATACCACGCAGTCATACAAAACAAATCGTACTTTCGATTGTTCACAGTACCATTACATAGTTGTACATTCATCACCCAAATCAATCCCTGACACCTTCATTAGCACACACACAAGAATAACAAGAATAATAATTAGAGTGAAAAAGAGCAATTGAAGTAAAAAAGAACACTGGGTACCTTTGTCTGTTTGTTTCCTTCCCCTATTTTTCTACTCATCCATCCACAAACTAGACAAAGTGGAGTGTGGTCCTTATGGCTTTCCCAATCCCCTTGTCACCCCTCATAAGCTACATTTTTATACAACTGTCTTCGAGATTCATGGGTTCTGGGTTGTAGTTTGATAGTTTCAGGTATCCACCACCAGCTACCCCAATTCTTTAGAACCTAAAAAGGGTTGTCTAAAGTGTGCGTAAGAGTGCCCACCAGAGTGACCTCTCGGCTCCTTTTGGATTCTCTCTGCCACTGAAGCTTATTTCATTTCCTTTCACATCCCCCTTTTGGTCAAGAAGATGTTCTCCGTCCCACGATGCCAGGTCTGCATTCCTCCCCGGGAGTCATATTCCACGTTGCCAGGGAGATTCACTCCCCTGGGTGTCTGATCCCACGTAGGGGGGAGGGCAGTGATTTCACCTTTCAAGTTGGCTTAGCTAGAGAGACAGGGCCACATCTGAGCAACAAAGAGGCATTCGGGAGGAGGCTCTTAGGCACAACCATAGGGAGGCCTAGCCTCTCCTTTGCAGCAACCGTCTTCCCAAGGGTAAAACTTGTGGTAGAGGGCTCAACCCATCAAACCACCAGTCCCCTATGTCTGTGGTCATGTTAGCAACCATGGAGATGGGGTAGGCCAATACCCCTGCATTCTCCACAGGCTCCTCAAGGGGGCACTGCATCTTTTTTTTTTTCCTTGTTTTTTTTTTTTAACTTTCCCTTCTTTTTTAAATCAACTGTATGAAAAAAAAGTTAAAAAGAAAACAAACATACAATAAAAGAACATTTTAAAGAGACCATAACAAGGGAGTAAGAAAAAGACAACTAACCTAAAATAACTGCTTAACTTCCAACATGTTCCTACTTTACCCCAAGAAAGTTACCTAATATAGCAACATTTCTGTGAACTTGCTCCTACTATATCCATCAGAAATTAACAGACCATAGTCATTCCTGGGCATCCCCAGAACGTTAAATAGCTTATCTGTTCTTCTTGGATTATTGTTCCCCCTTCCTTAATTGCTCTCTATTGCTAGTTCCCCTACATTCTACATTATAAGCCTTTTGTTTTATATTTTTCAAAGTTCACATTAGTGGTAGCATATAATATTTCTCTTTTTGTGCCTGGCTTATTTCGCTTAGCATTATGTCTTCAAGGTTCATCCATGTTATCATATGTTTGACGAGATCGTTCCTTCTTACTGCCGCGTAGTATTCCATTGTGTGTATATACCACATTTTATTTATCCACTCATCTGTTGAAGGACATTTGGGTTGTTTCCATCTCTTGGCAATTGTGAATAATGCTGCTATGAACATTGGCGTGCAGATATCTGTTCGTGTCACTGCTTTCCGATCTTCCGGGTATATACCGAGAAGTGCAATCGCTGGGTCGAATGGTAACTCTGTATCTGGTTTTCTAAGGAACTGCCAGACTGACTTCCAGAGTGGCTGAACCATTATACAGTCCCACCAACAGTGAATAAGAGTTCCAATTTCTCCACATCCCCTCCAGCATTTGTAGTTTCCTGTTTGTTTAATGGCAGCCATTCTAACCGGTGTTAGATGGTATCTCATTGTGGTCTTAATTTGCATCTCTCTAATAGCTAGTGAAGCTGAACATTTTTTCATGTGTTTCTTGGCCATTTGTATTTCCTCTTCAGAGAACTGTCTTTTCATATCTTTTGCCCATTTTATAATTGGGCCGACTGTACTATTGTCATTGAGTTGTAAGATTTCTTTATATATGCAAGATATCAGTCTTTTGTCAGATACATGGTTTCCAAAAATTTTTTCCCATTGAGTTGGCTGCCTCTTTACCTTTTTGAGAAATTCCTTTGAGGTGCAGAAACTTCTAAGCTTGAGGAGTTCACATTTATCTATTTTCTCTTTTGTTGCTTGTGCTTTGGGTGTAAAGTCTAGGAAGTGGCTGCCTAATACAAGGTCTTGAAGATGTTTTCCTACATTATCTTCTAGGAGTTTTATGGTACTTTCTTTTATATTGAGATCTTTGGTCCATTTTGAGTTAATTTTTGTGTAGGGGGTGAGGTAGGGGTCCTCTTTCATTCTTTTGGATATGGATATCCAACTCTCCCAGCCCAATTTGTTGAAAAGACCATTATGACTCAGTTCAGTGACTTTGGGGGCCTTATCAAAGATCAGTCGGCCATAGATCTGAGGGTCTATCTCCGAATTCTCAATTCGATTCCATTGATCTATATGTCTATCTTTGTGCCAGTACCATGCTGTTTTGGTAACTGTGGCTTTATAATAAGCTTCAAAGTCAGGGAGTGTAAGTCCTCCCACTTCGTTTTTCTTTTTTAGAGTGTCTTTAGCAATTCGAGGCATCTTCCCTTTCCAAATAAATTTGATAACTAGCTTTTCCAAGTCTGCAAAGTAGGTTGTTGGAATTTTGATTGGGATTGCATTGAATCTGTAGATGAGTTTAGGTAGAATTGACATCTTAATGACATTTAGTTTTCCTATCCATGAACATGGAATATTTTTCCATCTTTTAAGGTCCCCTTCTATTTCTTTTAGTAGAGTTATGTAGTTTTCTTTGTATAGGTCTTTTACATCTTTGGTTAAGTTTATTCCTAGGTACTTGATTTTTTTAGTTGCTATTGAAAATGGTATCTTTTTCTTGAGTGTCTCTTCAGTTTGTTCATTTCTAGCATATAGAAACATTACTGACTTATGTGCATTAACCTTGTATCCCGCTACTTTGCTAAATTTGTTTATTAGCTCTAGTAGCTGTATCGTCGATTTCTCAGGGTTTTCTAGATATAAGATCATATCATCTGCAAACAATGACAGTTTTACTTCTTCTTTTCCAATTTGGATGCCTTTTATTTCTTTGTCTTGCTGGATTGCCCTGGCGAGCACTTCCAGCACAATGTTGAATAACAGTGGTGATAGCGGGCATCCTTGTCTTGTTCCTGATCTTAGAGGGAAGGCTTTCAGTCTCTCTCCATTGAGTACTATGCTGGCTGTGGGTTTTTCATATATGCTCTTTATCATGTTGAGGAAGTTTCCTTCAATTCCTACCTTTTGAAGTGTTTTTATCAAAAAGGGATGTTGGATTTTGTCAAATGCTTTTTCAGAGATGATCAATTGATTTTTCCCTTTTGACTTGTTAATGTGTTGTAATACATTGATTGTTTTCTTATGTTGAACCATCCTTGCATGCCTGGGATAAACCCCACTTGGTCATGGTGTATCTTTTTTTTAATGTGTCTTTGGATTCGATTTGCAAGTATTTTGTTGAGGATTTTTGCATCTATATTCATTTGGGAGATTGGCCGGTAGTTTTCCTTTTTTGTAACATCTTTGCCTGGTTTTGGTATTAGATTGATGTTAGCTTCATAAAATGAGTTAGGTAGTGTTCCATTTTCTTCAATGTTTTGAAAGAGTTTGAGTAAGATTGGTGTCAGTTCTTTCTGGAAAGTTTGGTAGAATTCCCCTGTGAAGCCATCTGGCCCTGGGCATTTATTTGTGGGAAGATTTTTGATGACTGATTGGATCTCTTTGCTTGTGATGGGTTGGTTGAGGTCTTCTATTTCTTCTCTGGTCAGTCTAGGTTGTTCATATGTTTCCAGGAAATTGTCCATTTCCTCTACATTATCCAGTTTGTTGCCATACAGTTGTTCATAGTATCCTCTTATAATTTTTTTAATTTCTTCAGGATCTGCAGTTATGTCCCCTTTTTCATTCATTATTTTGTTTATATGGGTCTTCTCTCTTTTTGATTTTGTCAGTCTAGCTAGGGGCTTGTCAATCTTGTTGATCTTCTCAAAGAACCAACTTTTGGTGATATTTATCCTCTCTATTGTTTTTTTGTTCTCTATGTCATTTATTTCTGCTTTAATCCTTGTTATTTCTTTTCTTCTACTTGGTTTAGGATTGGTTTGCTGTTCATTTTCTAGTTTCTTCAGTTGATCCATTAGTTCTTTGATTTTGGCTCTTTCTTCCTTTTTAATATATGCGTTTAGTGCTATAAATTTCCCCCTTAGCACTGCTTTTGCTGCATCCCATAGGTTTTGGTATGTTGTGTTCTCATTTTCATTTGTCTCTATATATTTAGCAATTTCTCTTGCTATTTCTTCTTTAACCCACTGATTGTTTAGGAGTGTGTTGTTTAACCTCCAGATATTTGTGAATTTTCTAAGTTTCTGATGGTTATTGACTTCTAATTGTATTCCATTGTGGTCAGAGAATGTGCTTTGAATAATTTCAATCTTTTTAAATTTATTGAGGCTTGTTTTATGTCCCAGCATATGATCTATTCTGGAGAAAGTTCCGTGAGCACTAGAAAAGTATGTGTATCCTGGTGATTTGGGATGTAATGTCCTGTATATGTCTGTTAAATCTAATTCATTTATCAGATTGTTTAGGTTTTCAATTTCCTTATTGGTCTTCTGTCTGGTTGATCTATCTATAGGAGAGAGTGATGTGTTGAAGTCTCCCACAATTATCGTGGAAACATCAATTGCTTCCTTTAGTTTTGCCAGTGTTTCTCTCATGTATTTTGTGGCACCTTGGTTGGGTGCATAGACATTTACGATTGTTATTTCTTCTTGCTGAATTGCCCTTTTATTAGTACGTAGTGGCCTTCTTTGTCTCTCAAAACATCCCTGCATTTGAAGTCTATTTTATCTGAGATTAATATTGCTACACCTGCTTTCTTTTGGCTGTAGCTTGCATGAAATATTTTTTTCCGTCCTGTCACTTTCAGTTTCTTTGTGTCCCTGTGTCTAAGATGAGTCTCTTGTATGCAACATATTGATGGTTCATTTTTTTTGATCCATTCTGCGAATCTATATCTTTTAATTGGGGAGTTTAATCCATTTACATTCAACGTTATAACCGTGAAGGCATTTCTTGAATCAGCCATCTTATCCTTTGGTTTATGTTTGTCATATTTTTCCCCTCTGTCTATTAATATCCTTTATTGTACCCATACCGAATCTCTAGTAGGGCAGGTCTCTTGTTAGCAAATTCTCTCAGCATTTGTTTGTCTGTGAAAAATTTAAGCTCTCCCTCGAATTTGAAGGAGAGCTTTGCTGGATAAAGTATTCTTGGCTGGAAATTTTTCTCACTCAGAATTTTAAATATATCGTGCCACTGCCTTCTTGCTTCCATGGTGGCTGCTGAGTAGTCACTACTTAGTCTTATGCTGTTTCCTTTGTATGTGGTGAATTGCTTTTCTCTTGCTGCTTTCAGAACTTGCTCCTTCTCTTCTGTGTTTGACAGTGTGATCAGTATATGTCTTGGAGTGGGTTTATTTGGATTTATTCTATTTGGAGTTCGCTGAGCATTTATGATTTGTGTATTTATGTTGTTTAGAAGATTTGGGAAGTTTTCCCCAACAATTTCTTTGAATACTCTTCCTAGACCTTTACCCTTTTCTTCCTCTTCTGGGACACCAATGAGTCTTATATTTGGACATTTCATATTATCTATCATATCCCTGAGGTCCATTTCGATTTTTCCAATTTTTTTCCCCATTCTTTCTTTTATGCTTTCATTTTCCATTCTGTCATCTTCGAGGTCACTGATTCGTTGTTCAACTTCCTCTAGTCTTGTACTGTGAGTGTCCAGAATCTTTTTAATTTGGTCAACAGTTTCTTTAATTTCCATAAGATCATCCATTTTTTTATTTAGTCTTGCAATGTCTTCTTTATGCTCTTCTAGGGTCTTCTTGAACTCCTTTATCTCCCGTACTATGGTCTCATTGTTCATCTTTAGTTCTTTGAGTAGCTGCTCTAGGTGCTGTGTCTCTTCTGGTCTTTTGATTTGGGTGCTTGGTCTTGGGTTATCCATATCGTCTGGTTTTTTCATATGCTTTATAATTTTCTGTTGTTTTTGGCCTCGTGGCATTTGCTGAACTTGATAGAGTTCTTTTAGGATTTGTAGACCAATTGAAGTCCTTATCTCTAATTTATCAGATCTACAGCTTCGTGGAGTACACTTTCTCTAACTAACCAGCAGGTGGCGTCCACGAACCACCTGTTCTCCACAAGCCAGTTCTCCCCTGCTTAGCCTTTTTGGTGAGTGGGGGAGTGAGTCTTGTGGGGTCCAATTGGTGTACCAAGCTTGCGTGTGTAGTTGGTGTTGCCTGCCCTGTGTATGGGGCGTGTTTCTGGGCAGTCAGGGAGGGGGAGGTGGCTCTAACAATCAAATCTCCCTGGTGATCCTGGAGTTTTAAAGCTGCTGCAGTAGTCTAATCCTTCAGTTCAGTCCTGCTACAGTTTGTCTCTGCCACTGACGCACAAGTCCTTGGTATTGGCGTATGGCTCCTGAGACTTGTAAGTGGGCCCCTCTTCCAGGCCATGCACCCCGGGTCCTCTGTTGAGGGATGGCTGTGCTATGTCACAGGTGAATGCCGTCCCCCCAGGGCAGTTCTGGGCTGCTGGGCTGTGTGGGGAGGCTCCCAGTCTGCTGAAATGATGGCTGAATGGGGCTTTGTTAATTCACACTGCTCTACCTTCCCAACTCTGGGACAATCAGCTGAGGTTGCAGGGAAGGCTAATGTCCACGCCCAGTTTTGTGGTGTGTGCCTGTTATTTGAAGCACTTCCATCACACTGGGTTGTCTGGGGCAGTTCTGGGCTATGGGGCTGGCGATGGGCAGGAGTGTTTCCTGTCCACCAGGATGATGGCTGTGAGCGGACACCCCCCTCTTCTTGGGAAGTTGTGGTGTTTAGTGAATTTTCTCAGTCACTGGATTATTGCGTTTTGTCTCAGAGCTCTCCTAGTTCTGCTCTTGACTTGACCTGCCCAAATAGCCAGTCTTTGAAGCTTTCTGTATTGGGCTTCTTAGAATAATTGTTTTAGAAAAAGAAAAAAGGATTAAAAAAAAAAAAAAAAAAAAAAAAAAAAACGGGCCCTCCTCAGAAATCTAATGGGTTATTGAAATGCTAAGAGACAAAGCAACCAGGGCCATTAAGGAAAGGTCCACAGGGCAGAGAGATCAGCTTTTCTTCGGGATTTGCATATGCGCCTCAGGGCCCTTCCCCTTTCTATGTTCACCAGAACTCCAAAAATCCTCCGCTTTTATTTTGGAGTTTTTCGTGTTGTTTTTTTTCTATGCCTGTCTCCTCTCTGCTGGGCTGGCTGCTCTCAGATTCTCTGGTGTCTGGTCTCAGTCTATCTATGGTTGGAGTTTGAATCAGTAGAATGAGTTTCCGATAAGGGCAGCCACTGCAGTTCTCCCTTCTGCTTCCCGGAGCTGACAGCCCCTCCTCCCCTGGGACTGAGCCTGGCAGGGAGGGGCGCGGGTCTCCTGGTCGCAAAAACTTACAGATTTCGCTGATCTCAGCAGTTCCACGTTTTCATGAGTGTTGTATGAAGTATGCCCAAAGTCAGATTGCTCTGTGGTGTCCAGTCCACGCAGTTCCTGGCTTTCTACCTACTTTCCTGGAGGAGTAACTAAAACATACAGCTCACCAGTCTGCCATCTTGCCCTGCCTCCTCTTCTCTTTTAATATAGGCATTTAGGGCAATAAATTTCCCTCTTGGTACTGCCTTTGCTGCATCCCATAAGTTTTGATATGTTGTGTTTTCATTTTCATTTGCCTCAAGATGTTTACTAGTTTCTCTTGTAATTTCTTCCTTTACCCCCCAGTTGTTTAAAAGTGTGTTGTTTAGCCTCCATATATTTGTGAATTTTCTGACCTTCTGCCTGTTACTGATTTTCAACTTCATTCCTTTATGATCCAAAATAGTGTGTATAATATCTATATTTTTAAATTTGTTGAGACTTGCTTTGTGACCCGCCTTGTGGTCTACCTTAAAGAATGATCCATGAGCACTTGAGAAAAATACATATCCTGCTGTTGTGGGGTGTAGTGTTCTATAAATGTCTGTCAAGTCTAGTTAACTTATTGTACAATTCAATATCTCTGTTTCCTTATTGATCCTCTGTCTAGAAGTTCTATTCATTTATGAGAGTCTCCAACTTTTATTGTAGAGGTATCTGTGTTTCCTTTCAGTGTTGTCAGTATTTGCCTCATGTATTTTGGGGCACTCTGGTGCATAAATATTTATGATTGTTATATCTTCTTGATGAATTGTCCTTCCTTGTCTCTCTAAATTGTTTTACATTTGAAGTCTTATTTGTCTAATATTAATTTAGCTACTCCTGCTCTTTTCTGGTTGTTGTTTGCATGAAATATCTTTGTCCAACCTTTCACTTTCAACCTATTTCTGTACTTGTGTCTAAAGTGACTCTCTAGAGTCCCATATAGATGGGTCCTGTTTTTTAATCCATTCTGCCAATCTATGTCTTTTTATTGTGGAGTTCAATCTATTAACATTCAGTATTATTTCTGTAAGGACAGTAGTTTCTTCTACCATTTTTTATTATGGATTTTATATGTCATATCTTATTTTTTTCCTCTCTCCTTGTACCCTTCATGGTAATCTTCATTTCTACACTCTTCTCCAAACCTCTGTCTCCTGTCTTTTCCTATCAGCCTGTAGCACTCCCTTTAGTATTTCTTTTATGCTTGGTCTCTTATTTACAAACTCTCTCAGTGTCTTTTTGTCTGAAAATATTTTAAACTCTTCCCTCATTTTTGAAGGACAGTTTTGCCAGATACAGAATTCTTGGTTGGCAATTTTTCTTTTTCAGTATCTTAAATATATCATACCACTGCCTTCTCGCCTCCATGGTTTCTGTGGAGAAATCTGTTACAGTCTTATCAGATTTTCTTTCTTTTTTTTTTTTAAATTAAATTCAGTTTTATTGAGATACACTCACATCCACACAATCATCCATGGTGCACAATCAGCCATTCACAGCACCATCATGCAGCTATGCACCCATCACCCCAAGCCATCCCTGAACATCTTCCCTACACCAGAAAGAACAAGAACAAGAATAAGAAATACAAGTAAAAAAGAACAGCTAAATCATACTCCCCATCCCACCCTATGCTTCACCTAGTTTCTGTCCCCACTTCTCCACCCATCTATCCATACACTGGACAAATGGAGTGCAAGCCTCAAGGTCCCCGCAACCATACTGCCACCCATTGTGTGCTACATTGTTATACAATTGTCTTCAAGAGTCAAGGCCACTGGGTTGGAGTTTGATGGTTTCAGGTATTTACTTCCAGCCACTCCAACACATCAAAACCTAAAAGGGTTATCTATACAGTGCACAAGAATGTCGACCAGAGTGACCTCTTGACTCCACCCAAAATCTCCCAGCTAGTGAAACTCCATTTTGCTTCATTTCACACCCCCCTCCTGGTCAAGAAGATGCCCTCAATCCCACGATGCTGGGTCCGGACCCATTCCTGGGAGTCATATCCTGTGTTGCCAGGGAGATTTACACCCCTGGGAGTCAGGTCCTACATAAGGGGGAGGGCAGCGAGTCCGCCCACTGAGCCGGCCTAGCTAGAGAGAGAGGGCCACATCAGAGCAACAAAGAGGCACCCAGGGGGAGACTCCCAGGCACAACCACAAGCAGGTTCAGTCTCTCCCCTGCAGCAATGAGACCCACAAGGGCAAGCCCCAAGACAGAGGGCTTGGCACACCAAGCCATCAGTCCCCAGTGTTTGCGAGAACACCAGCAATGATCCAGGTGAGGAAGTCCAGTACCTCCGCACCTTCCCCCAGCTCCCCAAGGGGGACCTGCATATATATCTTTACTCTCTGTCCAAATCATCCCGGGACATGTCACTATTCCACGCCAACCTACACAAACCCACCACACCCCACACCCCCATCCAAAGTTCCATGCAATCGTAGCGCCTGAACAAACCAACTGTAGAAGTCACATTGTTTAGAAAATATAGATCCTGCACCAAACAAATATCTCCTTCCCTGGTCCTACACAGAAGCCGAAGCCCCAAAACACAGTCAGCCTCAACTTCCACCCCTTGATCCAACCCGCCCTAGTCCCAACCAGATCTACCCCACCCACATCTCCAATCAAAGTCGGGATCCCTCTTCAGCTTTTTTTTTTTCCCCACAGTTGCTGCATGTATCAGGCTTCCTTTTTATGTGATGTATTGCTTTTGCCTTGCTGCTTTCAGAATTCTCTCTTTGTTTTAACATTTGACAATCCTGATTAGTAAGTGTCTTGGTGTAGGTCTATTTGGATCTATTCCATTTGAGGTACTCTGTGCTTCTTGAATCCGTAATTTCTTTCATAATAGTTGGGAATTTTTCAGTGATTATTTCTTCTGTTATTATTTCTGCCCCTTTTCCCTTCTACTCTCCCCGTGGATCCCCATATCATGTATATTTGTTCTCTTCATGTTGTCATTCATTTCCCTAAGACCCTGCTCATGTTTTTCCATTCTTTTCCCTATCTTTCATGTATATGATTTCAGATGTCCTGTCTTCTAGTTCACTGATCCTTTCTTCTACTTGTTCAGATCTACTGTTGTATGTCTCCATTGTGTTTTGCATCTCTTCTGTTGTGCCTTTCATTCCCGTAAGTTCTGCTGTTTGTTTTTTCAAGCTTACGAATTCTTCTTTATGGTCATCCAGTATCTTCTTTATATCCTTCGTCTCTTTTTCTACATTTTCCTTCAGCTCTTTGCTTTGATTTAGAAGATTTGTTTGAACATCTTTAATTAGTTGTTTCAATTTCTGTATCTCAGTCAAAGTGTTAAGTTTGTTCCTTTGGCTTGTCCATATTTTCATTTTTCCTAGTATGGCTTGTTATTTTTAGCTGTCTATGTATCTGATTTTCTTAGTAAGTTTATTCTGGAGCTGGTTTTCACTCTTTTACCTATTGTTTTCTTGATGGTTGGCTTTATTCTCTATTTGTTCTTTGGCATTCAGTTCAACTTATTCTGGAACTCTAACATAGCTACTGTTTAGTTGATCAGAATTTTTCAGCTCTTGTTTTTTGGTCCTTGCCCTGCCTCTATGTAACCTTTTTGTGAGGGGGTCTTCCCAGATATGCTCAACCCCAATCAGATTTACCCAGTCCAGACTGGCCCAGGTCTCAGAAGGAGAGTGCAGTCTGTATCAAGTTTCCCTAAGAATGATACCCCTTAAGTTGTCAGACCCTCCTGGGAAGTCTCTAGACTCTGTGCTTTTCCTATCCTGTCCAGTAGGTGGCACTTGTCAGCCCACAGCCTCCCCACCACTGTAAAGAGATGCAGTGCCTCTAATTCTCAGCAGCCCCTTTCCCTGCCAGGAGCTTGGCTGGCTCAAGCTGTTTCTATTGTCCAGCCCCTGGGGTCTGAGTTCTCTGAAGAAGGCCTGCCAATTGAGCTGGGCCCCTCCCCCCCTTTTCTGGTGGGAGTTATGCCCTTTAGGGAATTATCTCCCCCATTAGACAGACTCACTGCTTTGTCTCTGAGATCTACCTTAACTCTACCGTTATCTGGGTCCAGCTGACAATTGAAAATGTCTGAGGCTTTCTCCACTGAGCAACTTAGGATGGTTTTTAAAAAAAAAAAGAGAAGGAAAATAAAAACAAAAACAAAAACAAAAAAACCTCAAGCAGGGGAAAAAAAAGAAGGAAAAAAAAAGTCCTTTCTCAGAGCCTTTCTCCAACTCCCAAGTTTTACAAGTCAAGAGCCGGAGCTGGTGCCCAGCTCTGTGCACCTGCCCCTTCTTGGGAGACAGCTCCCTAGTTAGAGCTTGGCTAACTCCAAAAGCCTCCATCTTTTTTCTTTTATTTCATTTTATTTTTTTCTGTCAGCCCTGCCTCCTCTATGCAGGGATAAAAGGCACCATTTTAGCTTTGCCTAACTACTTTTCCTTGTTCCCAGTATAGCCTATTTAAAGATATAACCTTTAGGGAATTATTTCCTTCACCTGCATAGTTACTCTCAGACAACTTTACTTCCACCCTTACTTGGGTATTGCTGAAGCTGAGAGTCCTGCAGCTCTAATGGGCTATTGAAGAGTTAAAAAAAAAAAAAAAAAAAGAAAGAAAGAAACGAAAAAAAACCCACCAAAAACTCTTTTCAGAGCTGGATCCCAGCTTCCCTGGTTTGTGAACAAGAGCTGTAGTTGGTACCCATTTCTACATGTCCCCCCTCTCCCAGGGCCCAGCCCTTTTCCAACACTCCGAACACCCCCAACTCCGAAGGTCTTTTTGTTGTTGTTGTTATTATTAGGCCCGCCTTGTCTGCAGGGCCGAAACCTCCCAGTTCCTTTTGTTCTTGCTCTTGATTTATCTATGCTCAGAGCTTTTATTCAGCAGCCTGAATTTGTTAATTAATTCTGCATTTGGGGCCTGGTTGAGCCCCCCTCCTTGATCCCAGCAGAGACTATTTCTTTTTCCCTCAGGGCCGCATCTCCATGACAGTCTGCTGTGCCTGTAGGGGGAGGGCCACCTGCCACCTGACTGGGAAACTTACAGTTCTTTGCTGCTATCTCAGCGATTCCACCCATTCCAGATTGGTGTACGATGCGTGTCCAGTCACAGAAGTCCCCCCAAGCAGTTGCTCCTGACAATTCCTGGCTATTCACCAGCTGCCCTAGAGGAGTAACTAAATTCCACACCTCACCACATCTCTATCTTGCTGTTTCTTCATTTTTAAATAAAATACCTGTGTTCAAATGAGTATTTTTTTTTTAAATTAAGGTGTTATGGATTGAATAATATCCCCTACAAAGACTTATTCAAGTCCTAACCCTCAGTCCTATGGATGTGAACCCATTTATAAATAGGACCTTTGAAGATGTTGTTAATTAAGGTGAGGCCAAACTGAATCAGCGTGGGCCTTAATCCAATAGGACTAGGGCCCTAATAAGGATAGGAAACCTAGGCAGACACAGGTGGCTGAGTAAGAGAAAGAGATAGCCATGTGATGGAGGCAGAGATTGAGTTAAGGATTTTCGACAAGCTACCACTGAAACACTTAAGACTTTAGAGAGAAAGCATGGCTGCTGAGACTTTGATTTTGGACTTCTAGCCTCCCAAACTGTGAGACAATGAATTCTTGTGGTTTAAGTCCACTGGTCTGTGATATTGGTTATAGCAGCCCTGGCAGACTAAGACAGAAAGGTTTGATCTTATATGATAAAAGTAGATAAAGTTATAACACTAAGGATTATAAAAGAAAATATCTGAACAGTGTATGGAGCATTGTTACCTATTACTGAGATACTCAATACTCTACTTCTAGGATTAGATGATTTCTCAAAACAATATAGAAATAATTGGTTTGTGCCTATAGTCAGTTGGTTATGAAAAGCAAGCAATGGTGGTATTTTCGTGGTTTGTTTGTTTTTTTACCTCAAGAGAGAAATTGGAATATGAACTCACTACTGAGAGAAAGATAGAAAGGTACTTAGAAGAGATTTATACAGGAGGATAAGAGTGTGCTGGTTTGGTTGTATTATGTCCCCCCAGTACACCATGTTGTTTGATGCTGTCTTGTGGAGGCAAACATATTTAGTCTTGATTAGGTTGGAACCTTTGGACTGGGTTGTTTCTGTGGAGATGTAACCCAGTCATCTGTGGGTGAGACCTTTGATTGGATTGTTTCCTTGGAGGTGTTACTCCACCCGTTTAGGATGGGTCTTAATTAAATCACTGGAGCCATATAAAAGAGCAGCTGTGAGTGACATTTTGGAGAGCAACTGAGAGACATTTTGGAGACGGCCATTGAAAGCAGACTTATGCCAGCCTAGAGTTTGCTCTGGAGAAGCTAAGAGAGGACAAAATGCCCCAAGAGCAACAATTTGAAGAACACACAGGAGTTGAAAGGAGAGCTAGGAACACAACATGAGATCAGCAGACACCAGCCACATGCCTTTCCAGCTAATAGAGGTTTTCTGGATGCCAATGGCCTTTCCCCAGTGAAGGTACCCTATTGTTGATGTCTTACCTTGGACAATTTATGGCCTTAAGACTGTAACTTTGTAACCAAATAAACCCCTTTTATAAAAGCCAGTCCATTTCTGGTGTTTTGCAAAATGGCAGCATTAGCAAACTGGAACAAAGAGATATAAAACCCAAGGGAAGCATCAGAAAGATATAAAGTACACGGTAAAACATTCCTCAAGAGCCTGTCACTTTGCTAATTGCTTTTATACGTTGTCTTGTATAAACATCGCATCAACACTGAGAAGTAGGTAATGTTTATCCCCATTTTGTGAATGAAGATGCTGAAGTTCAGAAAAGTTAAAACCATATAGCTAATGAGGGAAATTAGATTTCAAACCCAGGTCTTCTGACAAAATGTAGCGTTCGTTAATCTCATTTGATGCTGTAACACTGTCAAGTTAATGATGAAAGAAATGGACTTTTCCCCCTTTGCCTGGCAATGGTAAATAGTGATTCTTCTTTGCCAGGCTCCGTTATATATATACGATAGAGTTGGCAAGGGGGGCAGTGAATTGGGCATGCTTGTAAATGACCAGTGGGACTGTAATTTGTATAAACTTTCTGGAAGGCAGTTTCAAGATGTATTTGTAACCTTAAATCTAGACACTTTGGCCGTATTAATTCTCCTTCTATTAGCTGATTCTAAGGACATAATAAGAATTCACACAAATTGTTGTAGAGAATATTCTTTAGAGCATTTTTTATAATAGCTCGCAATGCGCTTATCAAATGGGATGGTTATATGAATGATAGGGTATCTGTGAGATGGAAAAACTATTACATCGTTTTTTAAAATTCTGGTTTTTGAAGTCTAATAAAAAAGACACAATATACTTTCAAGTATGCAATAATATATGTAATATAACCAATTTTATAAAAATATAATTGCTGTATAAATTTGGCTTTCATTCTAGGTCAACAGAAGGCACACTCAAAATAGGATAATTCTGGGGCATGGGACGGTTAATAAAAGGATTATTTATAAAGGTGTGAGCAAGTTGTAGAGAAGTCATGTGCCTACATTGAATGATGCAGCATCTTTGAGCTAGAAACACCTTAGGCTTTTGCCACTCATTGGGCCAAAGGACAAGGGGAGGGAGTCATGGAGAGGAAACCACTTTGAGAGGACCCATGATCTTCGGTAGAGGGGGTGAGCAGCCCAAGGCAACCTCCTAGGAAAGCGCAACTCTGGAAGGCAAGGTCAGGCTTCTGGGGAGGAGCATGATGGTGAGGGGTAGAGAGTGGATCTAGAAAGGAAATGGAAGATCTTCACAATATATTAATTGAACAAATATATACTGATAGCTTGTAACGTAACAGGTACTACGATAGGAGTAGAAATATTGGAGTGAAGTAATAGTCTCTGCCCTCATGAAGCATCTTCCTGCTGGGAAGCCAGAATACTTTAACCAAAAAAACACACTAAACCCTAGTAATTTCAATAAAGAGTGTTTTGTTTTGATAGGAGGATGCCATGGGAACAGAGAAACTTGACCTCATTTAGGAGATAGGGAAAGGGTCCCCGAAGGAAATTATTATCAAACTGAGACCTGAAAGGAGAATCAGAGTTAGTTGTGTAGAGGAATGATCATGTGTGAGAAGACAGAAATGTTCCTGGCAGTTGACATAGCCTATGCAAAAGGTTTAAGGTCAAAGACAGTATAAGAACTGAAGGCTGAACATTCCAGCAATTTTCATTAAATGCCTTAAAGTGTAGACTTTGATGAGCTGGGCACTATGCAGTATGTTCAATATGGCAGTATCATTGAATGCAAAGGGAGTATAGAGAGGAGACAGGCTCTTGGCTGGCATGAGTGATGGAGGGTCTTAAATGTTTAAGAATATGTTCTTTATCATGTGGCCTGTAGAATACATCAAGAGGTTTTAAATGTTATTCTGTTACTGTATTTTAATGTTAGTTGCAGCTGTTTAGCATCTGGAAGTTTTCTGGAATGAGGGATATCAGAAATGAAAATTTTTAAACTTTTTTCTTAGAACTTCTTTATTTTGTTTTATTACAAAAGTAACATGTCATGTTTGTTTGTTTTTTAATTCTCTACTTTGTATTGTTGAATTATCTTTTATCATTCTCACCCTACAACCACCCACTCCCAATTCCATTCCCTTCAGATACCTACTGTTAACCATATGGAATGTTTCATGCCAGTCTTTTTTGGAAGCATACCCAAACATATGCAAATATAAATGTATAGTTGTAGAAGATGGTTTTAAAAGATAATTATGTTCTTGTTATTCTTAATATAATCAGAGATGTTTCTACCTGTCACAGTCTTTTAAAATGTTTATAGTAGTTCATAGTACAGGTGTATTTATAATTTCTTTAAGCATTTCTCTATTAAGGGATATAAAGATTATTTTCACTTTTATTGCCACAGAAAATGCTATAGTGAAAATCCTTCCATGTGCATCTTTGTGTACTTGGGCTGGTGTTTCTGTAGGATATATTCTTAGAAATGGAACTGCTAGGTCAAAGGATAATTGCATTTAAAATTTTAATAGACACACCTAAACTTTAAAAGGGCATGAGAATGCTTATTTCCCTACACCTTTTCAACATTGGGCGATAACAAACTTTAAAAATTGTTTTCAATCTGGGAAGCGAAAAAAAAACCATCATATTAATTGGTATTATTTTATTACTGAAGTTGTGTGCTTTTTCAGTGCTTCTTGGCAATTTGTATTTTTCTTTGAATGAACAGTTCATATACTTTGCCCATTTTCCTTTGGGGTTGTCTTATTGATTTGCAGGCACTTTGTTTATAGTAGATCTTTTAACACTTTTTTTTTTTAATATATTGCCAGTTTTTTTCTCAATCTCTTTTTTGTAGAGTCTTTTGCCAAATAGAGCTGTAAAATTATTTTGTTAAAAATAAATATCTTTTAAACTGTCAAAAATAGATACAAATTCTCTTTATTTAAGAAACTTAGAATGTATATAACTTAGTTTTTGCTTTACCCTGTCATATTTTATTAATCTGGAGCTTTTGAGAGTAAGAAAAAATGAATGGGAAGGATATCTTTTCTACTTTCTGTTCTGATTTTGGTGTGTGTTACGGGGCACAGGGAAATAGAATTTCAGAAAAAAAGTTTATTCCATCCTCCACATTTTTCTTTCCTGCCACTCCTCAGGTCATGGCACCACTCTTGATGTAATTGAGGCTCCTGGCTAGTTTTTTAGTAATATTTTGAACATTTAAATCCTTAATTTTGGATGTCTATAACAGAAGAGCTAAATATTCAAACCTATTTACTTAGGAGGCTTTTGGATTATTTAAGAGCTGATCTAGCACTTCCTACAGTATTATTTGAGTATTTAGTATGCCCTCAATAAACATAAATAAATTCATGAATGTATTAATTTAAAAAATATTAAATAATTCTGGAAAATAATTTTTTCTTCCTAAAAGGTTTTCTTCTGAATTTATCTCTTTTATATAATTATGTGGTATCTGTGATTATATGTGACTCAGAGCAAGAACTTTGTCTTAACCTAACTTCATGTATCTTTTAATGCAGTGAGTGATGGACTGGAACTGAGGCCAAAATATAAAGGAATTTTGCATTGCTTGAGTACTATTTGGAAACTTGATGGACTTCGGGGACTCTACCAAGGAGTTACCCCAAATGTGTGGGGTGCAGGTTTATCCTGGGGACTCTACTTTTTCTTGTGAGTAAACCTAGCAAATTTTACAGGTTTTTGAATGTGAAATAAACAGTTTTAAAATTTAAAATTTTAAATAAATTTTAAATAAAATCTTAAATAAAAATTAATTTTATAGTAATTTTTACATATCAGTTAATACAGCAAGTTGACTCATTTAATCAGTTTCTCTGAATTAGAAGAATCAGAGAGAGCAAAAGGGCTTATGGTTTCATTCTCTGTCAGCTATTACTAGAAGTATTTGGTCCAGAAGAAAATTCTTAATAAGAGAATGGTAAAATTATGAGAACGAGAAATACTCTTATAGAAACCATTTCTGTGAGGTGAATTCAGGAAAGTGATGTGTTTAACTGGTTACTTTTGTAAACTGAATACACATATATTAATTAGAAGAGAGCTTTTTATTTTAGTTAAGACTATTTGAAATACAGCTAACTCCAGATAATTCAAAATGTCACTGTAGAGCCCCTTCAGTATTTCTGAGGTATTTAGCTGTATCATTATTCCTAAGCCCTTCCAACAAGGATAGTCAGAATAGAAAGAAAAATTGAATCCATCAGTTTGGCGTTTATTAGCAGGCTTGTGAAATGTCACCGAGACTGGAAGAGCTTGAAGCTATTGTCTAAAATGAATCCTATAAATTTCAGTTCCCTTTGGGGTGAAAAATACCGTATTATCTTTTACTATCATTGTATGCCTCTCATATTACTTGTTAGTCTGTTAGGAAAGGTCCGTAGCACATTTATCATTTTTTATAGGAAGATTATTTAAATAAATATGTCATTGTCTCCATTTATGATATTAATTCCAGAGAGCCCCACAAATAAAAAATTTCATCATTACTGAAGTATCATGACATAGTTACTTATTTATCCTCAGCCAGATTCCAAAAATATTTGAAGTGATTTAACAGAAATACATTTAATTCATGAAGTTGGGAAAGCAGGAGGGGACAGAGTTTGTGGTCCTTATAAGAACACAAACCGTAAGAGATCTCTATTAGGAAGAAAAGGTAAAAGCCAGTGCATTGGCTAAAAGAGTTTGAGACATATTCCTTCCTACGTGTTATTTGACACACACCTTCGTCTTCCCAGCTTATTTATTTCCTTACAACTTCACCTGTTAGGTGCCATCACCATTTGAAATAACTGCTCTTGCATGTCTACGGAAGAAGCCACAGAAGGCACCTGTGGCAGGAACATTGAACCTATGGAGTATACAAGAGCATGGTAACAAAGTATCATCATATTGCAGTAGAAAAACACATTTATTTTTCCTGGTCTCTCATAAGTTTATGGCAGAATCCAAAGTGGAAGCGAATGAAACTCAGCTTTAGTGTTTTTAAAATACTTTCCTTATTTTTAGTCCTAAGACATAACTTAGATGGGTGAAACTGTGTGTGTGTGTGTGTTATTTATGCTTATGCTATTATGAATTTCAGAGTTGTGTATGTTCTCCAAGAGAATTTCTAAAGGCAATTCATATAAATATAATGTTTATGCAGTGACAGTTTCTTCTATAACATTTTACTTGTTTCAAGTTAGAATGGTGTTGGTAAAGTTTGGAAAGATTTATTCAGCTGAAGTCTTCAAGACAAAAGTTGAAGTTGGGGTTAGAGAAAATGGAATATTTGACTCCCCTGCTCAGAATCATTTAGTGGATCTCTATTTTCTGCCAAATAAAGCCCAAATTTCTCAGTCTGCCATCAGCTGTGGCTCAATTTACCCTATCTTCCCATCCACCTTAATTACTGCTTTTCCCCATTCTTGCCTCTTTCCCTGGTGAAACTACCTGCCTCTCAACACCCAGCTCACATGTCATCTCCTATATAAATTCTTCTAAGTGACAATTTATGAATCTCTTACCATATTGTCTGTATTGTCTTTTGTTATGATTATTTGTGTGCCTCTTATGGTCCTTTTTAATACTATGTTAAGAAAGGATCCATGGCATGTTTATCTTCTCTCTCAGAATGCCATCCATAGTTAGCTGAACATACATGCTCAGCAAATGTTAGATGCCCTTTTTTTTGGCCTTTTTGCCCTGTCTGCACATACTTTCCTGTCTGTTATTTTTAATTGGTGAGTGTGTGATTAAAATATTTTGCATATGTATTGCTAGCCATTTATATTTAGGGGGAGGGGTGATATCTTACAAGAAGCCATTTCTAGCAAATCCATTAGTGTAAAGGGTCTCATTTTGTGCTTGCATTAGGCATTGACTTACTCTGGAGATACTCTTGTTGAGTTTCACATACTTTCAAACAGACTTTAGTATTGTATGGCACCTATTCAAATATTTATCAAACTGTTCATGTTTAATTCTTTTAGTTATAATGCCATCAAATCATATAAGACAGAAGGAAGAGCTGAACGGTTAGAGGCAACAGAATACCTCATCTCAGCTGCTGAAGCTGGTAAGGCAGTATGTGAAATATAAAACACCAACTTCCAACTTGATTTTTATTCTTGCTTTGATTTTATTTTCCTTTTTTCTTTGAACACCAGAGTTTAAATATGCTTATCTAATTATATTAATCGGTTATCACATGAAATTTCTTAGAAAGCAGGTGTTTTTATTTATTACTCTGAGGAGACTGCAAGAATTTTACTTATCACAAAAGGTTGGTAAAATTTAACAAAGCTATGAATCCATTTAAAGTATAATTTCAGTTGACAAATTATATAATTTAGTAGTCTTGTTTTATTGCCTCATGTATGCATAGTGTCCAGAGGGAAAAAACAAAGACCCATAAGTCTGTATAACTCCTGCTTTGATAACCTGCATACCTTGGTTTCTTAGTGTTTATTAGTTGTGAGTTCTTTAAGGCAGCAACTATTTTACTCACTTTTGAATCCCCAGCCACTAGCAAAGCCTAAATCACAACAGAACTCAATAAATATTGTTGAAGAAATGACTACTTAGGAAACTCAGTAAACAAGAAACTTAACCGGATGATTTTTTTTTTAATTTTAACTTTCTATGAAGAATGTAAAGTGCTACTTACTACTGTATGTAAATTATTTAATTTTGAGGAGAAATAGTTTGAATGGATTTGAGGAAGATTATCATAAAAGTTGGGATGGATATATGTGTGCAGATTCTGGATTCCTAGTCCTCTTCTCTTAATCTTTAACCCCTCCTGTTTTATATCATTTCCTGATTCTGAGTATCTGTATCTCCTAATAGTCTGTTTCGCAGGATTTCCGTCTATTCTCTACTGTAAGCCACATAGTTTAGGACCCAGAACATCTTTTCTATCTTCATACCTCGAAGGGAAACTATTTCACAGTCCATCCCCCTTATAATTTACCTCTCACTAACTGCATGAGGAACTTTTTATGACCACCAAAAACTATATCTATCCTTCAACCCTTAGAGTGTCTGAGACTACGTATCACTCACTGTTGCTGGTAAAGCCTCTGTGTGACCCCATTCTTTATTTAAATGGACTGTTCTTAATTTATATTGTCATAGTGAGTAATCTTATTTGAATCTGATTTTAGGAGCCATGACCCTCTGCATTACAAACCCATTATGGGTAGCAAAAACTCGCCTTATGTTACAATATGATGGTGATGTTAACTCTCCACAACGACAGTATAAAGGAATGTGTGATACCCTTTTGAAAATATATAAGTATGAAGGTGTGCGTGGATTGTATAAGGTAATAAATTATTATTGTCAATGTCATATTTTGAATAACTAAAAATTGTTACTTCTTCATTCCGATTGGTTGAATTAAATGGCCTGTGGTCAGTCCTAAAAAGAAGGCAGACTAAGCAAGAAACAATTTAATAAAAACTGAAATCTAGTTTACAATATTGAAATTGTACTTTAAACTGTCCTCCTTACCACAAGATATATTGTCATGGCACTGGTAGGTGTGAGAACTGTCTGAAACTTTGTCAAGTACCTTTCGACTAGGTCACACTCCAGGTCACATATCCCTTCTTCCCCTCCCGGGAAGCTGTGGTGTCTTGGGAACTTGGGATAACATAGTAGGGAGAAGAGATCAGTGGGTCTAACAGAATCTTAGGGAGAGTTGATTGACCTCATGGTCAGTGTACTAACTATATAACAACTCCATTCTGTCAAGGGAATTTATTTTGGCCAAATCTTAAATGACTTAAACAAAACGATGACAACACAACCCTTGCTTATTGTAGTATTTTTTGAAATTTCTTCGTAGTGGCAGTAAGCTCTGTTTTCTGATTTTTATACCTCCTTTTTTCTTTACCTGTTAATTCCTTGTCCACCTCCCTACTTCACCTCCTGCTTACTCCCAGGAAGACTTTTAAAGCCATAAATAGTTTAAAATCAAATTTAGATATATTAAATTTTTGTTTGTTTTTTGAGAATTGTATAATGGCTTTTCAAATCATTGACATTATAAAATTAGTGTTAAGATAACTGATGTATAGACAAAAATTTTGGAAATATATCATTCAGTTCTTTGTTTTTTCCTAACACTTCTTTTCTCATTCTTTTGGATTACCTATGCCATGGAATTACCATTCCCTTTCTTAACTTACCTCCTACTTGTAACCCAATTCTTAATGGTAGAAAAGGATGCTTTAGGCATTATTGAACAGAGAGGTCCACTTATGTTGAAGTTCTCATTTCTTTTCAATATACCAGGTAGAGTCTTCCTAGAATAAGTCATGTAGTCCAACATCCTCATTTTAAAGGTAATGAACAAGGATGGCTAAGATTTAAAATTTGTTTGAATTTTAGTGTTAGTAGCATATACACATCTAAAAATGCAGTCATGCTTTCCATTCCAGATCTATTTCAGGTTAGAAATTTCAGTTTTTCTGACCTTACAATGTAGGTCTTCTTTATGTTTATATGTATCCTGTTTAAAGAAAAACTACTTAAATATAACTGATTTAAAATTAGCTAAATTTAACTAATAGGAAATTCCAAATTTGAACTTAAAAAAAAACAGAAAAGAATACTTTCTTTAACTCTGTATGCAAAAATGTGATTTGTGCACAATAAATAAATTTGCTTAAGGTACTGTATTAGGGTTCTCTAGAGAAATAGAACCAACAGGAGATATCTGTAAATATTATGAAATTTTTAAAAATTGTTTCACTCACCTGTGGAGATGCACAAGTCCAAATTCTCTAGGGTTAGACTGCAAGTTGGGAACTCCGATGAAGGTTTTTGACAAATTGCCCAGGAGAAGATGGCTTTCTGAAGTAGAGATGAAAATTCTCTCTTCTGACTGATGAAATCATCACTTCTCCTTTTAAAGCCTTCAACTGACTGGATGAAACAGCTCTCATTGCTGAAGGCAGTCTCCTCAGTTGATTGTAGATGTAATCAGCTATAGATGCAATCAACTTGATGATTTAGGTCCACGAAATGTCCTCAACACAGAAACAATTAGGCCAGTGTTTGCTTGACCTTTCAACTGGGCACCATTACCTGGCCAAGCTGACACATGAACTGAATCATCACAGGTATTATATTAAGAGGTAAAAGAAAATATTTTAATAAATATGTTTTTCTTGGAAGTATGTTGTTTAGTTTATTTTTTGTTTTTGTTTTGTTTTAATGGCTCCCTTCCAGGGATTTGTTCCTGGGTTGTTTGGAACCTCACATGGTGCCCTTCAGTTTATGGCATATGAATTACTGAAATTGAAATACAACCAGCATACCAATAGATTACCAGAAGCCCAGTTGGTAAGATGATTCTTGAAAAATATCATTTACTTTCATGGGCATTTCATAAGTAGAAATTTTATCATGCTTGCTTTGGTAATATCAATGTGATAATGAGTACTGACAGTTAAATGTTTATTTTCCTATATAATTTTACTTCTGTATTTTTAAAGAAATCCAGACTAAAGAAAAACATAAATGTTTTGTGTTGTCATTTTAGAGCACAGGAGAGTATATATCTGTTGCAGCATTATCCAAAATATTTGCTGTAGCAGCAACGTACCCCTATCAAGTTGTGAGAGCTCGTCTTCAGGATCAACACATTTTTTACAAGGGTGTATTGGATGTAATCACAAAAACATGGAGGTGAGAGCATGAGGTCTATCCAAACTGGTATTAAGAGGGAACTTGCGTATCATAGACTGTCTAGTTGATATTAGTTTTATACTGGAGGCCAGTGTGCTGTGGTGAAAATGTGCCTGGTTGGTTCTTAGTTTCCTGTTTATGACATCTGGTACCATAGACTAATCATTCTGAGGCTTGATTTAATTCAGTTCCAGATAGAGTTATTGAGAGCCTAAGTTACAAGTTCCTAGACCATATCCCCTATTCTAGGCATTTAAGGAAATAAGGTTTTATTTGGGTGTGCTATATTTAGTGCTGCCTAGCATTATATAAGCCAAAAAATTTTTAATACGTATATTCAGAGTTAAAACTCCTGCATATTCATATATTTAAAGGCATTTGAAAGATTCCATTAAGGCACTTTTCAGTTTGGTTTTGAGGTGTCTTTTCCCTCTCTTTCTCAGTCAGTCCACAAAGGAATGTTAGGGCCCACCAAATGTCTCATAAACTACATTCCTTCAGAAGACTGGAAACATGGACATAAATCACAGTGTGGTTTGACTGCTTGCTTCATCCTGTGTCATTTAAACTTTGTATTTTCAGTCTAGCTGTCTAGGAAATTAAGCATATGTCTGTTTTTCCCTCTAAAGGAAAGAAGGCATCGGTGGATTTTACAAAGGAATTGCCCCCAATTTGATTAGAGTGACTCCAGCCTGCTGTATTACTTTCGTGGTATATGAAAATGTCTCATATTTTTTAGTTGACCTTAGAGAAAAGAGAAAATAAGCTAAAAGAATTATCTAATTCTAGTATATTTGCCAAGACAGCAGCATGTTCCTTTGTTTTTAAAACGTAAGACTCAGAATACTGCAAAAAATACATGGCTCATAATTGAAACTGATCTGTAATCGTTAGAAGTCAAAGAACTGTTAAGGTTTTGCAATGTTTTTCTGCTTTTTGCCTTCCCATATTTGTGGCGCTTGGCTACCTCTGCCTCAAATGGCTGCCATCCCACAATGTAAAACGGACATTAAGTGTAGAGCTTCATAAAGTTGTTCATTTCATTGTTCAGGTAGAAGCTGCTTTGCAACATTTGCTACATGGATTTAAATGAATTTGCTGCTTTTTCTAAACTCATTTGCCTGGATTGGTTTTCAAATTGACTAATGTGCAATAGTAAGAAGATGGCTTCTTATAAGAATGTCATTGTATGTTTCAAGGGTAAACTAAACTTCAGTGATTACTGAGAAAGGTATTGCCCAAATTCAGACCATATTAGATTGGGATATTTTGGTAAGAAAGAATCCACCATAAATATGGTTTACTTTTAATTCAGTTTTAAGGCATTTACAAGAGAGAATTGAGGAGTTTGAGAAATATCTGATATCTGTTGTTATTCCATTACTAATGTTTGAATTTTTCAGATGCTTCTTCCATGATTTAAAGTGTAATCTGGATCCAGTTCTTGTTTTTTTTAGTATAGACAGTGTATTTTAAATTTATAAAATTTGAATTTCTAGGATCCGGCTATATCAGTCTTTATGTAATATGTATGGCTATAAATTACTTATTGGGGATGCTAATAGATCCCCTTATACAGATGCTGGAATGTTTGGGGTATGTTTGTTGGCAAACTGTATGGAAATGAGAAACAGTCAGAAACTGTACCTTATGGAGTAGAGTAATACTCACTTAACTTTGGGATATCTGGGTCCAGATCCCAAATTAAATGATCAATCTATATTGGTTGCTCAAATTTATGTTTAGATACAAATTACATTAATGAACAATATTGATTTTACTTTCATGAATCGTTGTAAATATCTATGAATATAAAGGCCTTCTCCAAAAGGATGCCAGAATAATAATAAAGTTTTTATTTATCAAATACATCTGTGAATGCTGATGCACTGCCATCTATTTGTTGTAAATAAAACATTGGGGTTTTCAAAACCATATTTAAGTGGTTCTTTGAAAATAGGTCTATTTTTTATATTTTGAAAATGGCATTGTTTTTTAAATAAAAATAAATTGACTTGTACTGAATTGTATTTCCTATAAATCTTGTAATATGCATAAGACTACTTTATAAATTAAATGTATGTTTTTCATACTTCTGAATTATGCTTTAATTCATGTGAAACCAGACATTGGTCCCCATATGGAATGACAAGCTGCAGTTGATATTTGGAGTTTTAGA
The DNA here is from genome assembly GCF_015220235.1 of Choloepus didactylus. Lineage (NCBI taxonomy): Eukaryota > Metazoa > Chordata > Mammalia > Pilosa > Megalonychidae > Choloepus > Choloepus didactylus. The sequence continues at coordinate 59,335,929 of NC_051320.1, read as the reverse complement.
AGTAGCACCATTATTTGAATGCCTCCTGTGTACCCCCAAATTAAGAAAATATATAAAAACTGTCCTCTGAGAGCATACAAGCTAGTGGGGTAAATAAAATATGCATTAAATAACTGCAGTTCTAGGTTAAGAACTTGCAGAGAGATTTGTACAAAGCCCTGTAAGAGTTCTGAGAAAAGAGAACTCATTTCACTCATTCAAGAACGAATACTTACTGAGCTCCTTTTCAGTGCCAGATATGTTTCCAACTGAGATAGAGCAGTCAGTAAGCCAGACAGTATTCTGCCCTCCTCGGATTTTTGTTTAGTGTGAGTGACAGACAGCAAACAATATATGCATAATATAATTTCAGTTGTTAAATACTATAAATAAATCTAAAGCAGAGTTAGGGATTAGTGGTGCTAATATTGATAGGACGGTTGGGATCAGGAAAAGACTCTTTGAGGAGGTAATATTTGAAGTATTTTAAAAGAAGTGAGGAAGCAAGCCACAAATAGCTAAAAGAAAAACATTCAAAGCAGAGAAAATAGGAAGTATAAAGGCTCAGAGGAAGGAATTAACTTGGCTAAATGAAGACAAGCGAGGACAGACTGAAAGGAGGTTGGACGTTGTGTGGTGGTAAAGAGGGCAGGTCTGGGAGCCGGACTGGCAGGTTTCAGCAGACTTTCCCATTTGCTGTCTGACCTTTGGCACATCACTTTACCTCTCTTTGTCTCAGGTTTTCTCTTCTGAAAAATGGTATCTTAGATCAGTTGCTTTGAAGCGATGCCTGAGATGAGGATTCCTGGGCAAGTGATTTATTGAGAGAGTGCATTTAGAAGAAAACTGTAGTGGAGGTTTGAAAAAAAAACAACAACAGGATAGAGTAGGGGTAAAGAGCTTTTAGAAGAATTGCAGCATCAGCCTGATCCTACAGGGCACTGCAGCATGAACTGCACTACAGAGGCGGTTCCACCCAGAAAGGAGGAGGCTGGGCTGCTGTTTTCCCATATAGGTCAGTCATTGACTCTGGGCTATGGAGGGGTTTGGGAGGTGGCAAGGTGCCTCTCTTCAGCCAAGAGCAGTCCTTCACAGGGTGGGGTATAAGCTGTTAGCTGCTAATACCTAAAGCAGCTGGGGCATGGAGAATGGGTGCACCAGCCCTGTTAAAGAGATCTAGGTGGATCGCTAATAGCATCTTCTACAAATAGGGATATTAAATTGAATAACTCATTGGATTATTAACAGGATTATATTAATTAGTCCAAGTAAAGTGCTTAGCAGTTTCTGGAGCAATAAGCATTAGCAGGGGCCAGATCTTGTAGGCCATGAGTAAGGAGTTTGGATTATGAGAGAACATTCTAGTGGTTATTTGTAGAAATAATTAGAAGACAGGCAAGAAGCAGGGATACTAGTTAAGAAGTTTATACAGATCTAATCAAGAGCTAGTTGTAGCTTGGTTCTTGTTGATGGAGTTGGAGGTAGTGATTTATGCCTTGGGGGGACCAGAGAAGAGCACCGAGGGGAAAACATTTGAGTTGGGCCTTGAAGGAAGATATTCCAAAGGGAACCTCGAGGAAAACATTGAAAAAAGAAAGCATGGGTGATTTGTCTTGCAGCTAAGGAGGTGGGGTGAACTGCAGGTTTTCATTTCACTCTGGGCTCTTCTGGATTTTGGCAGATAAATGAAAGGTAAAGAACTTTGGTTTGGAAAAGTAGTGGGAGTGTAAGAAAGGGTGGGAGTGGGGGAGGTTTTGTAGAGGGAAAACCAGAATAAGATTGTAGGGAGAGCTCTCGAAGAGGAAGATAAAAAAGATACAGGCCAAAAAACGAAACAGCTGGCCGGAGCTAGGCGCCGAGGACATAGGGTAGAATAGGATCAAAGTACGATGGTGGGTGCCATGTTTTGTGAAAGGAAACCTATTGTATTTCCATGTGTTTTTGTGGTCTAACAATACTTAGAAAATCATGTGTTTTTTTTAAACACTACATAAAAGAGGGACATCAACTAAAGAAGTATGTTTTAGTTCTTGAGTCATCAGAATAGGATTTTCTTTTGAATGTGGATACTTTTCTTGACTATAAAATCCTTCAGATAAAGTATGTATTATTACCACTCCTAGCAATGTCTCTTTATGCCTGTTTTATAAAGATGTGTTAGGTAACAAGCAGAAAATATGTGATGTTTTGGGTTACTTAAAAGTCTTAAATTTCTTTCTAAAGGAGTGAGTAGGAAACTCTGGAAATACCTGTAATGAGTATTGTTTGTTGGTTATTCAGTATCCATTTTCCATTTCTCTTCCTTCTTGGTGTAGTGGCCTGAATTTCTTTTAGGAGCCTATCTCCCTCCATTCTCAGCTTTGTGGTTTAGAGGGAATTGACCTCACCTGTCCCAGGTGTGTGCCCCGATTAGCAAAACCTGTCTGCATATACCTTCTCTTTTCATAATGATTGTTTTGTTGTTGGTCCAGTTACCTAAGCGGGCCAGTCCAGAGGAACTTTTTTTTTTTTTTTTTTTTTTTTTTTTTGCATTATCTGACTTTATTTAGCAAACGAATAGTTTATCCTGATAATAAATTAGTATACACAGTTATCAAAAAAAAGTTGGGTGCTTTCCAAGGAAAATGTTTCTTTCTTGGAGGTGTACACTAAAGTGTATGTAGGACCATTTAAACAGCTGTCTTTATAATTTCAAATTCAACAGTGTGGTAACATCAGATTTTTGAAGGATTGAATCTCTTTCTCTGTAATTCATGATTTAGATAGTTTGAGTTTATTATAAGGGTTGCAGATGCCATTTTAGTTTCTGCACGCTACCAAACCTGACGTTATAGAACTGACAGTTCAGAAATCATCTGATCCAATCACTCTAATTGCACAGGTAAGGAATCCACTAGCATTGTCAAAGATTACAAAAGCTAATGAGAGACAGCCTGGACTACAAGTTGGTTCTTAGAAAGACTCCAGAAATGTCTGTTGGAGTAAATAAGGCACATATATCACACAGAACTCTATATCTAAAACGACCCTGGTTTTACTTTAACACTGGATTGAATTCTGATGGTTCTTTTGTAGTTCACAAACATATTTAGTCATTCTGACTATTGCAGTTTATCACCGATCTCTGATCGCCAGGGCTATTTATGCTGCTTTTCTCCTGAGATGTTTTGACTTTTGCAACTTTTGTTCTCATTCTTCTATGCTTATAACAGACCTGTGTCTAGGGTGTCTGTTCTTGTTTGAAACAACAGCAGAAGAGGGAGCTAAAATGGTATCAGTATCTACAAAACCATCAACATTGGAGTTTGGGGCAGCTCATTTCAGTCAGTTATCATGTATCCTGCAGTCACTGGTTCCAAGACCAGCTTTTGCAAAGCAGTTGCGGATTACTTCAGGTGTATCAGTATCCCATAGAGCAATGAGGTTTCTCAGCACATCAAGAATATGCCATGTAATGCCTCACATGGTGTGATTTATTATGTCTCAGCCTAATGGCTGCACATAGCCCTACTGCAAGCAGGCAAAAGGCTGTGCACTTGTTTTAATTTAAACTCCTAGTGAGTGTGTGTAGCACATTTTATCAATCAGTAATAGAATATTCAAATTCTAGCAAGTCAGTTTTCTCTTAGGAGCCATTTCCCAAACAACCTGCCAGACATCAGTTCATTTTTTCAGCTTTATATATACGCAGGAAAGTTGCATATATAAAGGGAAATTTTGAATCTCCACATTAGTGATTCTAATTTTGTGCCACTTCTCAGCACTGCAGCAAAGGATGACTAATGGCCTATCTTTATATATTTATTTTTCTCCAGGGCAAATATCTCAGTAATAGTGCATGTCTGGTTTGGTTGCAAGTGATGGCACATTAGATGTGCCCCCATGGGCGTATTTATTCAGAGCAGACCTCCAGTTTCCAAGCTCATCTTAAGCAAACAGAAGCCATTGTAGAGGCTTCATCTTTTAGCAGTAGTGGCATGTTATGGTAGTCATGCTGAAAGAATTGCCTCCAGCCATAATTACTGGATATTAACCCCTATCTGGAGTCTGATTTCATTAACTTTTTCTAAAAACAAACAAACAAAGCCCAGATACAGAAATGTTATTTGCTCTGATCTGGCAAAATCATTCAAGTGTCTCATTTACTAAGTTGACATATTTGGCTCCTCTCATTCTGTTAACAGTTTTGCTTCCCTTGGCTGCTTGTCTTTTTATCTTATCCTGATTTTCAAAGAACATACAGAATATTGAACAGGAAACTTGATATTCTTTGACCGTTTCACTTTTTACTTTTCTTTCTTATTCACTAACCTTTAGCTCTGGAGAAATGATGACCTCACTGTATTTTCTCTTTAACACTGCAACCAGCACTCGATGCATGAAGCATAACAGAAAAGGCATACTTAGCAGAATATGAGCAATCTAACAGTGACAAGATTGAGGAGACACTAATTTTCTTAACAAAGTTAAGAAAATTTCTTAGCAAATTTTCTTAGCAAAGTTGATGTCAGATTTCAAAGGAAGGGGTAATTTTAATAATCTTAATAACCAAGTAAAAAATACAACCCCTTTTGTTAAAGAATACTAATAACTTTTAGGTAGATGATTCTGAAGTAATTAGGTGTAAGATACAAAAATGATGAAACTGGTGGAAAATGTACTGATTTGAAATTTTTAAAAAATTTGGATGAAAAATTAAGAACGCTTATAATTCAGAGTTTTATGCATGAAATCCAGGTATGTCATATTGTTAATTGCTTCTTTAATTTAAGTTAATGTAGCAGTTGTTGGAAAGAATCCACACTCTGTAACAGAATGACAAACCACAGAAAGGTTGTCCTTGTGAAGAGGTCTGTAACTTTGCATTTGATTTTTCCATCTTGGCTCATTCTCAACTGTTCCAGATTTGGATTCTTAAAGCCTTCTTCAGCATTGAACTAATTCTTTGTTGGTGGAAGGTGCTGGGATGGTTTCTCCACACAAAAAATGATCTTTGTCATAAATCACTTTTATAATGAGAGAGCAGCTAGGACACGTTGCCAAGTCTTCTCCATTCTCCAAATCTGGGGTAGAATACTTCTCTGAGTCCTTGTCATACTAGAAGTCCTCGATCTCCACCTTGTCGTAAAACACTGCCTTTGAAACTGGGGTCAGCCAAGGGCTATCGCCCCTGCTGTCCAACACCACCTCTGTGGATCTGACTTCCGTGGCGCCAGCCGGGGCTGAGCCCAGAGTGACTTTTTTTTTTTTTAATTCATTTTATTGAGATATATTCACATACCATGCAGTCATACAAAACAAATCGTACATTTGATTGTTCACAGTACCATTACCTAGTTGTGCATTCATCACCAAAATCAATCCCTGACACCTTCATTACCACACACAGAAAAATAACAATAATAATTAAAGTGAAAAAGAACAATTAAAGTAAAAAAGAACACTGGGTGCCCTTGTTTGCTTGTTTTTTTTTCCTTCCCCCATTTTTCTACTCATCCATCCATAAACTAGACAAAGGGGAGTGTGGTCCATATGGCTTTCCCAATCACATCGACACCCCTCATATACTACATTTTTATACAGTTGTCTTCAAGATTCATAGGTTCTGGGTTGTAGTTTGATAGTTCAGGTATCTACTGCCAGTTGCCCTGATTCATTAGAACCTAAAAAGGGTTGTCTATATTGTGCGTAAGAGTGCCCACCAGAGTGACCTCTCGGCTCCTTTTGGGTCTCTCTGCCACTGAAGCTTATTTCATTTCCTTTCACTTCCCCCTTTCGGTCAAGAAGATGTTCTCCATCCCACGATGCTGGGTCTGTATTCCTCCCTGGGAGTTATATTCCATGTTGCCAGGGAGATTCACTCTCCTGGGTGTTTGATCCCACATAGCGGGGAGGGCAGTGATTTCACCTGCCAAGTTGGCTTAGCTAGAGAGAGAGGGCCACTTCTGAGCAACAAAGAGGCATTCGGGAGGAGGCTCTCAGGCACAGTTATAGGGAGGCCTAGCCTCTCCTTTGCAGCAACAGTCTTCCCAAGGGCAAGTCCTGTGGTAGAGGGCTCAGCCCATCAAACCACCAGTCCCCTATTTCTGTGAGCACATCAGCAACCATCGAGGTGGGGAAGCCCAATACCCCTGCATTCTCCACCAGCTCCTCAAGGGGACTCTGCATATTTTTTTCCTTGTTTTTTTTTTTTTTTTTTTTTAAATTTTTTTAAATCAACTGTATAAAAACTTAAAAAATAAAAATAAAAAATTTAAAAAAACATACAGTAAAAGAACATTTCAAACAGCTCATAACAAGGGAGTAAGAAAAAGACAACTAACCTAAGATAACTACTTTACTTCCAACATGTTCCTACTCTACCCGAAGAAAGTAACTCAATATAGCACCATTTCTGTGAACTTGTTTCTACTATACCCATCAGAAATTAACAGACCATCGTCATTCCTGGGCATCCCCAGAACGTTAAATAGCTTATCTGTTCTTCTTGGATTGTTGTTCCCCCTTCCTTAATTGCTCTGTATTGCTAGTTCCCCTACATTCTGCATTATAAACCATTTGTTTTACATTTTTCAAAGTTCACATTAGTGGTAGCATATAATATTTCTCTTTTTGTGCCTGGCTTATTTCGCTCAGCATTGTGTCTTCAAGGTTCATCCATGTTGTCATATGTTTCACGAGATCGTTCCTTCTTACTGCCGTGTAGTATTCCATCGTGTGTATATACCATATTTTATTTATCCACTCATCTGTTGAAGGACATTTGGGTTTTTTCCATCTCTTGGCAATAGTGAATAATGCTGCTATGAACATTGGCGTGCAGATATCTGTTCGTGTCACTGCTTTCCGATCTTCCGGGTATATACCGAGAAGCGCAATCGCTGGATCGAATGGTAACTCTATATCTAGTTTTCTAAGGAACTACCAGACTGACTTCCAGAGTGGCTGAACCATTATACAGTCCCACCAACAATGAATAAGAGTTCCAATTTCTCCACATCCCCTCCAGCATTTGTAGTTTCCTGTTTGTTTAATGGCAGCCACTCTAATCGGTGTTAGATGGTATCTCATTGTGGTCTTAATTTGCATCTCTCTAATAGCTAGTGAAGATGAATATTTTTTCATGTGTTTCTTGGCCATTTGTATTTCCTCTTCAGAGAACTGTCTTTTCATATCTTTTGCCCATTTATAATTGGGCTGTCTGTACTATTGTCATTGAGTTGTAGGATTTCTTTATATATGCAAGATATCAGTCTTTTGTCAGATACATGGTTTCCAAAAATTTTTTCCCATTGAGTTGGCTGCCTCTTTACCTTTTTGAGAAATTCCTTTGAGGTGCAGAAACTTCTAAGCTTGAGGAGTTCCCATTTATCTATTTTTTCTTTTGTTGCTTGTGCTTTGGGTGTAAAGTCTAGGAAGTGGCCACCTACTACAAGGTCTTGAAGATGTTTTCCTACATTATCTTCTAGGAGTTTTATGGTACTTTCTTTTATATTGAGATCTTTCATCGATTTTGAGTTAATTTTTGTGTAGGGTGTGAGGTAGGGGTCCTCTTTCATTCTTTTGTATATGGATATCCAACTCTCCCAGCCCCATTTGTTGAAAAGACCATTGTGACTCAGTTCAGTGACTTTGGGGGCCTTATCACAGATCTGAGGGTCTATCTCTGAATTCTCAATTCGATTCCATTGATCTATATGTCTATCTTTGTGCCAGTACCATGCTGTTTTGACAACTGTGGCTTTATAATAAGCTTCAAAGTCAGGGAGTGTAAGTCCTTCCACTTCGTTTTTCTTTTTTAGAGTGTCTTTAGCAATTCGAGGCATCTTCCCTTTCCAAATAAATTTGATAACTAGCTTTTCCAAGTCTGCAAAGTAGGTTGTTGGAATTTTGATTGGGATTGCATTAAATCTGTAGATGAATTTGGGTAGAATTGACATCTTAATGACGTTTAGCCTTCCTATCCATGAACATGGAATATTTTTCCATCTTTTAAGGTCCCCTTCTATTTCTTTTAGTAGAGTTATGTAGTTTTCTTTGTATAGGTCTTTTACATCTTTGGTTAAGTTTATTCCTAGGTACTTGATTTTTTTAGTTGCTATTGAAAATGGTATCTTTTTCTTGAGTGTCTCTTCAGTTTGTTCATTTCTAGCATATAGAAACATTACTGACTTATGTGCATTAATCTTGTATCCCGCTACTTTGCTAAATTTGTTTATTAGCTCTAGTAGCTGTATCGTCGATTTCTCAGGGTTTTCTAGATATAAGATCATATCATCTGCAAACAATGACAGTTTTACTTCTTCTTTTCCAATTTGGATGCCTTTTATTTCTTTGTCTTGCCGGATTGCCCTGGCTAGCACTTCCAACACAATGTTGAATAACAGTGGTGACAGCGGGCATCCTTGTCTTGTTCCTGATCTTAGAGGGAAGGCTTTCAGTCTCTCACCATTGAGTACTATGCTGGCTGTGGGTTTTTCATATATGCTCTTTATCATGTTGAGGAAGTTTCCTTCAATTCCTACCTTTTGAAGTGTTTTTATCAAAAAGGAATGTTGGATTTTGTCAAATGCTATTTCAGCATCTGTTGAGATGATCACTTGATTTTTCTCTTTTGATTTGTTAATGTGTTGTAATACATTGATTTTCTTATGTTGAACCATCCTTGCATGCCTGGAATGAACCCCACTTGGTCATGGTGTATGACTTTTTTAATGTGTCTTTGGATTCGATTTGCAAGTATTTTGTTGAGGATTTTTGCATCTATATTCATTAGGGAGATTGGCCGGTAGTTTTCCTTTTTTGTAGCATCTTTGCCTGGTTTTGGTATTAGATTGATGTTAGCTTCATAAAATGAGTTAGGTAGTGTTCCATTTTCTTCGATGTTTTGAAAGAGTTTAAGTAAGATCAGTGTCAGTTCTTTTTGGAAAGTTTGGTAGAATTCCCCTGGGAAGCCATCTGGCCCTGGGCACAGAGTGACTCTTTTTTTTTTTATTTTGAAATAAATGCAAAGTTATAGGAACAGTTGCAAAAACAATACTAACCCCATACACAGCTTTCCATCATACCCTGACCCCCCTCCCGATAGCTCAATCCACCAACTTTAACATGCTGTCACATCGCTATTTCTTTCCCTCCCTCCCTCCCTATCTATCATCCATCATCTATCATCTATTGCTGTCTTCTGAACATACGAGAGTTAGCTGCACACATCCTTGAACATACTCTGTAATTCACATATACACTTCCCATGAACAAGAACATTCTTTTATGCAATTCCATTAAGCGCAGCTAAGAAGTACAAGAGATTCAACAATGATACAAAGCTTACATTCTGTATTACCTTTTGTTTATGTCTCAACTGTGTCCCTTTGAGTCACCTGTCCTCTATCCTCCAATCTCCTCCAAGTTCATCCTTAGCATTCAATTGTCATCTAGGTAGACTGTCTTTTTTTTTTTTTTTTCAGTTGTGGAAACATTTATACAGCCTAAATCTTCCCATTCCACCCCCTCCCTAGCCTTCCATTAGTGGGATTAGTCACATTTAGAATGTTGTAATGCTCTTTCCCACCATCCATTACTAGAAATTTCCCTTCACCTCAAACAGCAACCCTATACTCATTTCTTAACTCCCCATTGCCCCTTCCCCCATTTCTCTTAACCCAAACTCTACTTTTCATCTCTGTGATTATATTCTCTGATAATTTCTTTGTGTTTACTGTGGGGCTTAAAATTAACCTCTTAAATCCATATCAGTCTTGTTTTTCTTTGATACCGCCTTCACTTCAACAGGACACATAAACTATGTTCCTATACTCCTTCATTCCCCCACCTTTATATAGTTGTCTAAAACTACATATTTTACGTTGAGTTCAAAACCACTGATTTGTCCTTAGAGTTTGTGTATTTTTTATCATGTAGGAAGTAAATAGTGGAGTTATAGTTAAAAAATTATTGACTTCTATTTGTATTCCATTGTGGTTGGAGAATGTGCTTTGAGTATATTCAATTTTTTATTTTTTTATTTATTTTTTTTATTTCTTGAGGCTTGTTTTATGTCCCAGCTTATGGTCCCTTCTGGAGAAAGATCTGTGATCACTAGAGAAAAATGAGTGTCCTGGTGATTTGGGATGTAAGGTACTATATATGTCTATTAAAATTCTCTGTATCTCTTTCTCCTTTCTTTGTTTCTCTGTTGGTAGGGCTTCCTTTAGAATCTGAAGTAGGGCAGGTCTTTTATTGGCAAAGTCTCTCAGCATTTGTTTGTCTGTGAAAAATTTAAGCTCTCCCTCAAATTTGAAGGAAAGTTTTGCTGAATAAAGTATTCTTGGTTGGAAATTTTTCTCTCTCAGAATTTTAAATATGTCATGCCCACTGCCTTCTTGCCTCCATGGTGGCCGCTGAGTAGTCACTACTTAGTTTTATGTTGTTTCCTTTGTATGTGGTAAATTGCTTTTCTCTTGCTGCTTTCAGAACTTGCTCCTTCTCTTCAGTATTTGAGAGTCTGATCAGAATATGTCTCAGAGTGGGTTTATTTGGATTTATTCTATTTGGAGTTCGCTGGGCATTTATGCTTTGTGTATTTATATTGTGTAGAAGGTTGGGGAAGTTGTCCCCAACAATTTCTTTGAATACTCTTTCTAGACCTTTACCCTTCTCTTCCCCTTCTGGGACACCAATGAGTCTTAAGTTTGGACGTTTTATTTTATCTATTGTATCCCTGAGATCCTTTTCGATTTTTTCGATTTTTTTTCCCCATTCTTTCTTTTGTTCTTTCATTTTCTGTTCTGTGGGCTTCTAGGACACTGAGATGTTGTTCAGCTTCCTCTAGTCTTGTATTGTGAATATCCAGAGTCTTTTTAATTTGGCCAACAGTTTCTTTTATTTCCATAAGATCGTCTATTTTTTTTTATTTACTCTTGCAATGTCTTCTTTATGCTCTTCTAGGGTCTTCTTTATGTCGCTTATATCCTGGGCCATGGTCTTCTTGATGTCCTTTAAATCCTTTGCCATGTTTTTCTTCCTCGATTGTAGGTCTTTGATTAATTGTGCGAGGTACAGTGTGTCTTCTGATATCTTGATTTGTGTGTTTGGAGTTAGATTCTCCGTATCTTCTGGTTTTATCATATGCATTAAGATTTTCTGTTGTTTTTGGCCTCTGGGCATTTGTTTTGCTTGATAGGGTTCTTTCAAGTTGTAAAAAATAAAAGGATATCGATCTAATTTTTCAGAAACACAGTTTGGTGATGTATACTTTCTCTAACTAGCCAGCAGATGGCATCTGTGAGTCACCTATATCTCTCAAGTCATTTCTCAACCTTGTTCCTGTGGTGTGTGGGGAAATGATTCTTGTGGGTTCAGTTGGAGAACTCAGTTTGGGTGTGTTGCTGGAGCCATCCACCCTGAATGTGGGGTGTGTTTACAGGTGGCCAGGGAGGAAGGGCAGTTTTAATATTCAAATCCCCCAGTTTCCCGGAGATTCAAGGCCGCCGCAAGAGTCTAAGCCTTCATTTCAGTTCAGCCCCAGACCCTCTCTCTCCCTGACCCACAAACCACTGGACTTGGCGTAGCGTCCCTGGGTTCTCTGAGTGGGTCCTCCCTCCCAGCCGCGATCTCTGGGAGCTCAGCCGAGGGAATGCCGTGCTGCGTCACCAGTGCGCGCCGTCCCTCAAGGTAAGCCCCGGGTTGCCGGGCCGTGCAGCGGTACGCTCTCAGCCTGAAGCAAAAATGGCCGAACAGGGCGTCTCAATCCCCTCCTTCTCTCACAGTTCCTCCTTCCCAGCTCCGGGACAACTGACGGGGCTCTGGGCTGTGGGCACAGCCCCGGGCAGGAGTTTATCCAGCCCTGTGGGGGGCCAGCTGCTAGCCGCAGGGTTTCTTTCTGCTTCCGGCTCTCCCCTCCATTCCCCTGGCCCCAAGGGTATCTGCAGCGGACTATCCTCCAGGCCAGACACCGAGAGGCCAGCCCAGCCCACTCTTCCTGTGTTTTACTGCGTGGTTCCCATTACTGCAGCTGCAGCCGCTCCTGGGTTTTTCCCTTTTTTTTTTTTTTTTTTTTAAAGAGCCAGCCAGTCTCCAAACGCCGAACCCTGGCTTCCCCATACCGCCGCGCGGCTGGGGGTCTTCCAGCCAGCTTACTCACTCGTTTTGGAATGCAGACTCCCAGTTTCACCAAGTATACGGCCCCTCTAGAACTAGGAGCGCTCGTCCAGCTGGCGCATCGCTGTAACTGGTATTCTGGGTCACTTTCTGGTTTTTAGCTAGTGTTTCACGGAGGCGTTTTTTCGCCCTGTCTCACCTAGCCGCCATCTTAGTTTCTCCAGAGTGACTCTTAATGACATTTTTTCTGAGAATACTTACACAGATTCTTTTTGCTGTTTCATGAATGAGATTTCATGTAATTCTGAGAACTAATGAAAACCAATTTAGAATCATGAATTGGAGGAAGTAAGTTTATACAAAATGGAGTCAACACCAGAGAAATGACAATAAAACATTGAAAGAAGGAAAGAAATTAGGTCCTAAATCACATTATATGAGATTCCGGATCAATCCTTACTTGTAGCAATACGTACTACTGAAGTTTCCAATTAGATGAGCCAGTAAATTCACTTTATTTTTTAAGTCTGTGTCAGTTGGGTTTTTCTATTACTTGCTGCAACTGAAAGCATCTTGTATGACACAGAATCCTTGATTCAAACCCTGAAGTTTGTATGTTACTATCTCATCTATCACAATGTTGGTGAACTGTTTCTATGGAAATTGATGTCACCTTTATGAAAAGTGAAACTTTGGAAACTTTATGTATATTGTTGTCATATAATTTTTTTAAGGTGTCTTTATTTTACAGGAAAACATTAGTTACTAATATTTATAAAAATTATTGAACACAACATCAAAGGCATAAAAGAAGAATATTGTCTGCTAAACTTAGAAAAATAACCAAAAATCTGCTTATACTGAAAAGCCCAACTGTACAAAAGTTGGATGATTTAAAAGTTCTTGCTCGTGCATTTTCTGAGATCAAATATTACAGAATTGTATGCTTAATATTAAATTTCAGTATATGTTAATTATGAAATTAAGCTTGATCTATTTAAAGCTAGAGTGATAAAACTGTGCTCAATATGTTAAGTTTCTTTTCTTTTTTGTTACGTTTCTTTTTAAGTGATTGACTTTAACCCCTTTTCCACTCAGGTTTTAAACTTATTCAGAAATAGACAAGAAGTAAATGGAGCATGAATTTTACCTTTATTAGTGATAAAGCTGAAATTGGAGATTTATATCTAGGTAAAAGCAGGCTTCTTAAATACCAAGATTCCCTTCTGAATCAAACAGACATACCCATCCAGCCACAGACAACATTGGACCAAGACTATTATACAGTCTGCTCCTGTGAAACATGGAAAGGAGGAATAGGGCAGGACACATGCTCTCTGTGAGTAGCTGGTTCCTAAGAGAGAGGAGAAAAAGAGAAAGTGCTACTCATGCTCGCTAACTCATCCCAAACTCATCAATCCAGAAACCACTCTATTGCAATCTGTGTCCAATTGGGAGATAGAAACACACAATAATTCAAACAGGAGATGTTTAAAGAAGTATTAAGCTATGATAGAAGAGTAGTATGAATATGTTAAGAGAATCCTAGGGCTGAGGGAGAGTACTCAAGGAAGAACAAACTTAGAAGAAAATTCCCCTCCCTGAGGCTAGCATTCAGACTTCATTGGAGAAGGTGTGGTTGCAGGCTACTGTGTGGTAGAGAAGTTTGCTGGGTTTCCCAGGCCAGAATTGATTGACAATTGCCTGATAAACAGTAAACAGTCCTCTGGTTCACAGGTAAGCCAGGCTGACTGGCAGGTGTGCAGTTAGAGTTAGGGCATTTCTGCAGGTGCACAGCCAGGATCAGGCCTTGTCTACATTGGGAGGACATCAGGAACAACCCTCCATAGAGCGGGCAAGTCAAGACTGCTGGGGGGGCGTACACAAGGAGTCAGGGTTCTCCTGTAAGTACAAGGCTGGGAGCAGGTGGTGTCCATGTCAAGAGATGGCAGCAAAGTGTTCACTGGGCCTAGACCATGACTTTGAGATAGTTGAGGAGACTGTACATTTTGGATTTGTGACTGTGGCAGAGTGCCACCAGGTGTCTACCCAGAGACACCACTGCAGCAGGAGCAAGAAAAAGCTCTGAAACTACGAAGAGAAGCCCCGGTTCTCCTGCAATGTCCTGTATTTTCTACTGACAACGCCTAACATCATGTTCACTCTAAAGAAGAAATGCCTGAAGAGTCCAGTCCATTATCAAGAGTGGGTACTGAAGGGTGAATTTGGAGCTGAGAAGCAATACTGGGTAACTGGCTCAGTCCACCCATTTGGCTATCCAGCTTCCATGTGTACCCTTCTACACATATTTGAACTCCTGTATAACAACAAAGCAACTAACTCTATATTTCTGCCTAGCAAGATACAACTACCCTTATAAGTAAAATTCTTACCCTCTCCAAATGAGAAGACACAAAGTTCCAACTAAGTAAATCCATCACTGGCTATATTAAGCTACTGGCATTATGTCACTGAATGTGGAATTGTGAAGCCATGCACCCATTCAGTATTTTTCAGCTGATACCAGCACACCACTGTTTGTTGTTTCAGTCTTTAATCTCTTCAACATTTGTACACTATCCAATATTGTTGACCCTCTCTTCATGAAATTCTACATCATCAACTTCTGTGATACTTTACTCTCTTTGGATTCCTTTATTTCTATCCACTAAACTTCCTTAATCTGGATTTTTCTTCTCTCCCTTGCATTCTGTCTCTCCACTTTCTTTCTTTGGATTCTGATCTTTTCTGTTCTCATGACTTTAACTGTTCTTCTTTGCTAAAAACTTGCAAATACCCATCTCCATCCCCAAACTTTCCTCTGAGCTCGTATGTCCTATTACTGATGCAAACACAGCACATTCAGAGCCACAGTATCTTGTCCTCAAATCTCCTCTTGACTTCTCTATTTCTGTTTCTGCCAGTGTTGCAGGATTCAAACCTTGAAGTTATATTTGATTCTTCTGTAGTCCATTTTTCCATATGTAGTTAGGCGGCCTTTTTATTCTCCTTTTGGAGTTTTTCAGCTCTGTTCTTTTTTTCATTCCTGTGGTCATCACCAAATCCCACAGCATCGCAATAGCCTTTTTAACCCTGCCTTCCTCCAGTCTTTGCACCTCTAATTTTTTTTCCCTCAGTTGTTAGAGTGAATGTTATGATGTTCTGCCTCCAAATCTCAATAGCTTTCCACAGCTTTTCAACTAACCCTGGTATTCATCTGCACCACAGTATGTTCCCAACCTCCTTTTCCAGCTTTATCTCTTACCATACCTACATACATGCCTTGAGCTTCAATTCAACTATTTTCTGAAAACTCTCTTTCCTAACCCTCAGTTTAATGTTCTTGCTCTCACTCAAAATGTCCTCAAACCCCAACCCATCTTGGTTAACTTGTACCTATGGTCAGTATTATTTCTTCTAGGTCTCCCCACTGACTCCTCTTTCCAGGTTACTTTGAAGCAAATTCCAGACACCATATACTCTATCTTAAATATTTCAGTATCTCTAAAAGATAAGCAGTATACATTATACTTAAAAAACAATTCTTCATGTGAACAGTTGATTATATACCATGGATGATTGTATGGTATGTGAATATGTTTCAATAAAACTGAATTTAAAAGAAAAAAAAAAAACACATAGTACTGAATTTAATTTGAAAAGATCAAAAAAAAAACAATTCTTCATATCAAATATCCAGTCAATGCCCTCAGCTATCTCAAAGAGATTTTGTAGTTTGCTTGCATCGGCATCCAAATAAAGTCCAAACATTGCAACTGGTTGATCTGGTCTTAGGTCTCTTTTAATCCTTAAAATTTTCTCTCTTGCTTTCTCTTTTCTTGCAATTTATCTTTTAAAAAAACAAAGTTGTAAGAATTTCCCACAATCTGCATTTGCTGATCATATCCCTGTGGCGTTAGTTACCATGTTCCTCTATCCCCTGTGTTTCCTAAAAACTAATGGTTTGATCAGGAGGTGTAATCAAATCCAGGTTGGATTTTTCCTGGCAAAATTACTTCTCAAGTGGTGATATTTACTTGCATCAGGATGCACATTGTCTGGTCTTTTGGGAGTGTTATCAGCCAATGATAATCATTGCTAGATTCCATAATTCATTAGGGTTGCACAAGGGTGATATTTTAATTTTATCACTCTTTCTAAACTTGTTTGCTATTCTATATTACTATAAAATACATATTATATTACATATACTTCTATAAACAAATTTCCCTTCAACAATTTGGTAAACCAAAGATAACAGTTCATAAAGGGAAAGCTGAACAAATGCTTCTTTTTATTTATCAATTTTCAAAATAAGAGGTTGGTTTCCTAACATCCTCTAAGTTGACCAATAAGTTTTATTTTAATATCATTATGAGCTCATACATTTTTAAATATTTTATGTATTTCAAACCATTGCTTTCCTTTTTGATGCTTAAATTGTTTCATCTTTGCAGTGGGAACCTATTTACATTTGCTCTTGGATCCTTTTGAGTTATCTTTTATAGTTGCTTTGTTTTCCATTAAAACAAGATGTTCCAGGCTCATATTGTACATTTCTTGCCCAGGAGCTGAAATCATTCATTTCTCAAAGGAGCTTTTTAATGGCAAATGGTGTATAAAAATCGCGGTGTGGGCATTACTGGATTGGTCACTGTTTCTTGCCTTTTCAGTAAACAAAGCTCAGAAATTTTATTATTGTTGTTTTATAGTTGTTGTTTAGGATAAAACAGTTCATGAATTCATATTGATGTTTCCAATTGAAGCCCAGGACCACCCCACTTTACTTCATCAGTCTTACACGTGTCCTTTATGGACACGTGTAAGACTGATGAAGTAAAGTAAGTGATCAGTCTTTCCTTCCTTTATGGCAATCAACAAATTAATCTTTTATTTATTGGTATTTTGTATATATCTGATTCTTCCTACCAAAGAGTAAGCAATCTGAGGGCAGAGTCCATGTATTTTTAGCTTTTGTTAAAATAAGATAAAGTCCCTGAAGTGCTAGTGTGTTTCCTGGCACATAACACCCCATTCTCTTGCCCCCACCCCCCCCAAGTAAGGAACAGTATTATACATATACTGAAAAGTAGTATGATTGTAGATGAATAAAAAGAAAATTAGGTTTATATACAACTTTTCAGATATAAAGAACTATAAATTCTAATTTTAGTGGCAATTAGTTTCCAGATATTAAAGTTGGTTGAAATAAGTTTTATTTAACAGATATAAAACAATTTTGGACATTTACAGCTTGTACAAAGACTGATCGCTTTCATGTTTTAAAAAATACTATACTAAGAGAACAGGAAAAACTAAAGACCACAAAGATATTCAAATTATAGGTTCAGGGAGTAGACATATGTAGTTCTAATCTACAAAATCCTGAAATGATTTTTGATTGAAGTAAAATGAGTAATACTATATTTAAAAGCAGTGTGAGATCACACTTTGGTCTGTAAACATGTTTAACTTTGTTTTTCATTCAAAGGCATATATAAAAATTATATTAAATGCCATTTAAATGAACAAAGGTATAATCAAAAAGAGGTAGGGAATGAAAATTAAAGAATTTATTTTGGCAGTTCTTCAATAATTATGCGAGATACTGAATTCCATCCAGTAGAAGCATCTCCTTTTGGGTAATCTGAACAAGTACCAACCCAAATAGCAACATCCACTAATCCAGCACCAATTCCTTCACAGAGTCCTTCCACTGCAAAACAAAGATGAAAGTTACGTCATTCATCATTCTTTGGATAAAGCAGAGACCTTTAGCTCAAGTTTACTACTTTAGCAAGCTAGATTGTAAATCTGTTTAATGTATGGCTAATTAAAATTTTGAATACTTGATAGGAGTTTTATAAAGGTAAGTTATCTTTTTCTTGGTACGTAAGTATTTTCAAAACTTGTATACATATCCATTCTATGATATAAGCCTAACAGCAGTCTGCATACAAGTTTCAGCCATAGCAACAACTTGTTTAGTTACAGATAGCCTAAAATAAAAAATCAATTCATTTGACTAAACCAAAGCAAAGGAAACCCACCCTTTTAAAGATAGATAAGACTTTGACTTGATATACAAATATTTTCTTTAAGAAAGCCCCTTTCAACAATCTTCTGTACATTTGTTGCTATTCAAGTAGAAGAAAGGGCTCTTAATAAACGTTAAAAGAAATTTTAGCATAATCGTCACACCAGTGCTTCAATGTGGAACTTCCTTAAAATCTAGCATAATCGTTACCTCAGTAATTCAATGTGCAAATTCCATTTTACACAATTTCCTCATGGTAAAACAAAAATACATATTCTGTTTTTTTTTCTGTATACTTATGCTTTCTAAATATTTGCCTTTTTCACATGTTCTCTGGACTTTCACACACTAACACAATTTGCATTCCATCTTATCATCTTAAGTTTCTTCTCCTACTTTATAAAAAAACTTTCTCCCAGTAGCCATTTTAGCAGGCAAAAAGACATAGCACCTTTGATGTCTTTGTAAGGGGGATGAAACTACAGGTCAGGAGATTCTTTAGGAAACTGAATTCTGACATATAGGGAGTGTACTGGATAACCTCATGTGAATGGTTAAGATTTCCTATTTGGTTGAGGTTAGTGCAGTCCAGCTGAGCTGCAGGGATATCAGTCTGAAATAAATTTGCTTCTATTAGGTATGGCTATTGCATCAGTGAATCCAGTGTAGGTCCCTCAGAAGCCAGAGACCTGGCTCTGGTTCAGTCCCTTTCAGAAGTTTGGAGAGCTGAACAGTGGGCCACAATCCCGTTTAATCTAGTATTTACAGTACCATACCAGGTGGGTGTGCCCAGAAATATTCATTGTTTCTGAGGTCTTGACATGCATGACACAGAAACCTGTTCACTTCATCATACAGCCTATCAACTCAGGAAGTTAGACAAGCTGGGATGTAGCATCAGCTCAGAAATGGGGAGGGTCAAATGGTACTTTATGGTCTTTATCAAATGAAATAATGTTTGTTGAATGAATTTAAAATTTTCATAATCTGATAATGTGGTATTGCAACTTACTAAGTGCCTAAAATATGTTGGATGAGGGGTTCTTATCTTGTTTTCCTTCTGGATGACTTTTGAATGTTTGTCAAACATTCTGATGGGTATATCCGAGGTTTTAAAAGACTGTGTCTCAGATAGAAACACTTCTTTCTTTCAGGCAGGTGTATCTAATGACTTGGTGAAAAGGTTTTTTAATCTTATCAAAAAGAGGACAGGAAAGGCAAGAGAGCAGGGTTTCGGTTTCTGCTTTCCTGCGTACTGATTCTACTGTCCTGGTAAGACCAGTTATTTTCCTGTGCCTCTTTTATGTGTAAAGGCAAAGTTAAGAACTCAATGTCATTATTGGCTGTTTTGCCATTTCATCTAACTCACTGTATCTCTACAATGTGTGGATTTGTGAAAAATGTGAAAGGCATATCCTCGATTTCTAGAAATAAATGTGCTACATTAGTTTTCAATTACAGTATCTGATATGGATTCTCAAAGAATGCTGAAATATGATTTCTTCTGGTTAGCGGTGGGGGGGGAGCTCTTCCAATCCCTCTGGCACGTTTAAGCACGAGCTTAGTGAGAAATCTCAATAGGAGATCAGGGAAATGAAGCTGGCAATGTGCACCCCTTATGGTGCCCCTTGTGATTCTCCCAGGCAAATGCTACATGGTGTCAGCCTCAGCACCTCAAGAAACCAGAATGGCCAGCTGCCACGTGGTGTCTCTGGGTGATGAAATTAGTAGGTGATTTGTTTTTTCCCATCTACTTTTTGGTACTTTCTAAACTTTCTTTAATGAATAAAATAGAATAAAACAAACCAATACATTTTTTTTTCCTGACAGCTTAAGTGACTATTGGTTTAAGTAATTTTTCTTCTCTCATACTAGGTAGAAACAAACAGAATGCAAGAGCAATATAAATATTTTCTCTTTTCACAAAATTCTGCAGCCTATATTAGGACAAGGCAGAGACAAATCAGTCTCCTTATCAAAAAAAAGTCCCCTTGGCACTGAAAGTCCCATGCCTAGGCTGCACCTGAACCAATTAAATCAGATTCTGGCAGGTGGTGCCCAGGTGAGCCCAATGTGCAGGCAAAGTTAAGAACTCAATGTCATTATTGGCTGTTTTGCCATTTCATCTAAGTCACTGATTTGCAACGCTGGAGCCCCATCAGAATCACCAAGGAAACTTTTTAAAAGTGCAGATACTGAAACTTTAACCCCAGAGATTTTGATGCAGTAGGTGAGAGGGGAGACCCAGGCATGTGTGTGTGTGTATGTATGTATGTATATTTAGAGAGCTACAAGTAATTCTAAAGTGCAAAGTGGATAATCATACACTGAAATCTTGCTATAGCTTCCCTTACTGCAGGCTGATCTTTTGTCTCTAAAGTTTTGAGGCACATTATTCTACATACCGGACGAAGTACGATGAATGTTAATTGTTGAATTCAGTTCTGGGCTTCCTTGATCCAAATAAATTATGGCTTCAATTGGAAGAGGCCCTGAACATTCAGCTCCGTTGAACGTGAAATACCACCGCTGACAGCATGCATTTCTGCATTTTAGCCGAAGTGAGCCACTAAATAAAACTCTTAGAGCACTATTGGAACGCATCTTTGTAAATGTACACTCCTATCACAAACACAGAAATGGGGTTTAATTAACATTTTCAATTTTATTTAAAAATATCCTTTCAAATTGTATTGTGAATTTTATTTAACCATTCCTTTCCCCAAAACCACATCTTATAAAAGCTTAAGTTTTGCAGAGACAGAGGTAGTGAGAGTTTGATTAATTGATTCTCTGTAAGATACCTAAGAGATTTTGATAGAGGAACTTGAAGAAAATTAAATCATGGCTTCCTTTAAATTATTTGCCCTATGAAGGGTATCTTTCAGTTTTACCAGAACTACTAGTCGTCAATATTTTAGACCAAAACAATCTATATATTTATTTTTCACTTAAAAATATTTACTGAGCCCCAACTATGTGCTAGATGCTGCAGGTACAGCAGTTAACAAAACAGACAAAATCCCTGCCCTCATGGAACTTACATTCTAGACCAACCCTGTCCTTACATATTTACTCTTGACCTGCTTCTTTTTGAATAATGTCCTACAGCACGAGAAGGTAAAGCATAAGCAGGGGTGGGGGGCTGCTTAGCCCCCTGATTTTAGTCTTTACCTATATGACACGATTTTAAGGCCAAGGTTTTTTTCTCTAATTGGGCTTGGCAAAATTTGGCTGTCTATTGGCTCATGTTGCTACTATCTTGAGCTAGGAGAAGGTTCCCAAACCCATTCTGACCACTGCTAAAAGGAACTTGAAAACATATTAATAATTCAGACTCCATAGAGATTGCTTTTAGAAAGAATTCAGCAACTTTTGATGGACTATAAATAAGCAACTAGTCTATCAATGTCAGATGTTTTAATAAAGTGCTTTCTTAAAAATCACACATGAACATAAAAATGGTCACAGCCACAAACACTATGAAAGCTATATGGAAGTTCTTTCACACAAAAATCAAGTCAAGACAGTGTCAGACTCTTATGGATAGTAAAGCAGATCCCTAAATGCTTTAAGGAGATGAGATGAGGGGTAGGAGTAGTACATCTCAAAACATTTGAGTTTTATAAAAGTAAATTATCTTCTATTTTGCCCCAGGGGTCATGGTAGTTAAAATCACAAAGTCATATGTTGTGGATAAGGAACCATGTGCAGGTTTGGCTAAAAAAGAAGAAAAGGCTTATGAATGCACCAACTACTTTAACTATCCCATTCCAGTGGACTTGCCTTTTACTTTTTTTAATGCAATTTTATTGAGCTGTATTCACTAATCAGAGTGACTGAATCATTCATCAAAATGCATTGCCAGACAGTCTAGTTGGAATAATTTTTTCTCCTAAATGTTACAGAATAATTTAAAATGTTCATTGTAGCATATCCCATCTGGTCCATTTCATTTCTCTTAAGCTTAGCATTTTAAAACTAGTTCCGCTTCCTGGAGTGAGGGCAAATACCCGTGAACTTCCCACTTCCAGATAATCTCTATCATGTGGACAGTTTTGGAAATTTCTTCTCACCTTTATGTTTGCAATCAGAGCAGAAGTTTCTCAGACTAATTTAAATTTGAATTCACTTTAGGAGCATATTGGAAAGTTGTTGCTCACTGCCCAACACAGACACCTATGCTCTCCCTTTTTGTTTGCATTTTTAAAAATGGGTGAGTTGTTTTAGATATTAGGGTTAAAATGATATGGTGCTTTATTTGTCTTGGAAATATCTTC
This sequence comes from Choloepus didactylus, assembly GCF_015220235.1. Lineage (NCBI taxonomy): Eukaryota > Metazoa > Chordata > Mammalia > Pilosa > Megalonychidae > Choloepus > Choloepus didactylus. The sequence continues at coordinate 59,313,534 of NC_051320.1, read as the reverse complement.
ATGCAATTCACTCTGAAATTTGTTAACTTTGTCATTACTTTAAAATTAAACATCACATTGTACCTATTCCTTATTTTTAAAAGTCTTTTGTTAAAAATAAATAAATAAGTAAAATCTTACCTAAAAGTTAATAGTCAAATATGAAAGCCCGTAAGTTTTGTTTCAACTTCAAAAAAAATTCAGACACTACTTACCGCAATTTTCCCAAGATCTATGCCATAATTCAGTGAACTCCATGAACACTGCTTGTAGTTGGGTGTCCAGGACTCCTCAAAACTTTCCCTCAGGCATTCTCCCTTTTCTCCTTTGAATCCATCCCGACCTGGGATCCCAGGGGTACCAGGAATACCATTGGCCCCAGGGTTCCCGTCTCGCCCAGGCACCCCTGCAGGCCCTTGTAAGCACATTCCATTGTACTACAGGGAGAAAGGAAAGGGGGAAAAACCCACCATTTAAGATTCAAAGACTCAGTCTGATTAGAATTGCATTTGAGTCCTTGGAGTAAGCATCCCTCCATACTACCTTGTAAATGTCATTCTAAATGAGTTATTGCAGAAAATTCATCTTTAAATTATTTTTAAAATAGATTTCTTTCCTATTTTTTAATTGCACAAATTTGTGCAGGCAAAAAATGTCAAAGAATAGGACAAAATGTTTCCATTTGCCTTGCTCCTTTCTACTGCTCAATACTATAAGCATACATAATCTTTAAATAGCTGTGTTCCAAAATGGATATAATATTCTGCTTTTTTCTTCTAAACCTAATCTTGTAAAAGGACTTGGATTTCATAGTTATACTTTTATAGTTTTATACAAACATTCCACTATTTTTGGATATTATTTCCATTATTTCTATCAATATTATTGTAATGAAAATACCTATATTGCTTTTTTCTTCTTTTGAAATATTTCCCTAAGATAAACTCCTAGAATATAATTATAAAATAAAATCATACCATCATAACAGTCAATAATTATCTGACACTGGTAATAGCTATAAGCTGGATATGCTGTTCTCGCCCTGCCCCCCCCCCCTTAGACACACACACACACACACTTCTCTTCCCTACTTTTATGAGGAGGAAATGTCACTATATGCTCTTGGCCTCTAACCTACCTCTCCTTCCCAAGGAGAGGTAGTTAGTGATCTGGTTGCAGGTGACCACTGGTCCTCAATTGGTGGCAGTCTACCAAAAATCAGTAAAAGTAAGTGCTAGGATTAAGTGTGTGTGTGTGTGTGTGTGTGTGTGTGTTTGGGGGGGTGGGGGTGGTATTGTGTAAAGGTTAATAGCATGGATTCTAGAGCCAGATTCTCTGGATTTTAAATCCTGGCTCAGCCACTTATTAGCTATGTGACATAGAGCAAATTACTCAACCTTTAAGTGTCTCAGTTTCCTTATTTGTAAAATGTGGATGATAATGTAGTTACCTCTTAGGGTTTTCATGAGATTTAAGTGAGATAATAAAGATGTGCCAAGTACAGTGCCTGGCACACAGTAAACACTGCATAAGTCAGACATTATTATTTTTATTTTTCCAAGGCCAAAGCAAGGCAATGATCCTAAAGTCCACTTGGGTGGACTTTACCAGGGTGCACATGTGGAGAAGTGAGCATTAGCAAGCCCATCGGCTAGCACGCATAATCCACACATAATGCACACATGCCAATGTAGTTCTATTCATGATAAAGGTGATATTTTGATCTCCATCTGATTCCTGTGTCTACCCTGGAATTGATTCATGTGGGCATAGGGATGCCATTTATTAGACCCTCCAAACACCAAACACAATCCACTTAAATTTTTTATTTTAACATTTCCTCTATTTGTGTAAATTGTTCAATACTGTTCTTTCCAGTGAAAGCAAAAGCCAAGATTACTTATGTATTAAAATATCTTTTAAAATAATTTTATTATTAAAATGGCTTATCTTTTTTAAACTTAATTTGAAATGGTTTCATGTCTATAGGATACTTGCAAAAATAATAATAAAACCCATATGAAGAACTCCAGCATAGCCTCCCACCCATCCAGATACCCAGATCCACCAACTTTTAACATCTTGCCACATTTGCTGTATTATCCCATCTATTTATCCTTGTATCTATCTATAAAATAGCTTATCTTTTAACTTTATCACCTGGGATTGGACATGGTCAGATTATAAAATCCAAGAGTAATACTGCCTAGGAAGGATCCTTATGTATCTAGGTTAAGGTTTGCCAATCAATTTGTTTCTCACATCACCAGTTTGATCTTTGCTTTGATAAATGATTTATGACTTTGACCATTGCCATTTTCCTGACTGTAAGAAAAAAAAAGACTATTTATTTACTCCCAGAAAAATAGTAAAAGTACTTAGCATTTGCAAAAGTATCCAAAGGCAGGCTAAAGTACAAAATATTTAAAACAGTTTGGTTTTATTTTAGGCTTAATTTTCATTTTGGTAATTTAATTCACTTTCACTGGCAGTTATATGCAGTATTTGGGCATATTTCAAGTGAGAAGGAAGAAACAATAAGGCTTATTTCCGGTGTTCTTTGATTTTTTTTTTTTTTTTTTCCCACTATTATCCCCCTCAGGGCAAAACTTGACAGACTAAGTTTTATTTTTCCTAAATATCAGTTGTTCTACACTGGGGCAATTTAACCCCCAGGGGACATTTGGCAATGTCTGAAGACATTTTTGGTTGTCACACCAAACTTGGGGGGTGGGAGGATTGCTACTGGCATCTAGTGGGAGAAGCCAGAGATGCTGCTAAACATCCTGCAATGCATAGAAGAGCCCCTCACAATGAAGAATTACCCAGCCCAAAACATCAATAGGGCCAAGATTGAGAAACCCCGGAATTTTTATTCTTTTTTTTTTTTTTTTTATCTAAAAGCTGCATTTCAGAGACTACTTAATTTTATTGGATTTGATTCCATAGGTATTCCGTCTACTTCCTTTCAATTTAAAATGCTAATCCAGCACTTGCCTAGTACCTGGAAAAGGTTTACCAGTGTCTGGAATGAACAAAAAATGTGAATGAAACCGCAAACTCTTCACTCACTGTATATTTGGAACTGTTCCTCTCCCTGGCCACCAGGGGTCAGAGCTTGCTGAAAGCTTGAAAGGGACGCTTTGACAGACCCGTACAAAGAAGTTGCTGTATAGAATCTGTTGAAACCTTCTTAATGACTATGTGGTCCTTTTCTTTCAGCAAAACCAAATCCAATCTACAGGATGCACCTGAGCCTGGCTGTACAAAAAGTTTTCCAAGTCGGGTAATTGAAATCCTTGGGAGGGGGGCGGGGTGGAATTACTAGTTTTAGGGAAAATCTGTCCTAACTACAGATTCATAAAATGCAAACTGCACATGAACCAGTCACTTAGCACAGTTTTAACACTTTAGACACTTAAAATAGAACTGTATCCCTGAATATATAGACTGCTTTTGTAGAATGAAATTACCTAGCACATCACTAAGAAGAGTGTAAAGGCAGGAATTTTTTTCAAGCACTTTTGAATACAGCATAGAACTAGCTGCCAGAGAGCTTGGTTTATTAGCTCAGTTTAAAATGATAGCTTAACAAATATGAAGTATATTTTATGAAAAAATAACCCTGTCTTATTTCTGCAATGCCTGTAAAGCATATTTGTGCAGATGAGATTGGCTTAAGGACTGAAGTTTATTATGTGCCAAAGAATATGGTAGTTGTGATGGCTCTTACCACAGAGCAGAGAACCTCATGGCCCCCCACTGGGTTTGTTGACTTTTGGAGGGAAAGAGCTTTAGGCAAACAAACCTTCCCATAGATTAACCCCTCAGAAACTCCTGGAAACTTCTTCCTTAGCTCCACTGTGATATTTCTACCCTGTGATCACAGGCTGAAGACCTAATGTGTCTGGAAGGCCTTGACTGCCCATCTGGTATAAAAGAAGGAATGAAATAGGTCTTTGGAGGGTTCGTCTGGGAACCCTTCATTTTCACTTCCTGCCTTAAACCCTCTGAACCATTCCTGGCCCCAGCTGTGGTTGTCTAACAAAGTAAATTACAGCCCAAACTCCCTAGGAAGATGACCCAACGTGACTCACAGTCTTCAAGTTACAGAGTTGGAAGGACGCTTTGTGAGGGTTGTTATTCTCTCCTGTGGGCGGACGTGGCCACCGGCCCCAACAAAGGACACGTCGCACGGTCCTGGCTCAAGCCCAGGATTTCAACGGGGTCCAAGGTTTCCAGCTCAGCCCCTGGCCCACGTTCTAAACTACTCAAGCTTCCCATTCTACCCGCATTCCCGCTCCATCCCCCTCCTTTCTCTCAGTAGTTCCCCCTGAGCCCATAAACTATTGGGCGAATACCTGGACTTTGGGGCGTCCCTCTGCTCCATGATAGCCCTCTCATTTTGGTTTCCCCTCTGAGTTCCAGGACTCCACTAATTGCACGGCCCGGGTCTTTCCTTACACGTAGACAGAAAGCAGGACAGCCAAGCGCACGCAACACACACACACACAACTGCACAGACCCCCCTTTCCTCAACAGCTGGAAAAGTGTCCGCCCTCGAGCCGCCCTCTCCGGACTCACCAGGTCCACCACCTCCCTCTGCCGGAGCAGCGACTTTTGCTTCCCCTTGGGGGTCTCGGAGCCGCTCGACAGCGCCGGCAGCTGCAGCAGCAGCAGCAGCAGCAGCATGAGGCCGAAAAGCCGCTGCCGGGAGGCGGCGACCCGGCCCTGGGGGCGCATGGCGCGAGGCGGCCCCGGGACGCGCTGAGCTCAGCCGTGGAAAGCGCGGAGCGGGAGGAGGAAGAGAACCAAGGCGGGCAGGAGAAGGGGGACCGAGGACGTGGTCAGCACCTGGCCCTGCCGCGCTCCGAGGCCGCCACAGGCTGCATCAATGCGCCTTTCACCCGCGCGCCTCCCGCCCCCCTGGACACCCGACTTTCCATCCGGTCATAGGCTGGAGCCCTCACCCGGGGCCCAACGCGGGGCGGGCCGAGAGCCGGGCCCGCCCCCTCCTGCAGCCGTCGCCCAGCCCGCCAGGACCCTCGCGGGACTGCGCAGACCAAGTGTTGAGCCCCCTGAGGGATGTGGGGGTGGCAGATGGTCCTCGGAGGGAAGGCGCAGGTAGCGGCTTCGAAGAGAGGTGGAGCTAGCACCGCCACGTGAACTTGCAGAAAGCAGGGCCTCAACCGGGGTCTGGTAACCGCCTTCAAGGGTCGTCAATCCCTGCAGGGTCCTCAAGTCTTCACTGGGGAGGGGAGACGGAGAGGTGACATTTTTTGCGTGGAAAGAAACCATAGATAGCCTCATACCCAAATGGTTAAGAACGGCTGTTTTGATAAGTGCTGACGCTTACTAAACGCGGAGAACTTGCAGAGTCTTTTTAGTCTACTCTGTCCTCACTGCAATCCTAGGGGTTAGATACCTCCTTTGCTCACTAATGGAGGAAATCGAGGCTCAGAGAGGTTAATCAACATTCAGTGATGGGAGTTTACCCTTGACCTCAGTTTGATATCTTTTTCTAAATTCATCTTCCTGGAACTAAATCTCAGATGCTTTCCAAGTTCTAAAGGTAAAGATGTGAGAGTAATGATGCGGTGGGAGTTATGTTCCGATAGTTGAACTGGCGATCTCTTTCCTAGCACGGGGTGAACTACAGGGACAGGGTTGAAATCTGGAGTAGGAGGCTCTTCTGTTATGCGGCACTGGACCAGGGCCCCTCTGCAGGTTGGGGAAGTCATCTGTCCTCCTTTGTCCACTCTGGAAGAAAGCATCCTCAGAGACCCAGGCCACACATCCGGAAGGGCCCAGGTGGAGCAGGGAACTCCGTTATCCACCACTGGCTGGAATCAGGCAGAATAGAAATATTGCTACACCTTAAATACACCGAGGTTGCTGACAGCATAGCAGCCAGGCTCCAGGAAGTTATTGTGAATCTAGTTGATGGATATTAAAGAAACAGTCTGGCAAGTGAGTAGGTCAGGGCAGTTCTAGGAATGCTTGCTTCTGGGGCTAGCACCTAACTACAGGTAAATTTTATTCTAGTTTGTCAGAAGAAGCAAAAACCCAAATGAGTTCTAAAGCCAGGACTGGCTAGATAATTTGCAGTGCCTGGTGCAAAACAAAAATGCAGGGTCCCTTGTTTAAAAAAAACAATAATATCAAGAGAGTGACAGCAGAGCATTAAGCCCAGCATAGGACCCTTGTAAGCCTGGAGCCCTTTGCAACTGCCCAAGTTCAACCCCCATAAAGCTGGTCCTGTCCAAATGTGAACAAGGTCCCAGCTGATGCCCTTGTGCCCCCAAACCACGCATTGTGGTGGCAGCAATCTCACAGGCTGGAGAGGGGGCCACTACCACTCAAAGGGTCATCTACCTAGTGCCTGCTGTTGCTGCTGCTATTACCCAATGACTTCAAATGGTCTCTGGGTAAATCTGGTGTCCAAATTGGGGTTTCAGCAAAAAGCTAATCCTATATTAACTTCCATGAATTTTTAAGCTACACATTCGCCTAATTAATCAAATTATACTGAAAGATAAATAAGCCAAGTATCATTATCTGTATTTCAAATATAATACGTAAGTACTTTACAGTATATATAGGACTTTCACATACCCTGACTTCCAGGTCCTCAAGTAGCCCTGTGCACAGAGATTTTCTGGGGGCTGGTGAAGGCCCCTCATTCTTTATCCTTCCAGTGCTCTAGGAAGGGGCTCTACCTCATGCTTACATGGCCACATGTGTTGCAAAATTTGCAAAAGTAAAATTTTTTAGCCACAATTTTTTAAGACTCCTCTCTCTTTGCACTTGAATTTCTCCTCCATTTCACCATCCTGTCACATAGTGGAATATGTTTGTTTGTTATTGCTATCTGGCCTGGTGTAGAAATGGCTTCCAGAAAACTCCTACTTTCCATTGGGCTGATTAACCCTTCCTTGTGATATGAGGGTGGAAGGCCAGAGGCTGTATAATGACATAAATGTATCCTAAGGTGCCTGGCCTCAGAAGAATATGGGTAGTGGAGGAGAAACAAGGTTTAGCACGCATGCATCCAGAAGCTGGTCCATAGAAAGTTTTTCCAATCATTAGACATATAAGCAGAGGATTTAGATCTCATCAACATCTAGTCAAAATGGAAGTTTCCTCCTATAAGGAATATAGTAATACAGTACAATAACAAGCACCATAAACATTTTTCTTTGTTGGGAATTACACAAAATTGAATTGTCGGAATTTCTGTGTTTATAGGGAACAAATCTGTAATAGTACTACAAATAATGGGTTCACTGGTCTGTAAAGCCACTTTTTCCCATTCCAATCATCATTAATAAAAAGTTTCCATCAACCATTTTATAGGAAACAGTGAATTATCTTTCTCATCTCTCTATAGTAGGTGACATTCCAAAATCATTATCATATCAGTCAATCAAAGAGCAGGCAGTTGAAAAATCTAGGAACAAAGGTATTACAGAGATGTGTCAGGCAGTTAATGAAAATATTTTGACATTTTTCTGGATTTTGTAATGTTTATGGCATCCATTGGCATTTGGAAAATATGTTAACTTTTGATTTCTCATTCTAAATAGCCACTTTTGTACATAATTTTTAATTCATAATATTGCATTCCTTTTTTTAAAAGAGGACCATCCAAATTGTATAAGCTTTGACCCCACAAAACCTGGATCAGCTTGGGGTGGGGTAGGGTGGGGGGAGGGTCGGCATTAGCAAACAGATGAGCAAACTAGCATCTCAGAGGAGTAAAGTGACCTGCACAAGATCTCACTGTTGGTAAGCAGCAGATGCAATCCTCAAACCTGGGCCATTTCTAAGTCTTATGCTATTTTCCCTCCTCTATGCTGATTCCCAAATCACAAGATCACATATAGGAACACAAAACATGAAGTATTTATTGGCAAGCCAACCAACTCTACTCAAGTGATTAAAGGTTACAAAAGCGGTTGATAAGTTATTTTTTAAATAAAAAAAAGAAGGTAAGAGTAAATCTTAAAACATACCCAAGGGACATTGTTGAGTTGGTTTAGAATACTGAATTTCCATCTGAAATTAATCCATAATCTCTAATTGGAACTAAAATCTGTAACGTGGGAAGGGGCTTAAGTTTTAGACCAAAAAAACTCATCTGGATCTAGGTTATAGATTCCAGAGTTGGCAGGATCCATAACTTTGCAAACCCTGCAAAGTATAGAAGTAAGCATAGAGACAGTGAAGTTAATCCAACCATAATTTTAGGAATGTCTTATAATAATGTGATGACATGATTTAGTTAATCTTTGAAACATTTAAGAAAATTTAACTAATAGGACTTGTGACAATTTGAAATGAGTAACAAGTTTAATTGTTTGTAAAGGTTTTGAATTTTAAAAAAAAAAAAACTTTGTTACTATATTGCTGAGCTTAATTTGTTAGATTTAAAAGAAGTGCTTGGGTGTTCTAGAAGATTCTTCTTAGATTGATAAGTTTCCCCTGACAAGAATTTGGCATTGGAATAAATCTGGTACATTAAATTTCTAAATGTAGTTTAAAATATATAATTTATTAGACTAAGTTCATAAGCAGAGCTAACTTTTAGGAAAATTAAATCTTTTAAACTTATGAGTCACTTGAACCTGAATCTTCTATGTTGAGCTTAAAGACTTGAAACTTGATTTTTAAATTTAATTCTTTAACTAATCAGAGGCAGCTGCAAATAGCATTTTCCATGCGCATATAGCACCATCTCCCCTCTCTATTGAAAGAAATGTGGAAGGGAAAAAATGGGTTAATATTGTTGGGTGTTGTTTATCCTGCTTTGTTCATGTGATGCAAGTTCTAATTATATAGCAATCTTGATCTCTTTGCTAGAGAAGAGTAACAGACTTTCAGAGACTGACAAGAATTTTAGAAATTATCTAATTCAATCCACATAGTCCATGGTTGAGGCATGTAATTAAAGGCAACTGGATAACCGGAGTGCTCAGATCCGTAAGTCATTCATTTACCACTATCCTGTGCTGGTTAAATATTAGAGTATATAGCACTTTAACGGCTCACAAGTTATGGGAATTTTTATAGTTCTAAGAGATTAAAAGTTGATGGGAAATAGTAGAACCTAAATCGTTCGTGAACGATGAGTGAAAATCCCTTGCCTGCAATTATGGTAATTACGTTCTAGTTCTGAGTGCATCCTTTTTTTTTTTTTTTTTTTTTTTTTAATACAATTGGAAGCTCACATCCTTTTGTCAAAAGAAATGCTACCACAAACAGAAAGAAGAGACCCTTATTAACAATATAACAATTCGCAAATTGGGCAACACCAAGCAAAAGCAGGTGTTCCAAAGCGGTAGGGGGCATTGGGGATGTATACCCCTAACAAAGAAGGGAAATAGTGGTTGTTACGAGAGTTCTGTGCTAGGGATTTATTGGAACATGAAGGCAGAAGGAAACTTGTCCGAAACTGATAGTCACAGCTTAGACCTCTTTTTCTTATCCTACTTCCTGTAAGTCCCGTTCTCCAAGCTGCGCACTTCTGAAGCCTGATGGTGTAAGCTGGGTCAAGTACTTCGCCTCCTGTGTTGGGAGCCATTTTGTAACCCTGCGCCTGAAGGTCAATTTAGAGTTCCTTTAACACTTCGCAGGGCTGGAGGGCAAAATCTGCTGTTTCATTTGTTATGAATCCTAACATGCTACATGCTTTCAACTTGAGTAGTCTTCAATTTCCTGTCGATTTTTCTTCCTTTTCATTAAGTTACATGAAGCTTTCCCTCTTCATTATGCCCTGTGTACAGAGATTTTTACATCAGCATCCTCAGAACAGACTCTGCTTTGTGAGAATTCCTCAGAAAATTGTTCACCATGAAGATCTATGTTTGAAAATGGTCAAGATTAAAGACATTTCTGGGCAGTTCAAATGACTCTTTGCAGCCTGTGTGTCTTTTTCAAGGCACAAAGAACTGCCTGTTTTGTGATCAAAGGAAGCCAAAGCAAGCAGGATTTTTGGAATTATATCATAAAATATTTAGGTTTGCAAAATACATCCATTTCCCCAGTCTCCCTCTACAAATCTCCAACCTCATCAGCTAAACCATGGTGTCTTGTAAATCTCCCCCCAACTTTCCCTGACTGTTGCATATGTGATGGCTTTGTTGATATAAAATCAGATCTTTGCAATGGAAGCTGAACAAGCCAATAATCTTAATCTCCTCCCCCACGTATCAGAGCTTCTGGCAAATGACAAAGCAAGCTGAATGCAGTTTCAACTCTCCCCCATCTCTCCATGTCCAATTGAGAATGCTAAAGTGTGATGAAATGGGAATTGACTGGTAACTGGAGGGAGAAATTGATCAAGGAGTTTGAATGCAAAACAAGAAATAGGTAACTATCCAAAGGAAAAAAATAACAAGTGTTAATGGAATAGTTCATTGTTAATTATGGAATTAAAGTTACCTGTTGTAAAACTTGCTAACCAATTTTATCTATTCTCATAAAATTAAAATTAAGTCTATGCAAACTGCCTTCCCATGTCATTTACCATTACTTGAAAATAACCTTTTGGCAATATTATCAAATACTTTAGCAGTATTATCAGAAATAACGGTGTTATAGAATTGTCAGAAACATCTTTTCCTTCTAACTCTTGGCTAGATTAGTGATCCCTATTTTTATTCATCTATGGATTTTATAGAAAGCATGATTTGGAATTTCTAGACTTATACATCACTCAAGCTGCTTGCACCAAAGCCAGATGGGAGAGATCTGCTTGGTAGCTTTCTGAGGAAAAGATCAGGGTGAGCAGGTCATAGGGGCTGGAGACATGTCAAATGCTAGCCACTTGCTAAGTGAAAACCAATGAATTGTACAGAACAGAATACCCTGAAATTGAATAAGGAGAGAGAATAAAAAGTCTCACTTATCCTTTAAACAAGTATAAACATGTACTGACCTCAACCACGTGCACATTTTCTTTTGGATCTTAAATGGACCAGTTTTGATGCCGCCCTACTTGCATGTGACTCCTACACTAGGGGTGATGAGGGATAGTCTGTGACCTGGCCCCTTCTTGGTTTCATTTTGAAATTTCCTAATCAGGTAACTGGAGCCTTGACTGTCATAGGAAATCTGCACATTTGTCCCATTCCTTTCAGTCCCGTTTTTGTAGGTATAATTCTTTTCAGAACCAGGTCACATCCTCAGCATCTGCTTCATATGTCTCCAAGAACTCCTGCCTCTTGTAACCCTTTATTAAGTGTCTGGTTACATTTCAAGGCTGTGGTGGAACATTACATTATTGTTCTATCTCCCTGTCATCCCTGCCCCTCTCGACTCATATTCACACAAACAAAACAAGGCAAAGTCTTGCATTTCTACACTGATTTTAATTATATCACTCCGTATTACACAAGTTATCAAGACCAAGATGATACGATTTCTAAAAACCAAGGTAATCTTAGTGGCATTATAACCACTATAAGAAATAAGTGCATTGACAGGCATAGACTATTCTGCGTGAAAAAGAACACCGCCAGAGTACTGTGTTCCGTTCCAGGTAACATATTTTAAGAGGGACATTGGGAAGTTCAGCATGGGACTGTTTCTAAGTAGGTTTGGAAGGAGGTTTAGAAATTATCTCAAAGAAGGAACAGTTGACAAATTGGAGAAGGGGAGCAAAAGGGAGGCAAGATGCAAAAGTCTGAAGGACTGCCCCAAAGGAACAACACTCTAGAGGATGGAATACGCTTCCCTGAGATAGCTGTCTGCTGCATTCCAGGAAATGCAAAAAGTGGAATTGATCATTTGGGGAGGATGTTTGTGTTGCAATAGAGCCCAGTTGTCCTGGCGGTGAGTGGGCAGGAGCAGAGGTTCTGTCTGGATGTGCAGTGGTACCTCCGTGAGGCCTCTATTTGGAGGTAGTTTGCAAAGGGCAATTTCAGTTGATCCTGGAAGATAAAGATTACCTTCCAGAAATAGGATATGAATTGGCAATGTCTGAATCTCTGAAACAAAGCTTAAAAAGTAGTGCATGTCCCGGGAACTGAAATTGGATGCCTACAGTCAAAACAATCTTGAAGCACAGCCAGTTTAAGAGTTGCAGGACTGCGGGGGCAGGCTCCAGGCTTTACAAAGCAGGGCTCAGGCTCAGTTTTTCTCTGAACTTTATCTCAGGACATTCCATTGTGTAAGTATCCACCCAGCCCTGTTTCACCCAGCAACTGTGCCAGCCACCTCCTGCACTTTGGATTCCCTCTGAGATGCTCCAGTTGATGCTGCCACTTGGGTTATCGCTGTTATTCCTGGAATTCTTTCACTCATTCACCTAACTAACATTTATGGTACCTGCTCTGCATGGGGACCCTGTGTTAGACACTGGCAATATAAATAAGAAAAAGTCATGGTCTCTGTCCTCAGAGAGCTCTGAGTCTAGTGAGAAAGACAGATTTCTAAAGATATGAGTACAGAATGGAGTGGTGATTGCCACTGTAGGGATGAATACAGGTTTCCTGTGATGGGGAGAGGCACTGCCATGGAGGGCTTCCTGGAGGAGGTGATACCTGAGCTGTTCTAAAGAGTAGGTAGGACTTAGCTAGCCAAAGGGTAGGCACTGGGCTTTGGGGAGATGGGGGAAGGGGCAATGAAAGGAAGGACATTTGATCAAAGTGGTAGCATGAGAACTGGTGTAGAGGTATGGAACAGCCCTGTGTTCAGGGAACTATAGCGTTGGGGTGGCTAGATCTTATAGTGCAAGGCAAGGAGTATCCAGAAATAGAGTTGGAGAGGCCAGCAGGAATCAGAGCATGGTGAGCTCTATATTTCTTGTCAAGGTGATTGGGTTTTGTTCTACAGTCAGTGGGAAACTTTGGATGGTTTGTAACCAGGACTGGCTTGATTAGGTTTGTTTAGGCAAGCCCTCTGGTGGCATGTAGAGGCTGCTGTCAGACCAGTCAGGTAGTATCCAGGAAGATTATTTAAAGGGCCATTGCTGTCAGGCGCTCAAACATGGTGGTTTGTCCTGATTAGTTGTGAGAACAGACTTAAGTCCTACTAGGGGCCTGGAAATTGCCCAGGATCTGAGTCTCTTTTTTTTTTTTTTTTTTTTTTTTAATCTATACTGTATATCTATTGCTGTAGGGGTGTCCTGCACATACCTGATGTGACTATCCATGAATATTTATTTCTCAGAAGAAAAAAGATTATAACCCGCTGGTGTAGATGAAATATAACAAAGGTCTGAACTTGCACAGTGATAGTTGGGTTGGTGAGAAAGGGATGGTGATGAGAAAAATTCAGGAGGTGCAATCAGTGGACTTAGTGATTGATGAGGAGAGAATGAGAAGCCCACAAAGATCTTCTCCCCTCCCCAAATTTGTAGGTTAGGTGGACAATTCATGGATTGTGATAACACCAATTGGGATATAAAGTACAACAGAAGGAATAGTTTTCAGGACAAAAATAAACAAATGCAGCTTTGGACCTGTCAGTTTTGAGGTACCTGAGCTAAAGTTACCTCTATGGGACATCCCTGTAGAGCTGTTTTGCAGGCAGTTGGAAACACAACTCTGAAGCTTGATGAAGGAGTCATCAGTACAGACATGATATATCAAGCCATGAAGAAGGATGAGCAGAGGGGCCAAGGAAGAGGAGGCTAGAGGGAGACTGAGGCTAAGTAGCCTGATTATATGCCTCATCCCAAGGTTGTGGATGTCCAAGTATGGAAGTGTGCCATTTTGGTATGGATATGAACCACCATGCAAATCATGTCATAGTTCTGAGATGAGGGAAGTTTAATGGTTGAGCTCACAGATGCAGGCCAGTGAGTGCTGAAAGTTCAGAATGGGTGGTAAAAAATCTGTGAGTTTCATGCTCCTTTCTGAAAAATATACATCATGCATCTCTATTAAATGTCCAACACCACCCAAGAACTGTGGTCAGCCCAAGCCTGGGTCAGCTTGCTCATGTTGGATGTCATAGCGGTATGAAGGACCCTGGTTCAAGCATCATTTGTGGGGCAGAAGAATGAAGGAGCAAGAATGGAGATCTAGTAGCTGCATGGTGAAGCCTTGCTCGGTGTGATGAGTGGCAGGGCAGATGGTGAGGATTTGGGTCTATTTATTGGGCTTCTGTCATTACCATTTCCCATAGGTTTGGCTAGTCATCTGATACATTGGGGCTGGGCTTGCAGCAATGTTTTCCAGGAAGAATAGGTGCTTTGGGAGGCTGGCTTTTGCCCAAGCTGCCTTCTCTAATCCTGTTTTACCACTAATAAACCCGTATTTGTTTCCCATTAATTTTATAATCTGGGGTCAGAGTGATTAATTGACCCTAAGGCTGTATAAGGATCATCAATGTCTCTTATACTCATTCTCTCCTTGACCTCTCTTTCTGAACACTATTATAAACATTCATTCTTGCTTTTGCTCCCCTTTCTCAGAACAATTGGAAAATGCAAGTCAACCTCCCTTCACTGCTCCCCTTACTTCTCAGCAGACATCCAAACCAATTAGCCTAAATTGCCCCTCAGGTTTTTCCAACTCCCCGGAGGGAGCCCCTCCATAGCGTCTGTGCAGTCTCTTCCCACCACCCCAAAATTGCCATCACAAATTACTCCTTTCTACTTGAGAGTTCATACCATGTTCTAATTCCTTGTTCCTATCCTGATCTCAGCCAGAGAAAAGGAAGTGTGATTAGGTGAGGAAAGCAGCTGGTGCTTCAATTAATCCTTCTTAGGAAATATTTACATTTTAACAAAGGAAACAGAAAATTAAAGTGTTCTGCATTGTAGGGGAAAGAGATTTCTGAGCAGGGTGTTTCTAGAGGCTCTCATCCTCACAAGCGGTTTTCCTGGATACCCCTCCTGGAACAGCAGAAGCAGACAGTCATCCAGTAAAGTGCGTAACCACCAGCCAGAGTCAGACCTCTCGGGACAGCCTCTGTTGGAGCTTGTGTTCCTAGGATGTGTTTCTGCTCGCCTTGGAGGATGACTGGGGATCAGTGTGTTAGAGCAGTGTGACCCGATCGCTTGGCTTCACCCAAGCTCTTGATTCAGTAGGTATGGGGAGCGGCCTGAGAATCCACTTTGGCTAACAAGTTCTGATGCTGCTGGTCCAGGGATCAGACTTTTAAGAGGACATTCTGTCAAGGGTGAGAGTGATAAGACGAGATGATTGGAGATGGGTTTCAATCATGAATGAGACTGCTAATTTATATCAGGACCACTAAAAGCATACCTGTTACTTCCCCCTTCTGCATGGACCTTGGATCCTCTCTTGGCTTTCTTGGAGCCAGATGTCTGATGTAGTCTCTGCCTCCTGTGGAGAAGGAGGACAATGGAACAACTATAAGATACGGACATCCGTAGAACTGTTAGCTTTTATCAATGTGTGATTGCTTACAGACTGATGCAGGGAAATACATTTGCACACCAAAGGAGTATCGGTCATTTGCTGTCATCAAATCACATCAGATTCTGTCTGTGGTGAACTTGATGACACACAAGCTCACCTAGAGGCTGAAACACAAGCACAACTGGCAGAATTTACATTTTCAAAACAGTAGGATGCTTTTTCACAATTTTGCATATTTGTTTGCAATTTTGTTATGCTAGAGAGTATTTAATTTTTTTATTTTTATTTTTTATTTTTTTTTAGTTTTTATCCTGCAGTTATCAAATGGTGCCATGAGGAAGTAGAAGTGCTTTGGTTACATGGTTCAGATAAAAGTGTTTAACTCCTAGGGATGTAGGTATGTAGATACTCATTTGTTACTCTCATAAAGTAAAACAACAACAACAAAAAAGATATTAAAACTGATCAATCATTTAAAAGCAAAAAAAAATCTGGTTCATATCCATTTTTAATATACATAATGGTTTTAAAAGCTTTTGGGAAAAAGAAACACTGTCACATGAAATATATACATATTTTGGTCAATTTTTAGAGTATAAAGGGATCCTGAGATGATATCTTTTTAGATTATTAAGTAATCTAAAGACCTTTCAGTTGTGTAGTTTTATCAATATTTACAGTATTAGAAATTGGAACTGAGTCATTTAAAATTATTTTTATTCACTTAAAAATGACAATAATTAGCCCATTATACAGTAACATCAATATTTTAATGAAAAAGAGCTATATTTTCCAAAACAAAAATTTTAGTGAGAAAAATGGCATTATTTTGCATTTTAGCAAATATGTGGCTTAATAGAAAGACAGCTGGATTCTCATATCTGCTACTATATTTAATCACGTCACGTCACATAATATCTTGAAAATTTCATTGTGCATGTATGAGAGAATGAGAATGAAAAAGGCAAATAATGTCTTAGTATTAAAATGAAAATAGTTTTGATGTCACCAAGGGTCCCTGGATCACACTTTGAGAATAGAACATTTATGGGTCAGGCAGAGGCAGGAAAGATCATTTATGGCTGATTACATCTACAGTCAACTGAGGAGATTGCATTCAACGATGAGAGAAGTCTCTTCCAGTCAGTTGCAGGCTTTAAAAGGAGAAGTGATGATTTCAGCTGGCAGAAGAGAGAATTTCCATCTCTGCTTCAGCCAGCCAGCCTCTCCTAGGGAATTCATCAAAAACCTTCATTGAAGTTCCCAGCTTGTGGCTTGCCCTATGGAATTTGGACTCGCCCATCCCCATACTTGTGTAAGACAATTCCTGTAAAAAAAACTCATAATATTTACATAATATATATACATATATATTTATATCTCCCATTGGTTGTTTCTCTGGAGAACTCTGACTAATACAGACACCAGAGAAGTAGGAGGAAAAGTAGGAGAAAACCCTGTAATAGGAGCAGAGCCTTGGTCTCTGCAGTAATAGAGATTCACCCACCGGGGAGGACTCCAACTCTCTCTTATTACAGGCACCCGAATGAGCTCTCACATACCTGTGCAGCAGAAAAGTTAAAATCATGGCAGACAGCAAATATCCTTAGTACGAGGTTAGAAGTCCCAGTCTGTTCAAGTACCTGTTGGTCTTCCCAGGTTCTTGGACTGCTGGTTCTGTTCCTCAGCCCAGGACTTTGGCACTACATCCTTGCTGAATCTTTGGTGACCCCCTGGGCTTTGGAATTAGTTGACTCTCTTGAATCCACAGTGCTCCTCTTTTTGTCTTATCCACAGCATGCACTTCTTCCTCCCCAACCTCTCCACCAAATTAGGTATTCAGAGCTGTCTAGCTAGAGACTCAGTCCTCTGTCTTCTGGTTTGCTGTTTCTCTTACATTTCAACCCTACAGTAAAGGACTTTGTTAGAATGTACTTTTGAAAATCATCTACAATTTTTTTTCACCTGCATTTTTAAAGCCATTCTTTTCCAGTTCAAGAATAGGTAGACTTTGGATTTCAGAGCACATACTGAGTAATAAATATCTATTAAATGGATGAATAAATAAATATAGATCAGCATTCATCCAGAGGCAGAAACATGAAATAACCCGGTCATGTGTCCCTTTTCAAAAGTGAGGAAATTCTTCCCAGGGTCTGCCCTGCAGACTTCCCTCCCATCTTATTGGACAGAATTGTCTCACATGTCTGTTGCCTAAACCAACTGGCCAAGGAACATTAGACCCATAGGGATAGGAGGAGACCTTACCTCCCATGAAGGATATGGCCGTTTGTAGGACAGAAAACAAAACCTGTGTTCTGTTAGCAGGAAGAAGGGTGAGGGGCAGGCGTGGTGGTTAACTGTTGGGTAGACAACTGAGAGTGTCCGTGTCAGAATACAGTCTTGCTCAGTAGTGATCATCTTACCATTTACCCCTTCCTGTCAACCACAGGAAAGCCCTTGGGTTACTCATCCAATCTCCCATCAGTTATTTCAGTTCTGAGTATCTTTTGGAAATGGGAGACCTCCAGGAGGAAGACAAGGTAAAGCACCAGGGTAAGGAAATTACCAAGTCAACAGATGTGTCAAAAAGTTCCATTTATAGATGTTGATCCATGATACCTATTCTCCTCTTGCGCCAGTAGTTTTTCTAGTTCACAAAGGCTTATCAGAGAAGCCAGCTCTGTTTTAAGGGAAGTAGCCTCATTTCAGCTGTGGTTTTAAAGGAATGTGTCAGAGAAGATCCATTGTTATGAGTGTTTTATACAAATTCCAAGACGCTTGCACAAATTTCTCTGCTTACTCAGTGTCTTGTCTATAGTATGTTTGTATCCCATCTCCCCAGAGATTCTGATATCAGTGGAGTATGCTTTTCCTCCTCCTGGGGTACTTTGTGACATCATTTGTGGGGCCCCATTTATCAAGGAGCCTGTGTAAGTTTCGGAATTGTCAGGTTCATAAAGATTTGATCTATTGGCAGAAACTCAATTATTAGGCATCTGTTGCCAAATCACTGTCCCTGAGGCTACCATGATTCTATTATAATAATCATGATTGCATTTAAACTCACTAGTTGTTTGTCTCCACACTGGTCTTTATTTCCATTGGTGTGGTCTTCAATTCCACAGTGAAGAGAAAATAAGTCCTTATGATAAATTCTCTCCACTTATAGAGTTCTTCATCAATCGACTCATTTAAAAGAGGTGTAACATGATTACTCTACTCCCTCTTCCAGTCTGCCTGCTATAGCTCACTACACCATATACAGTTGGTAATTTTACAGATTAATAGCTTCTCAGTAGATTACCTTAGTGGACTGTCTGCACAATTGATCATTACCTGTTGTGAAAATAACTTCCTAAATGTATGTGTATAGAAAATTTGAATTTTAATTAGATTTAATTTAATTAGATTAAGAAGAGTTTCTTGTTAAGTACTTTGAGGGAATACCATACATTTGGCAATTTTTATTTTATGTTCTTTAGTGTTGCTTAATTTTTTTTTTTATTGCTATATCTTTGGTTGCCCAAAGACTACCAAGAAGGCAGGGACTAAATCTGACATTTCTTTGTATTTTCCACAATACTTAAAACAATGTGCTAGGCACGTAATGGATGCTAAATAATACTTACTGCCTTGAACTGAAATTCTAACTTTTCCTTCATTTAAGTTTCAGAGCATCTAGAATGGACGGACAGAATCAGGGTGGGAAGAGGATCAATCTGTCACCAAAATGTAGTTAAAATTTTGAGTATGATTGGGTGGAATAGTATAGTGTTGACTAAGGTCCCCACAAGATCCCATCTCTGGGTCTTCTTTTAAACAAAGGCCATTACCCCCATTGCAAAAATCACTTTAACTATGGCAATATGCAAAACAGATCCATTTGGAGTGGCAAATCTCTGCATACAATCGAGTACAGGAATTTAGGGTATAACCAAACTTCAGCTTTAAGCTTTTTGTTCTAGAGACTCGTTATTTGTCCCATTAGTCTTCACCAGACCTCAGATTGGGAAGAGCTTTCAGCTGATCATTTATTATCCTGCTATGCCATAATTCACCCATGCTTACAACAAAATACTCAGAGATTTCATACTGAGGGTTGAAAGCCCTTTTGAGGCATAAATCACATTTCCCCAGACAGATGGTTACACTTGCTTTCCCTGCTGACTCTTGATCATCAGTGATTCCCAGATGTATTCATCCCACATAAATCCTACCATTTTGCTACTCATTTTGCAGTATGAATAAGCTCAAATTCAGACTTACTTAGGTGGAATAATGTACTTCTGGCTGAGGTCACCAGGGAGTCTGTTGTATATACACTTATAATATTTCAACAAACATTTTTTAATGTCTTTTATGTAACAGACACTCTGCATTGGGGATTATGTATCACCCCCAAGAAGTTGATTGTTGTTAAATCAGTTAAAATGTTTTTAGCAGCAATTAACAGGAAATCCAATTCCGTGTGGCTTCAATAATGAGGAAATTTATGTTCTTTCTTAAGTTCAGAGGGAGGGCTGCCTCAGGGTTAGTTAATTCAGTGACTCAAAAATATCATCAAAGATTCAGGTTTTTTCCCCATCTTTATAATCGGCACTCTTAAGAGTTTTTGGCTTTGTCCACAGGCTATTATTCTCCCTGGGGAGGCAGCTGGCCCAGGTGTCTAGAGGAAGAAGAGGATCATTTCTTAGAGTGTCATCTTCTTAATAGGAAGAGAATCTTTCCCAGAAGTTCCCCCACTCCACCTGTAATACCTCCCTTCCTGTCTCATTGGCCAGAATGGGGTTACATGTCAAACCTTGTGCTGGTCTGAATCTATTATGCCTCCCACAAAAGCCATGTTCTTTTAATTCAGTCTTGTGGGTGCAGATTTATTGTGGGTGGGAATATTCGATTAGGTTGTTTCCATGGAAATGTGACCCACCCCACTGTGGGTGAGACCTTTTGATTAGATTATTTCTATGGAACTGGAATATTTTCCCATTTAAGTTGGGTCTTGATTAGTTTACTGGAGTTCTTAGGAGAGCTCAGGGGCCAACACAGACACAGATACTTGGAGACGCAGACAGAAAGATGTTTGGTAATGCTAAGCTAAGAGATGAAGCCCAGAGTTTGCCCCGGAGAAGCTAAGAGAGGACCTTCAGATGCTTAGAGAGAAATGCCCTGGGAGAACAAGCAAGAAAGCATAGGAGCTGAGAGAGAGAAGCTAAGAGAGACAGAAGCCCAGAGACATGTTGGAGAAAGCCATTTTGAAACCAGAACCTGGGAGCAGAGGACCAGGACATGCCAGCCACGTGCCTTCCCAGCTGGCAGAGGTGTTCCGGATGCCATCGGCCTTTCTTCAGTGAAAGTATCCTTTGATGCCTTAGTTTGGACACTTTTATGGCCTTAGAACTGTAAATTTGTAACCTAATAAATCCCCTTTATAAAGCCAATCCCTTTCTGGTATTTTGCATAACAGCAGCTCTAGCAAACCAGAAGGAGCCCTAAGATAATCATTAACCAGGGGAATGAGCTAACCCCAATTGACTTAGGCAAATCAACCAGAAGCTTCTGGGACCAGTTTTTCCACATAGAAGAGGGTTGCTACTGAGTAAATAGGAATTCCAAAATGAAGAAGAGGGAATGAATGTTGATTTGGTAATTAGCAGCTTTCTTTTTCCTCAAAACTTTTGAATGAAACCAAAGTAGGTGACAGGTACATGCACATTCTACAATGAGATGCTAGTCATGTCTGTATAATCCTTTGACCCCTTAGCCTAGCTTTGTCACTCACCCATCTCCAGATTAAGTAGTCTTTGTATACTGCTTTATGTCTGGCTTTCTTTGCTCAGCATAATGCTTTGGAGATTCATCCATTATTGCCTGTATTAGTAGATTGTTTCTTTTTACCACTGAGCAATATTCCATAATTTCTTTATCTGTTTGTCTGAGAAGATTACACCCTATCAACCATTTATACTTCAGGGTAAGTCAGTGTATCAGCTCCTATTCAGACAGCAGGGTTTGATTGGAGTAGAGTAGAGAGCCCCAGGGCCTGGAGCTCTGGAGTGCTCCTACGACAGGGGAATGACCCCCAAAGGCCAGGAATATGCTGAGAAGATGACAGTGTGCCAGTGAGCACTGTCCCCCTGTGCTTGTGCTGTTTGGAGGAGGCCCAGATACAAGAGCTGGATTGTCTTGGGGGGAGGGGGGGTCCTGGGAATTCCCTAAGAAGGTGAGGAAGTGCAGATTTTCCGTCTCTTATAACTCCATCACAAGTCTCCCTTTGTTCTGAGATTCTTGGCTTTTGCATCGAAAGCAAGAATCCAAGTCACACCATGGGCTGCTGTGAAGATACTTCTCCCCTCTTGATTGAGAGAGTCCTGGAAAACAGGCAGAGTGAGACAGGGAGGTTCTCCTATGGTCTTAGCCCAACAGGGTGCATTGTTAACAAACTCTTGGCCTCAAAGTTAGAAGTCTGATCCAATACAACTAGTTCAATCCCAATTTTCTGTTCACGTTGCAATAATCCCAGACCTCAGGAGACCCAGAGCTATGAGCTAAACATTTAAATCCTCGGTATATTTAACTCATGTGGTTATGACTCATTGTTAATATGTTCAACAGATATGCTGATTTCCAAACTGCCTATCCAAACTAAGGATTTTAATTGTTTTTCTTAGTGATTTGCTCATGTCTGCATACCAGCAGTCAGGCTTGGCTCTCCAAAGCCATCTTGAAATATTTAACTTCAAATTCCGTATAGGGCTAAAACATGTAAAATACTTCTGAGATCTCTATCCAGAGACACAGATCACTGATCAAAGTTAAGTTCTAAACAAAGTTATAGTAGGACACAAAACAAACTATGTATTTTTTACATTAACATCATATATGTAATGAATGAAGTTTTACATGTCATATTCCAGGAATAGGCATATTGTGTCTTTTACAAAATTGAGGGAAAAAAGGAAATGTTTGCGTGATGGGTAAAAATTTTGAAACTTCTAGAATGAGGTTGAAGATACTGAAATTTATGAGACTGCTTATCTTTGTACTGATGTGTATCTTGAATTGCAGTATGCATTGATTTACTTGAAATGTTGAATTAGTTAAACAAGTAATAGGAATTTGCCAAACAGCTTGTTCTTTCTTACCATTTTGAGGGGTATTTTTTCCTTTTGGGGGATGGGATGAAGAATAGCATATACTCATTCTGAAAAACTCTATCAATATAGAAATATACAGAGCAGAAAGTGAAAGTTTCCCCTGCTATTAGCCATCACCACAGTCTCACTCCTCTGAAATAACCATTGTCCATAGGTTGGTACATTTATATATATATATATATATATATATATATATGAGAGAGAGAGAGAGACTCATTATACACATACACACATACACAAGGTAATACTTGAATACAAACATAACTTGGAGATGTTGCCGGTTTGGTTCCAAACCACCACAATAGAGCGAATATTGCAATAAAGTGAGTCACTCAAGTAATTTTTGGTTTCCCAGTGCATATAAAAGTTATGTTTACACTATATTGTAGTCTGTTAAATGTGCAATAGCATTATGTCCAAAAAACAATGTATATACTTTAATTTAAAAATACTTCATTGCTCAAAAGTGATAACTATCATCTGAGCCTTAAGCAAATTGTCATCTTTTTGCTGGAGGAGGGTCTTGCCTCGATATTGATGGCTACTGACTGATCAGGATGGTGGTTGCTGAAGGTGGGGTGGCTGTGGTAATTTCTTAAAATAAGACAATGGTGTAATTTG
Source organism: Choloepus didactylus (assembly GCF_015220235.1). Classification (NCBI taxonomy): domain Eukaryota; kingdom Metazoa; phylum Chordata; class Mammalia; order Pilosa; family Megalonychidae; genus Choloepus; species Choloepus didactylus. The sequence continues at coordinate 59,290,442 of NC_051320.1, read as the reverse complement.
CCACATGGACTGACTCTTCCTTTCACAAAAGATTTCTCTGTAGCTCGTGATACTGTTTGTTAACATTTTACCCACAGTTGAACTTCTTTCAAAATTGGAGTCAATCCTCTCAAACTAAGTTGATGTACTATTCTAATCCTTTGTTGTCATTTTAATAATGTTCATAGCATCTTTACCAGGAGTAGATTCCACCCCAAGAAACCACTTTCTTTGCTCATCCGTAAGAAGCAACTTCTCATCCATTAAAGTTTTATCATGAGATTGCGGCACTTTAGTCATATCTTCAGGCTCAACTTGTAGTTCTAGTTCTCTTGCTATTGCCATCACATCTGTAGTTACTTCCTTTCCTGAAATCTTGAATCCCTCAAAGTAATCCATGAAGGTTGTAATCAACTTCTTACACACTCCTGTTAATGTTGATATTTTGACCTCCTCCCATGACTTGCAACTAGAATGATGAATCCTTTCCAGAAGGTTTTCAATTTACTTTGCTTAGATCCATTAGAGGAATCACTGTGTATGGCAGCTATAGCCTTACAAAATGTATTTCTTAAGTAATAAGACTCGAAAGTCATAATGACTCCTTGATTCATGGGCTGCAGAATGGAGGTTGTGTTAGCAGGCATGAAAACAACATTCATCTTGTATATCTCCGTCAGAGTTCTTGGGTGACCAGGCGCACTGTCAATGAGCAGCCGTATTTTCAAAGGAATCTTTTTTCCTGAGTAATAGGTCTCAATGGTGGGCTTAATATATTCAGTAAACCAAGTTATAAATAGTTGTGTTGTTATCCAGGCTTTGTTGCTCCATTTATACAGAACAGTCGGAGTAGATTTAGCATAATTCTTAAGATTTTCAGAATGGTAAATGAGTATTGGCTTAAAGTAACCAGCTCCATTCACCCCTAACAAGAGAGTCAGCCTGTCCTTTGAAGCCAGTCATTGACTTCTTTTTTTCAGCTATGAAAGTTCTAGATGGCATCTTCTTCCAATATAAGGCTGTTTCACCTGCATTGAAAATCTGTTGTTTAGGTTAGCCGCCTTCATCAATTATATCAGCTAGGTCTTCTGGATAACTTGCTGCACCTTCTATACCAGCATTTGCTGCTACAACTTGTACTTTTATGTTATGGAGATGGCTTCTTTCCTTAAACCTCATGAACTAACCTCTGCTAGCTTCAAACTTTTCTTCTGCAGCTTGCTCACCTCTCTCAGCCTTTGTAGAATTGAACAGACTTAGGGCTTTGCTCTGGATTATGCTATGGCTCAAGGGAATGCTGTGGCTGGTTTGATCTTCTATCCAAACCACTAAATATCAGCAATAAGGCTGTTTTGCTTTCTTATTTTTCATATGTTCATTGGAGTAGTACTTTTAATTTCCTTCAAGGACTTTTCCTTTGCATTCACAGCTTGGCTAGCTGGCACAAGAGGACTATCAACCTATCTTGGCTTTTGACATGACTTCCTCAGTAAGCTTAATCATTTCTAGCTTTTGATTTGAAGTGAGAGACATGTGACTTTTCCTTTCCCTTGAATAGTTAGAGGCCATTGTAGGGTTACTAATTGGCTTAATTTAAATATTGTTGTCTCTCTGGAAATAGGGGGACCCAAAGAGAGGGAGAGAGATGGGGAAGGGCTGTTTGGTGGAGTAGTCAGAACACATACAACACATTGCTGTCATATATGGCCATAGTTGTGGCACCCCAAAACAATTATAATAGTAACATCAAAGATCACTGACCACAGATCACTAGAACAGATAAAATAATAATGAAAAAGTTTGAAATGTTGTGAGAATTACCAAAATGTGACACAGAGACGTGAAGTGAGCACATGCTGTTGGAAAAATGATGCCAATAAACTTGCTCAGTGAAGGGTTGCCAGAAACCTTCAGTTTGTAAAAAAAATGCAATATCTATGAAGCATAATAAAGTGAAGCACAATAAAATGAGGTAAGCTCATATAAACTAAATAGAATCACCCTATACATATGATGCTATAATCTGCTTTTTCCCCCACTAACAGTGCATCCTAGACATCTTAACCTATAAACACTTTAGTTCTTCCTTCTCCTTTAAAATATTTCCACAATTTTCCATTGAATAGAATAAATTACATAACCAGCCCTGTATTTATAGGCATTTAGGTTTCTGTTGTAAATGATGCTTCAATTAATATCACTTCAATTAATATCACTGAATAATATTCTTTGATAACACTAATATCTATCAGAATTTACCTTGTTTATTCAGTCACTTGTTTATTGTCTGACACCTCCTGGACTATACGCTCTGTGAAAGCAGGACCTTTTTCCTCGTTCCCCGTTGCACCCTTAGCACCTGGAACAGTGCTTGACATATATCATCTGTTATCACTAGGAGCACTTGGATATTTCTGGATCTCTTCCGTGATGCAGGGGGGGCAAAGCGAACGTGGGGTGAAGTGGCTACTTCCAGCCGTCTCTCTGTCTTGTCCTCTTGCTCAGCCCTTACCCCTACTTACTGCTGGAGCAGCACCACTTTGGAGATTGGGCTTCTCTAAAGGCCTTGAAATCTTCCCAGTCTGAAAACTAGAAACCAGCTTAGGTCTCAGGGATTCTACCCCCCACCCCAGCTCCTTTCTTCTTAGCAACTTATCTGGCTGTATGGGATGGTGGGGAGCCAAGACATATTCATCACCTGTTCCCTTGAACCTTTTGTTGGCTGCATCTGATGTAACCTTTAGGGAGTGACTGCTATTGACATGCGCTGTGTTGGGGCCTGTACAACAAGAATTACTTGATGTAAAAAATACTTTAAAATATATTTTTCTTTTGGATAAAAGTAACCCAGATCCTTTGAAAATTACCATGACAGTGAGCTTACAAAGAGTGTACTTCTTTACAAAACATATTGTATGCATTATCTTTTAATTTAAGAATAAGCTATTGCCCTCCATTTATAAAAGTCTTCATTTATGTCCTCAGTAGAATCCTCGAGTTTTCTTCCCAGTTCTTATGAAATTTATTTTGTTATTGAATGGAATTTTTTCATATTTTCTAGTGAGTTATGGTTGATATTTAAGGTTTTGTATATTGATTTTGCAACTGGCCACCTTACTGAATACTCTTATTAGTTCTAGTAGTTTTTGAAGTGATTCTTTGGGGCTTTCTAAAGATATGATCATAATCATCATATAACAATAATTAGCCTCTTTCTTTTTATTACATTGGTGAACTTTTTCAGAACAACCTGTAAAAGTTGTAAAAGGAATTACTTTCATCTTGGTTTTTTACTTTACCCAGAATACTATATTATTGTGTTTTTTTTAAATTCAATTTTATTGAGATTGTTCACATACCATACAGTCATCCAAAGTGTGCAATCAGTTGCCCACAGTACATCATACAGCTGTGCATCCATTATTCCAGAAAAGAAATAAAAACAAAAAAGAAAACTGAAATCCTCCCATACCCCTAACCACCCCCACCTCCATTATTGACTCATAATATTGGTATAGTACGTTTATTGCTGTTGATGAAAGAATGTTAAAATACTACTAACTGTAGTACATAGTTTGCAATAGGTATATTTTTTCCCTATATACCCCTTTATAATTAATTTCTAGTAATAGTGTCATACATTTGTTGTAGTTCATGAAAGAGATTTCTAATATTTGTACAGTTAATTGTGGTCATTGTCCACCACAAGATTCACTGTTATATACATTCCCATCTTTTAACCTCCAACTTTCCTTCTGGTGATATATGTGACTCTAAGCTTCCCTTTTCCACCACATTCACACACCATTCAGCACTGTTAGTTATTTTCACAATGACATACTACCATCACTCTGTCCATTTACAAAAAAGTTAAGTTCAACCTAGTTAAACATTCTGCTAATAATAAGCAACTGCTCCCCATTCTTTAGCCTTGTTCTATATCCCGGTAACTTATTTTTCATTTCTATGAGTTTACATATTATAATTGGTTCATATCATTGAGACCATGTAATATTTGTCCTTTTGTGTCTGACTTATTTCACTCTATATAGTGCCCTCAAGGTTTCTACATCAATGTATTTTTTGTTTGTTTTTTGTTTTTTTAAGACGGTTTTGTTTACCCACCATACATTCCATCCTTAGTAAACTATCGATGGTTCCCTGTATAATCACGTATTTATGCATTCACCACCATCACCACTATCTATATAAGGACATCTCCACTTCTTCCACAAAGAAGGAGGAAGATTCAAAGAAGATAGAAAGACAAAAGAAAAAAAGAAAAAAAAAGACAGCTAAAAAGCAACAAAAGGAAAGATAGAATTAAACTAAAGTACAATAAAAGAGTCAGACAATAACACCAATGCCAAGAATCCCATATCCCTCCCTTATATCCTCCTCTTTTAGGCATTTAGATTTGGTATATTGCCTTTGTTACATTAAAGGAAGCATAATACAATGTTTCTGTTAACTGTGGTTTCTAGTTTGCATTGATTGTATTTTTCCCCAATACCAACCCATTTTTAACACCTTGCAATGCTGACATTCATTTGTTTTCTCTCATGTAAAGATTTTTTTGTACATTTTATCACAATTGTTGAGCACTCTTGGTTTCACTGAGTTACACAGTCCCAGTCTTTATCTTTCCTCTTTCCTTCTGGTGTCCCACATGCTTCTAACCTTCCTCTTTTAACCATACTCACAGTCATCTTTGTTCAATGTACTTACATTGTTGTGCTACCATCACCCAGACCTCTCACTCCTGTCTTTTCCTGTACGTCTGTAGTGCTCCCTTTAGTATTTCCTGTGGAGCAGGTATCTTGTTCACAAACTCTCTCATTGTGTGTCTGTCAGAGAATGTTTTAAACTCTCCCTCATATTTGAACAGTTTTGCCAGATATAGGATTCTTCGCGGTGATTTTTCTCTTTCAGTATCTTAAATATATCACACCACTTCCTCTTGCCTCCATGGTTCATACTGAGAAATCCGCACATAGTCTTATCAAGCTTCTTTTGTATGTGATGGATTGCTTTTCTCTTGCTGCTTTCAGGATTCTCTCTTTCTCTTTGATGTTTGATAATCTGATTATTAAGTATCTTGGCATAGGTCTATTCAGTTCTATTCTGTTTGGGGTCTGCTGTGCTTCTTGGATCTGTAATTTTATGCCTTTCATAAGAGATTGGAAATTTTCATTGATTATTTCCTTTATTATTGTTTCTGCCCCTTTTCCCTTCTCTTCTCCTTCTGGGACACCCATGACATCTACATTCATCTGCTTCATGTTGTCATTCATTTCCCTGAGGTGTTGCTCATATTTTTCCATTCTTTTCTCTATCTGTTCTTTTGTGTATAGGATTTCAGGTGTCTTGTTCTCCACTTCCTGAGTGTTTTGTTCTGCCTCTTGAACTCTGCTGTTGTATGTCTCCATTGTGTTTTCCATCTCTTGTGTTGTGCCTTTCATTTCCATAGATTCTGCCAGTAGTGTTTTCAAACTTTTGATTTCTAAAGATGGTCACCCAGTGTTTTCTTTATATCCTTGATTTCTTTTGCTTTATCTTCCCTGAACTTGTTGACTTGGTTTTTTATATGATTTAGCATATTTCTTTGAAAATCTTTGATTATTTCATTAAAGTGAAACAATATCGCAACTCTCTCTTAATTGAGGTGTAAATTTGTTCCTTTGGGGTATATCTTCATTTTTTCCTAATGCAATTTGTAGTTTTCTGTTGTGTAGGCATCTGGTTTCCTTGGTTACCCCAATCAGATTTTCCCAGACCAGACTGGGTTCAGGTCTCAGAGTGGGGCTATATTCAGAGTCAAGTTTCCCTGAGGGTGTGTCTTAGAAGATTGACAGACTTTCCTGTGAGGCCTCCAGTCACTGTGCTTTTCCTAACCTGCCCAGCAGGTGGCACCTGTCAGCTTGTCACAGCCCAGTGGTGTAAGAAGTTGTGGCCCCTTTAATTCTTAGCTTAGTTTGTTTTTGTTTCAACTGTTTTCTTCTAGGCCTTGGGGTTTGATTTCTGAAGGGTGGGCCAGCCCTAGAGCTGGGCCCCACCTCCTTCCTCTTAGGGAATATATACCCTGTAGACAGTTATCTTCTGCATTTGAATAGCTCCTTTGTCTGTCTGACTCTGTTATCTCCACCCCTGTCTGGGTCAGTGCTTTGTGAACTGAAAATGTCTGAGGCTGTTTCCACTGAGCTACTCAGATTAAGAGAGAGAAAAAGGGAAAGAAATCCCCCTTTCAGAGCTAGTCCACAGGCCCCTCAGTGTCGCCCATTGGTCACATAGAGCACCCAGTTGTCTGGGCTCCCCTTCCCAGGATACAAATGTTTTCTGGCTCTCTAAGGTCAGTCTCTAAAAGCCTCTGTATTTTTCCTTCTTTTTTTTTTCCTTTTAATTAATTTTTTTTCCCGTCAGTCCCACCTCCTCTCCACTGGAGTTTGTCTATGTTTGTAACTTGTATTCAGCAGTCCACATTTGTTAATTAAAACCCCAGTTGGAGCTGGGCTGAGCTATATTCGCTTTCTCCGGGAATGCTGCTTTCTCCTACAGTGAGGTCTTGTAGCTCAGCCTGCCACGGGGGTAGGGGGCTCCTGGCACTGGTCCGCAGTTTTTGCTTACAGATTTTATGCTGTGATCTCAGCCATTCCACTCAGTCCAGATTGGTGTATGATTTGTAGACAGTCACAGTTGTCCCCTAGCAGTTGTTCCAGATTACTTACTAGTTGTTCCTGTTTGTTTACTAGTTGCTTCAGGGCTTCAGAGGACTAACTAAACTCCACACCTCTCTATGTTGCCATCTTGCCTCTCCCCCATATATTATTGTTTTGATACTAAGAAAAGATATATCTATTACTGGTGTCTGAAGGTTAAATTAAAATGAATGAATTCATCCAACCCCTTTTTTATTGTTTTTGAAATGATCACTTTTCTTTTTTTCCTATTAATATGTGAATTACATTAGTATATTTATTAATATTCACTTGTACTAGTCAGGACATGAAAAAGAATGAGATGGCACACTCAGAGGATAATGAGGGGAAATTTAATGAAGATATTATATACAAATGTGTGGGCAGGGTAGGTCAGACTAACAAGGGGTAGTGAAGTCCTCCAGGGGTAGCAAGAGTGGGGAGCCATTACCACCTCAGTGTCTGAAGGGGCAGAGGAGAGAGCTATTACTGGACCCCAAAAAGGTCAGCTGTAGGAATACAGTTACTGGGTTCATCTAGCTTGGAATGGAGGGAGCTGGAGGTGGGGGCAGGGCAGATTTCATGACCTCTCCTCCCACCCTGATAGTGCTTCTGATGGACTGAACCTTACCAAAAACCAGAAGGCAAGGCCCAGTGATACATTTCATAAAGGTCAGCCTTCTGGGACCCAGGACAGGGTAGATAAGGGCAGCAAATGAATCTGAAGGAACAAGTTATTATTCATCCCAGTCCCAACCCTTCCTCCCTCTAGCATCTATATTTGGTCCAGATTAAAAAATAATAACTCAGGTCCCCAACAAGAGAGACACACAAAGTTTTATTAGATACTATATCATTGTAGGGTGATGCCTATATACCAGAAACCTGAAACCTGAACTGTTAGCTACAAACAATGCTTTTCACACAAGTAGTGGGAGGAAAAAGGGGACAGGAATGAAAGTTAGGAGGCCTAAGCTCATAATCATAGCTGCCTTCCATGTTTCCCTTATCTTCTTCCAATAGTTCATTTGGTTCAAGTTTTTTACTCATTAGGTGATCCTATTTTTGGGGGGTTGCCTTAGTTTTCCAATGACCAGGACTATTGGGTAAGGAAGTTCTAAGAGGTGAACTTCTTCTATTCCAGACATAGATTTTTTTTTTCTTAGAGAAGTTGTAGAATTACAGAGAAATCATCCATAGAATTATAGACTTCTCATATACTGCCCTATTATTAACACCTTCCTTTAGTGTGGTAGTATTTGTTACAATTTATGAAAGAACAGTCTTATAATTGTGCTATTAACTATAGTCCATCATTTACAATACATTCACTGTTATAGAATCCTATGGTTGCTTTAAAATTTTTATTCCAGTAACATTTATACAACCTAAAATTTCACCTTGTAACCATATTCAAATATATAAATCAGTGCTGTTAATTACATTCACAATGTTGTGCTGCCACCACCACAATCCATTACTAAAACATTGCAATCAGCCCAAATAGAAACCCTGAACAATTTATGCATTAACTCACTATTCCCTACCTTTCCCCATCAGTGGTAATCTATATTCTAGATTCTGACTCTATGATTTTGCTTATTCTAATTGTTTCATATCAGTGAGGTCATACAATATTTATACTTTTGTGTCTGGCTTATTTCACTCAACATGATGTCTTCAGGGTTCATCCATGTTGTTACATGTATCAGAATGTCATTGACATCTTGATAATATTTAGTCTTCCAGTGCATGAACATAGAATGTTCTTCCATTTATTTCAGTAGTTTTTTTATTTCTTTCAGCAATATATTGTAGTTTGCTGTGTATAATTCCTTTACATCCTTGGTTAGGTTTCTTCCTACATATTTCATTCTTTTATTGTTTTTGTAAATGGAACTCTTTTCTTGATTTCAACCTCAGATTGTTCATTACTAGTGTACAGAAACACTTGCCTTGTACTGCACGACTTTGCTGAATTCATTTATTAGTACCAGTAGCTTTGTTGTGGATTTTTCAGGATTTTCTGCATATAGGATCATGCTATGCAAATAGGGGAAGTTTTACTTCTTCCTTTATAATCTGGATGTCTTTTTTTTTTTTAACTTGCCTAATTGCTGTAGCTGGAACTTCTAGTACAATGTTGAATAACAGTGGTGACAGTGGACATCCTTGTCTTGTTCCTCATCTTAGAAGGAAAGCTGTCAGTATTTCACCATGATTATGATAATAAGATGTGTTTTTTTTCATAGATAACCTTTATCATGTTGAAGTAGTTTCCTTCTATCCCTGGTTTTCTAAGTGTTTTTATCCACAAGGAATGCAGGATATTGTCAGATTCCTCTTCTGCATTGATTGAGATGATTATGTGTGTTTTTTTTTTTCCTTTGTTCTGTCAATATGGTGTATTACATTTATTGATTTCCTTATGCTGAACCACCCTTGCACACCCGGGGTAAATCCCACTTGATCATGATGTATAATTCTTTTTATGTGCTGTTGGATTCAGTTTACTAGTATTTTGTTGAGGATTTTTGCATGTATATCCATAAGGAATATTGGCCTTTAATTTTCTTTGCTTGTGGTATCTCTGTCTGGCTTTGGTATGAGAATAATGTTGGCCCATGGAATGAATTAGGAAGTGTTCCCTTCTCTTCAATTTTTTGGAAGACTTTGAGCAGAATAGGTGTTAATTCTTAGAATGTTTGGTGAAATTCAGCAGTAAAACCATCTGGTTCTGGGCTTTCTTTGTTGGGAGGTTTTTGATGATTGATTCAATCTCTTTACTATTTTTTGGTTTGTTGATATTTTCTATTTATTCTGAATTGGTATAGGCAATTTGTGTATTTCTAGTAATGTCTCCATTTAATCTAGGCTATTCAATTTGTTGGCATACAGTTCTTTGTGGTATCCTTTTATAGTCCTTTTCTTCCCCCTGTAGTTCAATAGTAATGGCCCCCTTTCCATTTCTGATTTTAGTTATTTGTATCCTCTCTCTTTTTTGCTTTGTCTGTTTAGTTAAACTTTTGTCAATTTTATTGATCTTTTCAAAGAAACAAATTTTGTTTTTCTTTGATTCTCTCTTTCTTTTCTTCTGTATTTCATTTATTTTGGCACTAATCCCTGTTTCCTTCCCTCTGCTCACTTTGGGTTTAGTTTGTTCTTTTTTTAAATCCTCTAGTTTTGAAGCAAATCTCTGGCTTAGGTCTTTCTTCTTTCATAATATAAGCATTTAGAGCTATATATTTCCCTTGAGCACTCCCTTTGCTGCATCCCACAAGTTTTCATATGTTGTGCTTTTATTTTCATTTCCTGAAGATATATCCTAATTTCCTTTGTGGTGTCTCCTTTGACTCATAGCTTGCTTAAGAATACATTGTTTAATTTCCATATATTTGTGAATTTTCCATTTCTCCCTCTGTTCTAGCTTCATTCCACTGTTGTCAGAGAGGATTCATTGTATGATTTTGGTATTTTTAAAATTGTTGAGACTTGTTTTGTGACCACCATATGGTCCTTCCCAGAGAACAGTCTGTATGCACTTGAGAAGTATGTATGGTCTACTGCTGTTGGATGAATTGTTCTATATATGTCTGTTAGGTCAAGCTGGTTTAGAGTATCATCCGAGTCTCCTATTTCCTTATTGATCTTCTTTCTAGATGTTCTATCCATTATTGAAAGTGGGGTATTGAAATCTGCTATTATTGTCTATTTCTGCCTTCAAATCTGTCAATATTTGCTTCATGTATTTTGGGGCACTGCTGTTAGGTGCATATATATTTAGAATTGTTTGTCTTCTTGTTGAATTGATTCCATTAATAGTATATAATGACTCCCTTTGTCCCTCATACAGTTTTTGACTTAAAGTCTATTTTATCTGATATCAGTATAGTTATCCTATCCCTTTTGGTTACTACCTGCATGGTATACATTTTTTCACCCTTTCACTTTCAATCTTTTGGTTACTACCTGCATGGTATACATTTTTTCATCCTTTCACTTTCAACTTACTTATATCTTGGAATTGAAGATGAATCTTTTTTAACAGCATATGGTTGGGTCATGCTTTTTTATCCATTCTGCCAATCTCTTCCTTTTGACTGGGGAGTTTAATCCATTTACATTTAAAGTAACTATTGATAATGCAGGAATTTATTTTGCCATTTGGCTCTTGTGTGTTTGTAAGTCTTATACCTTTTTGATCCTCAATTGTTCCATTAATGCCTACTTCCATATTTACTTGACTTTTTGTATTGCACCATTTTGAGATGCTTCTCATTTCTTCCTGAATATAATTTTCATGTATTTTCTTTGTGGTTACCATGGGCTTAAAATTTAATATCCTAAATTATAACAGTCAGATTTGATTCGGTACCACCTTATCTTCAGTAGCATACACATCCACTATTCCTCTACCCCTCTGCCCCTCTATCTTTTTATGTACTTGTTACAAATTATATCTTTGTATGTTGTATGTCCAGAGCCATTGATTTATCATACTTTTATGCATTTGCATTTTAGCACCTGTAATAAGTAAGAAGTGGTGTTATATAACAAAAAATAGAGCTGTCTTTTATAATTACCTATGTGGTTACATTTAGCAGAGGTCTTTATTTCTCTATGCTGCTTTGATCCACTGTCTAGTGTCCTTTCCTTTCAGTCAGAAGAACTCCCTTTAGCATTGCTTGTAGGTCAGATCTAGTGGTGACAAACTCCTCAGCTTTTGTGTATCCGAGAATGTCTTAAAATTTCCCCATATTTGAAAGACAGTCTTGCCAGATATAAAATTCTTGGTTGGCAATCATTTTTGTTAAGCACATTAAATATTTCATGCAACTCACTTCTTGCCTCCATGGTTTCTAATGAGAAATTGGCACTTAATCTTATTGGGATTCCCTAACGCATGATAGGTTGCTTTTCTCTCGTAGCTTTCAGAACAATTCTCCTTGTCCGTGGCATTGAACAACTTGACTACCATGTGTCTGGGCATGGCTGTTTTTGAGTTTATCCTGTTTGGGCTTCATTCATCTTCTTGAATGTTCAGATTCATGTCTTTTGATAAATTTGGGAGTTTTCTGCTATTTCTTTGAATATTCCTCTGCCTTTTTCTCTCTTTCTTCTTCTTCTGGGACTCCCATAATGTGTATATTGGTCTGTTTCATGGTGTCCCACAGCTCTTTTAGGATCTGTTCATTCTTTTTTATTTGTTTATCTTTCTGCTTCTCACCCTAAATCCTTTCAGTTGTCTTGAGTTCAGTAATTCTTTCTTCTGCCACCTCCAATCTGCTACTGAAACTGTCTAAGGAATTTTTTTATTTCAGTTCTTGTATTCTTCAACTCCAGTATTTCTCTGATGAGATTCCCATATTGTTCATTCATTTTTTCTCTCATGTACTTAAATTCTTTGTTCGTGTTACTTTTATCTCCTTGAGCATATTGAGTATCACTCTTTTAATGTCTTTGTCCAATAAGTCCAAATTCTGGTCCTCTTCATTTATGTTTTCTGGATTTTTACGGTGTTCCTTTGAATGGACAGTCATTTCCTGTCCTTTGTTTGTCTTGTAATCTTTTGTTTCACACTGTACATTTTAATATTTTAACATATTGACTCCAGATTTGAGTCCCTGGGCTGTCTTTTAAGTTTGTTTCCAGCTAGTGACATGACAGAGATTTTCTTGAACTTCAGGAGTTAGTCAAAACAAGCAAACCAAAGCAACAAGCACCTTTCACTCTCTTTGCAAATTGGCTGTGCTTTGGCAGGTTGTCTCCTTCAGAGCTTAGCCCTTCTATCAAGCAGATCAGCCCTAGAGAAATGGGAAGTGCAGGGTCCTCTCTGTCATTATCTGAGCCTTCATAGAACAGCAGTCAGGGGCCCTGCTTCTTTTCCTCAGTTTGTAATTGCTAGAGGCTTTAGGAATTCCCTGTTTCCAGTTTACAGATGTTTGAGTGAAGGCCCCTTCTACTCCCTTTGGAATAGACCACCTCCCCTTCTGGGTGCTCTTTTTTTTAAATGCCATTTTATTGAGATATAGTCACACACCGTACAATCCACCTGAAGTATACAATCAGTGGTTCACAATATCATCACAGAGTTGTGCATTCATCACCACAGTCAATTTTAGAACATTTTCATTACTTCAAAAAAAGCCCAAAATGTCCTATACCCTTTCCATCCCACACCCTGTCATTGACTCCTAGCATTGGTGTGGTACATTTTTGTATTAAAGAATATTAAGATATTACTGTTAGGTATACTCCATAGTTTTCAATAGGTACATTTTTCCATATACCAATCTATTATTAACTCCTTGTAGTAGTTTTGTACATTTGTTCTAGTTCATGGAAGAAATTATTTTTACTTGTGTTGTTAATCACAGTCATCATCTACCACAAGATTTACTGTGTTTTACAGTCCCCTGTTTTAAACTCGAGCTTCCTTTTTGGTGACATACATGACTCTAAACTTCCCCTACAAACCACATTCACACATCATTCAATATTGTTAATTATACTTACAATAATGTGCTATCATCACCTCTATCCATTTCCATATATTTAAATTCAACCTAGTTAAAAATTCTGCATATCTTTAAGCAGTTGCTTCCCATTCTCTACCCTCATTCTACCTCCTGGTAACCTATATTCTAGATTCTATGTCCATGAGTTTACATATTATAATTAGTTCATATTAGTGATATCATACAATATTTGTCCTATTGTATCTGACTTATTTCACTTAGCGTAATGTCCTCAAGGTTCATCCATGTTGTCTTGTGCTTCAGGACCTCCTTCCTTCTCACTGTTGAATATCATTCCATCATATGAATATACCACATTTCATCAGTTGATGGACACTTGGGTTATTTCCATCTTTTGGCAGTTGTGAATAATGCTGCTATGAACATCAGTGTGCAAATGTCTGTTTGTGTCTATGCTTTCAGTTCTTCTGGGTATATGCCTAGCAGTGGGATTGCCAAATAGTATGCCTAGCTTTCAGAGGAAACACCAAATCATCTGTGGTGGTTTGGAGCTGTTATGTACCCCAGAAAAGGCTATGTACTTTTTTTTAAATTAAGATTTATTCACACACCATACAATCATCCAAAATATACAATCAGTGGATCACATTACCATAATATAGTTGTTCATTGATCACCCTGATCTATTTTTTTTAACATTTTCCTTGTACCAGAAAAAGTGATAATAAGAAAAAAAAGTAGTGAAAAAAGAACACCCAAATTGTCCCCCCCCACCCTATTTTTCCTTTAGTTTTTTGCCCCCATTTTTCTACTCATCCATCCATACACTGGATAAAAGTAGTGCAATCCACAGGTTTTCAAAGTCACCCTGTCACCCCTTGTAAGCTACATTGTCATACAATCGTCTTCAAGAGTCAAGGCCACTGGGTTGGGGGTTGATAGTTTCAGGTATTTACTTCTAGCTATTCCAGTACATTAAAACCTAAAAAGTGTTATCTATATAGTGTGTAAGAATGTCCACCAGAATGACCTCTCGACTCCATTTGAGTTCTCTCAGCCACTGAAGCTTTATTTCATTTCATTTTGCATCCCCCTTGTGGTCAAGAAGATGTTCTCAATTCCACGTTGCTGGGTCCAGACCCATCTCTGGGAGTCATATCTTGCGTTGCCAGGGAGATTTACATCCCTGGGAGTTAGGTCCCACATGGTGGGGGGGGCAGTGAGATCACCTGCTGGGGTGGCTTAGTTAGAGAAAAAGGGCCACATCTGAGCAACAAAGAAGGACTCAGGGGGAGACTCTTGGGCACAATTATAAGCAGGCCTAGCTTCTCCTTTTCAGTAACAGGCTTCTTAAAGGCAAGTCCCTGATAGAGGGTTCAAAGGCTATGTACTTTTAATCCATTCTTGTGGGTACAGACCTATTGTGGGTGGGACCTTTTGGTTAAGTTGTTTCAATTGAGATGTGACCCAGCATTCAAGGTGGGTCTTAATCCTTTACTGGAGTCCTTTATGAGACGATAAAAGACAGAGAGATGGAGAAACACTTCAGAGATGCTAAGAGAGAAACAACAGACACTCAGAGAAAGCCACTGGAATCAGAAGCTGAAAGCAATGAAACCCAGGAGTGAAGGGTCAGCAGAAGCTGGCAATGTACCTTGCTGTCTGACAGAGGTACCCCAGATGCCAGCAGCCTTTCTTCAGGGAAGGTATCCTCTTTTTCATGCCTTAATTTGGACATTTTCATGGCCTTAGAATTGTAACTTGTAACTTAATAAATCCCCAATGTTAAAAACCAACCCATTTCTGGTACATTGCATTCCAGCAGTTTTAGCAAACTGAAACATCTTCCACAGCAGCTGTACCATTTTGCATTCCCAACAGCAGTGAATAAGTGTTCCTATTTCTCCACATCCTCTCAACACTCGTAGTTTCCTGTTTAATAGTGACCATTCTAATAGGCGTGAAGTGATAACTCTTTGTGGTTTTGATTTCCATTTTCCTAACAGCTGGTGAAGATGAATATCTTTTCTTGTGCTTTTTAGCCATTCATATTTCCTCTTTGGAAAAATGTCTATTCATGTCTTTTGCCCATTTTTTTTAAATTCATTTTTATTGAGATACACATTTTATTGAGATATACAATGCAGTCATACAAAACAAAGCGTACATTCAATTGTTTACAGTACCATTATATAGTTGTGCATTCGTCACCAAAATTAAGTTTTGACATTTTCATTACCACATACACAAAAATAATAAGAATAAAAATTAAAGTGAAAAAGAACAATTAAAGTAAAAAAGAACACTGGGTCCCTTTTTCTCTTTTTCTCTTTTTTTTTTCCTTCCCCCATTTTTCTACTCATCCATCCATAAATGAGACAAAGGGGAATGTGGTCCATATGGCTTTACCAATCACATTGTCACCCCTCATAAGCTACATTTTTATACAATCATCTTCAAGATTCATGGGTTCTGAGTTGTAGTTTGATAGTTTCAGGTATTTACTGCTTGCTATTCCAATTCATTAGAACCTAAAAAGGGTTGTCTATATTGTGCATAAGAGTGCCCACCAGAGTGACCTCTCAGCTCCTTTTGGAATCTCTCTGCCACTGAGGCTTACTTCATTTCCTTTCACATCCCCCTTTTGGTCAAGAAGATGTTCTCCATCCCACGATGCTGGGTCTAGATTTCACCCCAGGAGTCATACTCCACGTTGCCAGGGGGATTCATTCCCCTGGGTGTCAGATCCCACGTAGGAGGGAGGGCAGTGATTTCACCTGCCAAGTTGGCTTAGCTAGAGAGAGAGGGCCACATCTGAGCAACAAAGAGGCATTTGGTAGGAAGCTCTTAGGCACAATTATAGGCAGGCCTAGCCTCTCCTTTGCAGCAACAGTCTTGCCAAGGGCAAGTCCTGTGGTAGAGGTCTCAACCCATCAAACCACCAGTCCCCTATGTCTGTGAGCACATCAGCAACCACTGAGGTGGGGAAGCCCAACACCTCTGCATTCTCCACCAGCTCCTCAAGGGGGCGCTGCATATTTTTTTCACTTTTTTTTTAAATTCTTTTTTAAAAAATTAACTATATAAAAATTTTTTAAAAAGATATGCAATAAAAAAACATTTCAAACAAACCATAACAAGGGAGTAAGAAAAAGACAACCAACCTAAAATAACTACTTTATTTCCAACATGCTCCTACTCTACCCCAAGAAAATAACCTATTATAGCAACATTTCTGTTAACTTGTTCCTACCATACCCATCAGAAATTAACAAACCATAGTCATTCCTGGGCACTCCCAGAACATTAAATTTACCCATGGTAGCTTATCTGTTCTTACTGGGTTATCATTCCCCCTTCATTAATTGCTCTCTATCACTAGTTCCCCTACATTCTACATTATAAGCCATTTATTTTAGGAGTGTGTTGTTTAACCTCCAGGTGTTTGTGAATTTTCTAAGTCTCTGATGGTTACTGACTTCTAATTGTTTTCCATTGTAGCCAGAGAATGTGCTTTGAATAATTTCAATCTTTTTTTTTAATTTATTGAGACTTGTTTTATGTCCCAACATATGGTCTATTGTGGAGAAAGTTCCATGATCACTAGAGAAGAATGTGTATCCTGGTGATTTGGGATGTAATGTTCTATATATGTCTGTTAAATCAAACTCATTTATCAGATTGTTTAGGTTTTCAGTTTCCTTATTGGTCTTCTTTCTGGTTGATCTATCTATAGGAGATAGTGATGTGTTGAAGTCTCCCACAATTATTGTGGAAACATCCATTGCTTTAGTTTTGCCAATGTTTGTCTCATGTATTTTGTGGCACCATGATTGGGTGCATAAACATTTATGATTGTTATTTCTTCTTGTTGAATTGCCCCTTTTATTAGTATGTAGTGGCCTTCTGTGCTGGTTTGAATGTATTATGTTCCCCAGAAAAAGCCATATTCTTTGATGCAGTCTTGTGGGGCAGACATTTTGGTGCTGAATAGATTGGAATTCTTTGAGTGTTTCCATGGAGATGTGCCCCACCCAACTGTGGGTGATGACTCTGATTGGATAATTTCCATGGAGGTGTTGGCCCACCCATTCAGGGTGGGTCTGAATTAAATTACTGGAGCACTATATAAGATCAGACAGAAGGAGTGAGCTTCACACAGCCAAGAGGGACACTTTGAAGAATGCACTGGAACTGAGAGAGGAGCTTCAGCTTACAGAGATATTTTGGAGATGGCCTTTGAAAGCAGACTTTTGCTCCGGAGAAGCTAAGAGAGGATGACCCAAGAGCGACTAAGAGTGACATTTTGGAGAGAAGCTGAAGCCTAGAGAGGAACATCCTGGGAGAAAGCCATTTTGAAACCAGAACTTAGAACAGACGCCAGCCATGTGCCTTCCCAGCTAACAGAGGTTCTCCAGACGTCATTGACCATCCTCCAGTGAAGGTACCTGATTATTGATGTGTTACCGTGGACACTTTATGGCCTTAAGACTGTAACTGTGTCACCAAATAAACCCCCTTTGTAAAAGCCAATCCATTTCTGGTGTTTTGCATTCTGGCAGCATTAGCAAACTAGAACACCTTCTTTGTCTCTCATAACATCCTTGGATTTAAAGTCTATTTTATCTGAGATTAATATTGCTACTCCTGCTTTCTTTTGGCTGTAGCTTGTATGAAATATTTTTTACCATCATTTCACTTCCAATTTCTTTGTGTCCCTGTGTCTAATATGAGTCTCTTGCATGCAAAATATTGATCATATTTTTTGATCCATTTGGCCAATCTATATCTTTTAATTGGGGAGTTTAACCCATTTACATTCAACGTTATTACTGTGAAGGCATTTCTTGAATCAGCCATCCTATCCTTTGGTTTATGTTTGTCAGATATATTTTTTCCCTCTCTCTCTTATTGTCCTTTAATGAACCAATATTGAATCTCTTTAGTACTGAACCTTTCTCCATCTCTGTCTCTCCTTTCTTTGTTTCTCTGTCGGTAGGACTCCCTTTACGTCTGAAGTAGGGCAGGTCTTTTATTAGCAAAATCTCTCAGCATTTGTTTGTCTGTGAAAACTTTAAGTTCCCCCTCAAATTTGAAGGAGAGCTTTGCTGGATAAAGTATTCTTGGTTGGAAATTTTTCTCTCTCAGAATTTTAAATATGTCATGCCACTGCCTTCTCGCCTCCATGGTGGCCACTGAGTAATCACTACTTAGTCTTATGTTGTTTCCTTTGTATGTGGTGAATTGCTTTTCTCTTGCTGCTTTCAGAACTTGCTCCTTCTCTTCAGTATTTGACAGTCCAATGAGAATATGTCTCGGAGTGGGTTTATTTGGATTTATTCTATTTGGAGTTTGCTGGGCATTTATGCTTTGCGTATTTACATTGTGTAGAAGGTTCAGGGAGTTTTCCCTAAAAATTTCTTTGAATACTCTTTCTAGACTTTTACCCTTTTCCTCCCTTTCTGGGACACCAATGAGTCTTATATTTGGACATTTTATTTTATCTATCATATCCTGGAGGTCCATTTCTATTTTTTTGATTTATTTCCCCACTCTTTCTTTTGTTCTTTCATTTTCCATTCTGTGGTCCTCGAGGTTGCTGATTCATTGTTCAGCTTCCTCTAGTTTTGTACTGTGAGTATCCAGAATCTTTTTAATTTGGTCAACAGTTTCTTTTATTTCC
This sequence comes from Choloepus didactylus, assembly GCF_015220235.1. NCBI lineage: Eukaryota > Metazoa > Chordata > Mammalia > Pilosa > Megalonychidae > Choloepus > Choloepus didactylus. Next base: position 59,271,606 of record NC_051320.1, on the reverse strand, counting down.
ATAAGATCATCTATTTTTTTTATTTACTCTTGCAATTTCTTCTTTATTCTCTTCTAGGGTCTTCATGTCCTTTATATCCTGTGCCATGTTCTTGTTGTTTGTCTTTAGTTCTTTGATTAATTGCTCCAAGTACTGTGTCTCCTCTGATCTTTTGATTTGGGTGTTTGGGTTTGGGTTATCCATGTCATCTGTTTTTTTCATATAGTTTAAAATTTTCTGTTGTTTTTGGGCTCTTGGCATTTGCTTTACTTGATAGGGTTCTTTTAGGATATGTGGGATTATTCAAAGACTAATCTCTGATTTTTCAGATCCACAGCTTGGTGGTGTACAGTTTCTCTAACTAACCAGCAGTTGGCATTCGCGAGTCACCTATTTCCTTCAAGTCAGTTCTCCCCAACTTTGTGTGGTGTGTGTGGGTCTGATTATTGTGGGGTCCAACTGGTGCACCATGTTTGGGTACATTGTTGGTGCTGTCTGCCCTGAATGTGGGGCATGTGTCTGAGCAGTTAGGGAGGGAGGGCAGCTTTAATAATCAAACCTCCCAGGTACTCCTGGAGATTTAAGGCTGTTGCAAGAGCCTAAACCTTCATTTCAGTCTCGCCACAGATTGTCTCTGCGGCAGACACACAAGTCCTTGGTATTGGCATATGGTCCCTGGGATTTCCGAGTGGGTCCCTCTTCCAAGCTGTGCCCTTCTAGAGCCTCTGCTGAGGGAAGGTTGTGCTATGTCACAAATGCGCACCATCCCTCAAGGAAAGTTCTGGGCTGCCGAACCATGTAGGTGTGTTCCCAGCCTACTGTAAGGATGGCTGTATGGGGCGTGTTAATTTCACTCTTTTCACACCACTCTGCCTTCCCAGCTCGAGGACAATTAGCTGTGGGTGCGTGAAAGGCTATTGCCCATGCCCGATATTGTGGTTTGTGCATGTGTTGCTGGAAACACTTCCTGTCACACTGGGTTTTTTGGCATGGCTGGGGGCTATGGCGCCGGCGCCGGGCAGGAGCATTGTCAGCCCACTGGGAAGATGGCTGCAAGGGGTGTGGTTATTTTCCCCTTTTGTGCCTTTCTTGCTCCAAGACAATTAGTAGCAGGTGTGCAAAAGGCAATCTTCCACACCAGATATTGAGGCGTTCGCACAGCCCGTTCCTGCCGCACTTCACTGTGCGGTTCTTGCTGTTGTATCTGCAGCTGCTTTTTTTTTTTTTTAATCATCATTTTATTGAGATATATTCACATACCACACAGTCATACAAAACAAATCGTACTTTCGATTGTTTACAGTACCATTACATAGTTGTACATTCATCACCTAAATCAATCCCTGACACCTTCATTAGCACACACACAAAAATAACAAGAATAATAATTAGAGTGAAAAAGAGCAATTGAAGTAAAAAAGAACACTGGGTACCTTTGTCTGTTTGTTTGTTTGTTTCCTTCCCCTATTTTTCTACTCATCCATCCATAAACTAGACAAAGTGGAGTGTGGTCCTTATGGCTTTCCCAATCCCATTGTCACCCCTCATAAGCTACATTTTTATACAACTGTCTTCGAGATTCATGGGTTCTGGGTTGTAGTTTGATAGTTTCAGGTATCCACCACCAGCTACCCCAATTCTTTAGAACCTAAAAAGGGTTGTCTAAAGTGTGCATAAGAGTGCCCTCCAGAGTGACCTCTTGGCTCGTTTTGGAATCTCTCTGCCACTGAAGCTTATTTCATTTCCTTTCACATCCCCCTTTTGGTCAAGAAGATGTTCTCCGTCCCACGATGCCGGGTCTACATTCCTCCCCGGGAGTCATATTTTACGTTGCCAGGGAGATTCACTCCCCTGGGTGTCTGATCCCACGTAGGGGGGAGGGCAGTGATTTCACCTTTCAAGTTGGCTTAGCCAGAGAGAGAGGGCCACATCTGAGCAACAAAGAGGCATTCAGGAGGAGACTCTTAGGCACAAATATAGGGAGGCCTAGCCTCTCCTTTGCATCTGCAGCTGCTTTGGGGCTTTTTTTGAAAAAAGAACTAGACCACCTCCAAATGCCAACCCATGGTTTCCCCACATTGCAGCGTGGCTACTGGATATTCAGCAGGTTTACTCGTTTCAGAACGCAGACTCCCAGTTTCACCAAGTGATGGTCCCTGTGGATTTAGCAAACCTTGTCCAGCTGGTGCATCACTGAAACTGGTGTTCTGGGTCACTTTATGGCTTCTATCTAGTATTTTTCACAGAGGTGTTTTTTCCCCATCTCTCCTAGCTGCCATCTCCTAGCTATTCTCTTTTTTGCCCATTTTTAATTGGGCTGCTCATTTTTTATTGTTCAGTCACAGGATTTCTTTGTATATTCTGGATATCGAACCCTTGTCAGATATGTGATTTCTGAATATTTTCTCCCATTGAGTCGGCTGCCTTTTCATACTTTTGAGAAAGTCCTTTGAAGCACAGAAGGATTCAGTTTTGAGGAGGCCCCAATTATTTTTTCTTTCATTGCTTGTCCTTTAGGTGTAAGGTCTAGGAAACTATGTCCTATCACCAGATCTTGAAGATGCTTCCCTATGTTTTCTTCTAGGTGGTTTGTGGCCCTGGTTCTTATATTTAGGTTTTTTTTTTTTTATCCATTTTCAGTTAATTTTTGTATAGTGAATAGAATAGGAGTCCTCTTTCATTCTTTTGGATATGGATATCCAGTATTCCCAGCCCGTTTATTGAAGAGACTGTTTAGTCACAGTTGAATGGACTTGGAAGTCTTTTAAAGAAATCAATTGACCATAGATATGAGGGTCTATTTCTGAACTCTCAATTTGATTCTATTAATCAGCATGTATATCTTTATGCCAGTATCATGCTTTTTGTTTTAATTTCTTTTTTTATTGAGATTGTTCAGATACCATACAACTATCCAGAGATCCAAAGTGTACAATCAGTTGCCCACAGCACCACCATACAGCTGTGCATCCATCAACACAATTTTTTTTTCAATTTTTAGAATATTTTCACAACTCCAGAAAAGAAAAAAAGACAAAAAAAAAGGAAACTCACATCCTCCCATACCCCTAACCATGCCCCCCCCTCCATTATTGATTCATAGTTTTGGTATAGTACATTTGTTACTGATGATGAAAGAATGTTAAAATACTACTAACTGTAGTATTTAGTTTGAAATAGGTATATATTTTTTCCCTATATGCCTCTCTATTATTAATCTCTAGTTATAGTGACATACATTTGTTCTAGTTCGTGAGAGAGATTTCTAATATTTGTATAGTTAATCACAGACATTGTCCACCACAAGATTCACTGTTTTACACATTCCCATCTTTTAACCTCCAACTTTCCCTCTGGTGACATGCATGACACTGAGCTTACCCTTTCCACCACCTTCACACACCTTTCAGCACTGTTAGTTATTCTCATTACATGCTACCATCACCCCTGTCCATTTCCAAATATTTAATTTCACCCTAGTTGAACATTCTGCTCATAATAAGCAACCACTCCCCATTCTTTAGCCTCATTCTATATCCTGGTAACTTATATTTCATGTCTATGAGTTAACATATTATAATTAGTTCATATCAGTGAGACCCTGCAATATTTGCCTTTGTGTGTCTGTCTTATTTCACTCAATACAGTGCCCTCAAGATTTCTTCATCAACCCATTTCTTTTAAGATGGTTTTGTTCAAACACTATACATTCCATCCTAAGTAAACAATCGTTGGTTCCCCATATAGTCACATATTTATGTATTGCGCACCATTACCGCTCTCTATATAAGGGCATTTCTTCCACAAAGACGAAGGAAGGGTCAAAGAAGGCAGAGAGGCAAAAGAAAAAGGCAAGAGAAAGAGAGAAAAACAAGCAAAAAACCTTGATAGCTAGAAGGTGACAAAAGGAAAGATAGCATTAACCTAAAGTAGAATAAAGAGTCAGACATATCACCAATGCCTGGAGTCCCATACCCTTCCCCTATTCCCCACACCCCCATATGCATTTAGCTTTGGTATATTGCTTTTGTTATATTAAAGGAAGCATAATACAATGTTTCTGTTAATTCTAGCCTCCAGTTTGCATTGATTGTATTTCCCCCCCAATCCCACCCTATTTTTAACACCTTGCAATGTTGACATTCATTTGTTCTCCCTCATGTAAAAACATATTTGTACCTTTTATTACAATTGTTAAGCATCCTAGCTTTCCCTGAGTTACACAGTCTCAGTATTTATCGTTCATCTTTTGTTCTGGTGTCCCACATGGTCCCAGCCTTCCTCTTTCAACCATATTCACAGTCATCTTTGTTCAGTGTACTTACATTGCTGTGCTACTATCTCCCAAAATTGTTTTCCAAACCTCTCACTCCTGTCTTCTCCTCTCTGTCTGCAGTGCTTCCTTTAGTGTTTCCTGTAGAGCAGGTACGTTGTTCACAAACTCTGTCATTGTCTGTTTGTCAGAGAATATTTTAAGCTTTCCCTCATATCTGAAGGATAGTTTTGCCGGATATAGGATTCTTGGTTGGTGGTTTTTCTCTTTCAGTGTCTTAAATGTGTCACCCCACTTCCTTCTTGCCTCCATGGTTTCTATTGAGAAATCCACACATAATCTCATCAAGCTTCCTTTGTATGTGATAGATCGTTTCTCTCTTGCTGCTTTCAGGATTCTCTCTTTATCTTTGATGTTTGATAATCTGATTATTAAGTGTCTTGGCGTAGGCCTATTCAGATTGATTATGTTTGGGGTATGCTGCTCTTCTTGGATCCGTAATTTTATGTCTTTCATAAGAGATGGGAAATTTTCATTGATTATTTCCTCCATTATTGCTTCTGCCCCTTTTCCCTTCTTTTCTCCTTCTGGGACACCAATGACACATAAATTCTTGCTTTTCGTTTTAAGTTCCCGGAGATGATGCTCGTATTTTTCCATTCTTTTCTCTATTTGTTCTTTTGCGTGTAGGCTTTCAGGTGCCTTGTTCTCCAGTTCCTGAGTGTTTTCTTCTGCCTCTTGAGATCTGCTGTTGTATGTTTCAATTGTGTCTTTCATCCCTTGTGTTGTGCCTTTCATTTCCATAGATTCTGTCCATTGGTTTTTTGAACTTTCAATTTCTACCTTATGTACGTCCCATGTTTTCATTATATGGTTCATCTCTTTTGCCATATCTTCCCTAAACTTTTTGAATTCAGTTATTATTAGTTGTTTTAATTCCTTCATCACAGTTGAAGTGCAAGTTTGTTCCCCTGACCGGGCCATAACCTCATTTTTCTTGGTGTAGGTTGTAGTTTTCTGTTGTCTAGGCATGGTTTCCTTGGTTACCCCAATCAGGCCTCCCCAGATCAGAATGGGCTAAGGCCTCAGAAGGAAGAAATATTCAGTATCTGGTTTCCCTGAGGGTGTGTCTTAGAAAATTGGTACACCCTGTGATGCCTCCAGTCACTGTGCTTTTCTGCCCAGCAGGTGGTGCCTGTTAGCCTATAATTCTTGACTGGTATAAGTTCTGAATGAAAGGCAGGTAGTAGAGCTGGGCCCCACCCGTTTCCTCTTAGAGAAGCTGGATGCCCTAAGGGGAGGTCATTAGTATTTCAGTGGTCTCTCTCTGCCTGTGCTATACCCTTGTCTGGGTCACAGAACTGGGAACTGAAAATGGCTGAGGCTTTCTCCACTGAGTTGAAAAAGGAACAGAGCTAGTCCGAGGCAACCCTCCAGCTCTCCAAGGTCAGTCGTCACCCAAAGCCTCTGTCTACTTGTTGAGGATTCGTACCTCGTAGTGAGCAGTTCACACTCGCTAATTAAAACCCCAGTTGGAGCTCAGCTGAGCTGTATTTGCTTGCTGGGAGAGAGCTTCTCTCTGGCACCACGAAGCGTTGTAGCTCAGGCTGTGGGGGAGGGTCTCCTGATTTGGAGCCACAGTTTTTACTTACAGATTTTATGCTGTAATCTCGGGCATTCCTCTCAATTCAGGTTAGTGTATGATGAGTGGACGGTCACGTTTGTCCCCCTGCAGTTATTCCTGATTATTTACTAGTTGTTTCTGGTTTTTTTCAGTTGTTCCAGGGGGACTACTTAGCTTCCACTCCTCTCTATGCCGCCATCTTAGATCCTCTTTCCAGTATCATGCTTTTTTGACCACTGTGGCTTTGTAATATCCTTTAATGTCAGGAAGCATGAGTCCTCCTATTTCATTCTTCTTTTTCAAAATGTTTTGGCTACTCAAGGCCTGTTCTTCCAAATAAATTTCATGATTAGCTTTTCCATTTCAGCAAAGTAGGCTGTTTGAATTTTGATTGGGAATGCATTGAATCTGTGGATCAAGTTGGGCAGAATTGACATCTTAGTGACATTTAGCCTTTCAATCCATGAAAATGGAATGTCTTTCCATTTATTTAGATCTACTTTGATTTCTTTTAGCAATGTTTTGTAGTTTTCTGTGCACAGGTCCTTTATATCCTTGGTTAAGCTTATTCCTAGATATTTGATTCTTTTAGTTGCTATTGTCAAGATTTTTTTTCTTGATTCCCTACTCAAATAGCTCATTACTAAGTATATAGAAACAGTACTTATTTTTGCATGATCTTGTATCCTGCCACTTTGCTGAACTCATGTATTAGCTCTAGTAGCTTTGTTGTGGTTTTTTTTGGGGGGGGGGAGTTCTAAATATGGGATCATATCTGCGAATAGTAAAAGTTTTATTTCTTCATTTCCTATTTGGATGCCTTTTATTTCCTTTTTTTCCCGCTAATTGCTCTGGCTAGAACTTCTAGCACAAGGTTGCATAAGAGTGTTGATAGTGGACATCCTTGTCTTGTTCCCGATCTTAAAGGGAAAACTTTCAGTCTCTCACTATTGAGTATGATGTTAGCTGTGGATTTTTCATATATGCCTTTTATCATTTTGAGGAAGTTTCCTTCAATTCCTATCTTTTGAAATGTTTTTATCATGAAAGGATGCTGAATTTTGTCAAATGCTTTTTTGCATCAATTAAGATGATCTTGTGGTTTTTCCCTTTTTATTTTTTAATGTGATGTGTTGCATCAATTGTACTTCTTGTGTTGAACCACCCTTGCATACTTGGAATAAAACACACTTGGGCCTGGCGTATAATTCCTTTAATGTGCTGTTGGTTTATATTTGCAAGTATTTTATTGAGGATTTTTGCATCTATATCCATTAGGGAGATTGGTTTGTAGTTTTCTTTTCTTGTCTTATCTTTATCAGGCTTTGGTATTAAGGTGATGCTGACTTCTGTTTCAGGGTGCTAAAGCTGCTAGAATGCAATATACCATAAATGGGTTGGCTTTTACAATTTGGATTTATTAATCAGCTTACAAATTTACAGTTCTAAGGCTGTGAAAATGTCCAAATTAAGGCATCAGTATGATGATATCTTCTCAAGAAAGGCTGCCGGCATCTGGAACACCTCTATCAATTGCTGGTCCTTCTCTCCGGGTTTTGTTGCTTTCAGCTTCTGGCCTCAGTGGCATCCTCTCTCCACTTCTGTGAGTGTGTCCTTGTCTCTCAGTTTCCCTGGGGCTTCTCTGATCCTTTTGGGCTTTTTCTATGAGTCCTTTATCCTCCTATAAAGGACTCCAGTAAGGAGATTTAGACTCAGCTTGAATGGGGTTGAAATAACCTAATCAAAAGGTCCTACCTAATCAAAAGGGCCTGCACCCATAGGAATAGATTAAAAGAACCTGGCCTTTTCTGGGATACATAACAGCTTCAAACTGACACAGCTTCATAGAATGAGGTAGCATTCTCTCTACTTTAATTTTTTGGAAGAGTTTGACCAGGATTGGTATTAATTCTTCTTGGAATGCTTGGTAGAATTCACTTGTGAAGACATCTGGTCCTGGGCTTTTCTTTTTTTCGTAGGTTTTTGATGACTGATGCAATCTCCTTACTTGTGATTGGATTTTTGAGGGCTTCTATTTCTTCCTGAGTCAATGTAGGTTGTCTGTTTCTAGGAAATTGTCCATTTCATCTAAGTTTTCTAGTTTGTTGGTGTACATTTGTTCATAGTGTCCTCTTATGATCTTTTTTATTTCTTTGAGGTCTGTTGTTTTGACCCCTTCTAATTTCTGGTTTTATATACTTGCATCTTCTCTCTTTCTTTCTTTTTCAGTCTAGCTAATGGTTTGTCAATTTTATTGACCCTCTCAAGGAAGCAACTTTTGGTTTTATTGTTTCTCTCTATTGTTTTATATTCTGTTTCATTTATTTCTGCTCTAATCTTTCTTTCTTTCCTTTCTCTAGTTTTTCCAAGTGTTCAGGTAGGTCTTTTGATTTTAGCTCTTTCATCCTCTTTAATGTAGGTCTTAGGGCTATACATTTCCCTCTCAGCACTGCTTTCACTGCATCCCAAAGTTTTGATATGTTGTGTTCTCATTTTCATTCATGTCGAGATGTTTACTGATTTCTCTTGCAATTTCTTCTTTCACCCATCAATCATTTAAGAGTATGCTGTTTATTCTTCATAAATTTGTTAATTTTTCAGTTCTCCAGCTGTTACTGATTTCCAGATTCATTCCATTACGATCAGAGAAAGTTCTTTGTATAACGTTGATCTTTTAAAATTTATTGAGACCTGTTTTGTGCCCCAGAATGTAATATATCCTGGGGAATGTTCCATGAGCACTTGAGAAGAATGTATATCCTGCTGATCTGGGGTGCAATGTTCTATACATATGTTTGTTCGGTCTAGTTCATTTATCATATTGTTTAGGTTCTCTGTTTTCTTATTGATGTGGGTACTCTTTTGAATTACTTAATGCAAGTAGTCCTTTCCCCCTGGCTGCTTCAATGTGATTGTTTCTTGCACTGTCCCAGTTGTCTGCAAGGGGCTTTTCTAACCTCAGGACAAACTCTGGGTCGGTGAGCCTGAGACACATTTCCCAGCTCAGTCTCTCAGGCTTCTACCTGATAGATTGGCACTGACATACATGTACTACCGAGTACACACAGAAGCCAATTTACTCCCTCTGTAACAGGGCCAGGGACTCACAATGGAAACAAAGGCTGGCTCTACCCTATATTGTGGATGGGGTAGGGTAGGGGCCAGCAAGGACACTAGGAGCTGCTTCTGTGGCTTCTTAGTTCAGCACTTGCCCGGTAAATGCAGCCCTTTCATGTTTTCTGTAGTTTTGAGGAGGTTTACTGTCTTTAAGATTCCTCTGCTGCCTTTGCCTGAAGGGGGTTTGGGAATGGCCACCCCCAGAGCAGGGTCCCCAGTGATCTGATGTAGCTGATCAAAGTAGAGATCTGGGGTCAGACCAAACACCTCCTGGGAGTTTGAAGGACTATTTCTTTATGTCCCACCCTGGCCCCAGCATGATGTGCCAGGATCCTGAGGTCCAGTCCCCACTGCTGCCAGCCGTGAGGCTGGGGGAAGGGGATGGTCAACACTTCAGGAAGGGTGAAACTGACAGGTCTTCATTGCAGTTTATCAGCTTCTTCCTCCTGCTCCTCCCAGATGCTGCACAATGTTCCCCCAAGCACTGGAGTTTCAAAGTGGTTGATTCAGACAGATACTGCCAGTTCAGTCTTTGCTTTGGTGAAGGGATTGATTTAGGGACTTATTTCCTGGAGCTTTCTACTCTGCCATCTTCACACAATACTCTCCAAAAGTACCGGATATGGGCTTTGTGATGTACCATGTAGCAGTAGCCCTATTTTTCATTGGTAATCAGGATCAATCATCTTGGTAATACAATGAACTCCTCTGCCTGTTGCTTTAACAGCATGAGGAATCCAAAATAGCCAGGGAGCAGACCCACCTTCTAATTTAATGGAATCTTGATTGTGTTGCCAGATGGAAACATTCTTTCCTTGGGCAGTAGGATCCTTAAGCCCAAGATATCCTTAAGTTGTGAGAATGAAAATCAAAATTCCTATCTCCAATTCTTGGTTCATGAACCCAAGCATTCTAGCTATGGGGTTGGGTTCTCTGCTTTCAGTAGGGATAATGGGTTTGCAGAATGGCAGAACCATCAGAGAGAAGAATGTAATTACCATAATAAGCCACAAGAATGGAATTTAAGTACAGTGTTTTGGTCTGCTCAAACCTTGTCAATATTTAATTTTATTATGTTGCCCCTAAATACTGAATTTTAAATGTCTGGTGCCTTTAAATTGATTGCTACTTTAGTTGGCTTTCAAAGTGGGTCACACCTGGTTTCCCTGAACACCATTTTTCTGCAGTCTTCAAGTATTGAATGTTTCCCTGAAGTGCGAAGTCAGCCTGAGTTTCCCATTTATATGCAACTTGATCTTTGCAACTAGCTGCTTATTTTAGTTTCTTAGGCTGTTCAAGCAAAATCATGCAGAGGGATGGCTTAAACAATGGGGATTTAATTGCTCATGATTTGGAGGCTAAGAGAAAGTCCAAATCCATCATCAAGGTGATGTTTTCTTCCTGAAGACGGGAGCTCTGGGGCTGGCTGCTGGTGATCCTTGGTCCTTCACTCCTCTGTCACATGGCAGTGCACATGGCAGCCTCTCCCGGCATCTCAGTTCTCTTCCATGTTCCCTTGAATTTCAGTTTCTTGCTTCTGGTGGCTTTCCTTCTCTGTCTGAATTTCATTCTACTTATAAAGTTCTCCAGTAATGGGATTAAGAACCATCCTAATTGAGGTGGGTCGCACCTCAACTGAAATAGCCTCCTCAAAACGTCCTACTTACAATGGGTTCACTCCCACAGAAATGGATTAAGTTTAAGAACATGTCTTGCTGGGTTATATACAACTTCAAACCACCAAATTGCCCAAAGAATTCTTCCTAAATAACTTTACTAGGCATATTTTACTGTTGACCATTCTCTGTCAAGTTTGGCTGGGAAATGGGCATGTTCTGTGGTAGACTATTCTTCTTTTATTCTTGGAAAATTTTCTTGTAACCTATTAGATATTTCATATGTTCCATTATCTTGGATATCTTCTTTGGGGACACTAGTCATGCAAATGTAAATTTCTTTTATCTTCTATAATTATGTTCTCTTTCATACTTTTTAACTTTTATTTATTTTTATTTTACTTCCTTTTTACAATCCTCTCTTCTTTATTGTGTTAGAGGCAGTATTTATTATTCTTTGTGCTGCTTCTAATTATTTTGTATTCCTTTCCTGAGTTTTGGCTGCAATTCATGTTTTGTCTTCATGTCATCATTAGCTCTTGTATCTGTTTTGTGTCAATTGTTTCACTGCTTTTTGAGACTTTTAAAAATAATTTATGTTTAGTAAATAATTTTATCTGCTCTACAGCAATATTTTCTTGGGAGTATTTTATGTTTTCCATTCTGTGTGTATCTTCTTTTTTTCTTCTTGTAGCTTCATTGTGTAGCTTCTCAGTGTCCTAGTTTGCTAATGCTGCGGAATGCAAAACACCAGAGATGGACAGGCTTTTATAAAATGGGGATTTATTTCACTACACAGTTACAGTCTTAAGTCCACAAAGCATCCAAGGTAACACCTCAGCAATCGAGTACCTTCACCGGAGGATGGCCAATGGCGTCCAGAAAGCCTCTGTTAACTGGGAAGGCAGCTGGTGTCTGCTCCAAAGCTCCGGCCTCAAAACAGCTTTCTCCCAGGATGTTCCTCTCTAGCAAGCTTGCTCCTCTTCAAAACATCACTCCCAGCTGCACTAACTTTTTTCTCTCTTTGAGTCAGCTCATTTATATAGCGCCACTGATCAAGGCCCACCCTGAATGGGTGGGGCCACGCCTCCATGGGAACATCTCATCAAAATCATCACTCACAGCTGGGTGGGGCACACTCCAAGCAAATCTAACCAACACCAAAACTTCTGCCCCACACAAGACCACAAAGATAATGGCATTTGGGGGACACAATACATTCAAACCGGCACACTTGGATAATACACACAGGCTCGATATTTATCAACTTTAAAGCCTAGGTATACCCTTCAGTTTTCTTTAATCAGTAGTCCTTTATAATCAGGAAGATGCACTGATTCCAAATCCAAAGCAATATGGAATAGGTGTCATAGTTAAATATCAAAGAATAAGGTTGTATTGTTTCCATGGACTCCCTGTTCTTTGTATGATATACCTCATTTTAACTCCTTGGTGTGTCTCAAGTTTCATCCTATGAGGACTTGCCTGCAGCCCGAGGCACAGACACTAGCTGACTGGATCACCACTCCCCCCACCCCCACCCCCAACCTGAAAAGTAAGGAGAGACTGCAGCACCTGCCCTAGCTGCTAGGAGGAACAGAATCCAATTTGGACATCAGCCTCTAGTTCTGCAGAAGCCATAAAACTGATTGGATGTAAACAAATGAGATAGCTTTTGGGTGTCACCAAGTTCAGGGTCTAGAGTTCACATGTTGTTTTGCCAAGAGATAACACACAGATTTTCTTTCTTGGCTGAATTCACGAGTTGAATGTAGATCTGGCAGTGCAAGAAGAATTGCTCTGGAGGCTCTGATAGTCTCCCAAGCCAATCTGGGCTGGTATCTTTGGCTGATATATGTCTATGTATCAGTTGAATTATATATAAATTTGTACATCTTGTCCTCTTTGTTAAAGATAAGGAGTTTTTTGTTTAACTGTCAGGGAGTTAGGAATATTTTTGCTCTTGATAAACATATAAGGAGGAAAAGTTGACTTTCCTGGTCTGCAGGGAAAGGAAAAGGTCAAATTCTAAAATCAAGAGCTAATCTCTCAGCAGTTCAGGTAATAGGCAGACACGGACAAGAAATTTGTTCCCTTCAGAGTTCAGCCTAAGTTTGGAACTACGCAGCAAGTTAGGAACTGTTAACCAAACATCTAGCTATGGCTGCTAGGGCAGAGCAAACTGCCAACAGCCAACTTTCTTCTCATTTCTATGGGCTCCTGGGCTCCTGGGCTGAGTCCAAGTTCAAGGGCCCAGCCAACAAGCTGTGCTCTAAGGAGCATGGGTGAACACATTCTAGAGAACAGGGGTCTGCCTTCTGCAAAAAGCTATGAATGCCATAGACTCTCCTTGCCTTTCAGAGCTCAGACTCTTGACTCACTTTTGGCCAGTTTCTCAACCTGAGGTTGAGGAACATAGAAACTAATTGTAGTGGTGAATTATCCACCTCTGGGGGCACTTGAGTTGGTGGTGGTGTGAGGAAGGGGTTCAGGGGGAAGGAGGTGGAGAGAATCTGCCATCAGAATGCTTCAGTGAATTTAGCCTACTGCAGCCTCACTTCCTTCCCTCATGTCCCCCACATGACACCCTGGGAGGGTGACCCTCTGGCCCTCTCTGTCTTCCCAGTATAGGATCAAGTCAGCAGTTTGAGGCTTTATCGGTGAGGATGGGTGTGGGTTCTGGGGAAGGGGCTGAAGAGAAAGAAGTGGGTAAGGAGATGCTCAATGAACAGGTGGCGATTGCCAATACAGGAGCATGTGGTTTTAGAGAAAGACGAGAAGCACAGGGGCGAGGAAATAAAGGGAGTTGGAAAAGAAAACATTTCATAAAGAAAACATTTGGAACTCTCAGTGTCTGCAGTGTCTGCAGGGAAAGCCCTTCCAGGAGCCTGAGGACCAGTGACAAAGAGGCAGTGATGACTGTCCGTCGAGGAAACACAGTCCTCCTGTTTGGTCACACTGTACTTTTTATTTCCGCACAGCCTGCCAGCAAGGTCAGTGCTAGAAACATAGTATGCCATATTTTTCCACATGGAACCTGTACTAATGGAGGTGGCTGTTAAGAGGCTGAAAAATGCCAACAAGAGTTTTGCCAGTGGTCAGTTTTGCCCACAGGCTGTGGAGGTTTCTGTTTTATGAAAGTTTTTGTGTGGTTGGGAGGCAGGCACTGGACTGGCCATTAAGAAGGACCTAGAAGCACCAGAGGAGCTCTCACTTTGCTGGAGAATTTTCCTAGTTAAAGTCTGGAGTCTATATATTCAGATTTGTACATTTCTTGACAGTAGAACTAATTAGATACTGGAATAGGCCCTAAAGATATAAACCCACAAGGTAGACAGCTTTACTTTAGTTAGCACTTCAAAAAATAAGATACTGCGGTCTTTTCTTTTCTTTTGATTTTAGGAAAATTTTTTTTTTCTTAATCTCAATTGACATTGCACCTCCTGTCTCAACATATTTTAAGTATAATTGTATATTTCTAAGCATAGGTAACTATGTAGGGTTTAATAGACCCTTTGCACTAGCTGTATTAAAACAGAGTGTAAATAAAACCAAATAAGTAGGAAATATTTATGTGTGTTCAGTGTAAATTAAGATGAACTACCACATGTGCTTGGAAAATAATTTATCTGAAACACTTTCTCTAAGATGTTTCTATCCAGACTTAAATAGGTTTACCCTCCCTCCCCCCTCCTTTTGTGAGAGAAAGTTAGAAAACTTATTCTTCAAAGTTGTTCTTGGTTTCCTTTCTTTTTTTCTAGGGATGGAAAATAAAAAACCTAGACTTAATATTTGGCTACTAAAATATATTCATATTGGCAATGATTTTTTCCATTTATTTTCATTCCTAATTAGTATTTGCTTGTTTCATTCATTCTAATTTTCATTTTATTGTAGTTATTTTCATGTTGCTCCCTTTTGTTTGTCTTCCTCCAGTAGTGTTCATAATGAACTTTACTGTGCCACTTTCTGTTCCCCTCTGGCTTTCGGTCTCTATGTCTTTTGATCATATTGGATTAACCTTTTAATCTTGCCTTCCCTGCTCTCACTGTTGACACATTGCCATTGTGAGTTAATGAAAGTCTGATTCTTCTGCACATGACAGATCCCAGTGGCCACTGCTAAAGCCTTTAGCATCTGGAATTTAAGTCTTTGGATTGTGCTGTGGGCAGTGAGGTATTAAAGATTATGCTTTCCAGGCAGAAATGCAACAGCAGGGTTTCTTGTGATTATTTAAAATTGTGTCTTTCATTTCCTGCTAGTCCAAGTGCCTGCCTTGGCAATGTTAAAACTTTCCAACAGTAATAACTGGAAATGCCCGCCAGTGGTAAATTTCTGAGAAGATGAGAGTAAGAAAGCACTAAAACTGTGATTTTGTCGATGGGTGGCAATTACAAACTTTTTTAGGTCTAATTTTTCCAGGAAAGTCTTGAGAAGTTTCCTTCAAAACCAGGAATAGCCTTAGCAGTGATGTGTCCCAGTGGGTTTACTGGGTCTTTTTGAAAGACGGTGCTCCATAAGGTTCTCTAGGGGGACTGCAGCAGACTTTCAGAGTGAATATTGCTTTATCACATCTTCACTGCTGAAGGGTTTAATTGCACACTGCTCTTGCCAACCTTTATTTAAAATTGTAAATGTAAATATATTATGTAATTCAAGTCAACTTTCTTGGTTAAAAACTGCTATGTAATTCTTATAAAAATTTAAATCTCCTCTTCTGAAACAGTGGGCTCTTTTTGAATGAAGAGTCTGGTCCCATGAAAAAGAAAACCTGCTGTTTTTCTTTTGAACTAGATAATAATTTTGAAATTTGCTATTAAAAATGAATACTTTTTTAATGCAGTTTTACTGATTACAAATATCATGCCCATGGTTGATAAATCCTTTGGGATATAGATGGATATAAATGCACATTTATATCCTAAATGAGTTGCTAACAAATCAAATCCAACAGGCAATTAAATGATACATCATGATCAAGTAGTAGTATTCAAAGAATTCAGGGATGACATTATAAAAGGAAATTTACTTAATACGTCACATTAACAGATTGAAAGATTGCTGGCCAATTACTCACTATACCTGCTTCTTCTCCCTCCTAGGCACAAACCTAGACTATATTTATCAGCCCCCTTTGCAATTAGGGATGGATTTGTGACTGAGTTCTGGTAAATGGAATATAGCTGGAAGTGAGTGTGCCACTTCTGAACCTGGCCTATAAATTTTTTTTCCTGTGCAATCAGTGACTCTCTCTCTTTCTCCATCTGCTGGCTGGGTGCAGAGAATTCTACAGAAGAATCTGAGGCTCTAAGTGATGATGACAGAACCACACGGTGGAGGTGACAGCTCCTTGAATCATGACTTGGAAGGCTGCCCAAGAACATTTGCACTGAAATGTTACATGAATGTTAACAGATTCTTCAGTTGCTAAGATTTGGGGGATTGTTTGTTATAGCAGGAAGCCTGTCTTGAATACTGATAGCAAAAAGGCATTCAATAAAATGAAAAACATATTGCTAAATATTCTAGTTTGCTAATGCTGCCAGAATGCAAAAACACCAGAGATGGATTGGCTTTTATAAAAGGGGGTTTATTTGGTTACACAGTTACAGTCTTAACACCATAAAATGTCCAAGGTAACACATCAGCAATCGGGTACCTTCACTGGAGGATGGCCAACAGTGTCCGGAAAACCTCTGTTAGCTGGGAAGGCACGTGGCTGGCGTCTGCTCCAAAATTCTGGTTTCAAAAATGGCTTTCTCCCAGGATGTTCCTCTCTAGGCTGCAGTTCCTCAAAAATGTCACTCTTAGTTGCAGTTGGGGTATTTGTCCTCTCTTAGCTTCTCCAGAGCAAGAATCTGTTTTCAACAGCCATCTTCAATCTGTCTCTTATCTGAAGCTCCTGTGCTTTCTTCAAAGTGTCCCTCTTGGCTGTAGCTCCTCTTCAAAATGTCACTCACAGCTGCAGTAAGTCCCCTCTGCCCATCAGCTCATTTATATGGCTCCACTGATCAAGGCCCACCCTTAATGGGTGGGGCCACGCCTCCATGGAAATCATCTCATCAGAGTTATCACCTACAGTTGGGTGGGGCACATCTCCATGGAAACACTCAAAGAATTCTAATCCAATCAGCACTAAAATGTCTGCCCCACAAGACTGCACCAAAGAATATGGCTTTTTCTGGGGGACATAATACATTCAAACCAGCACACTAAGCTTGAAAAATGATAAGATGACAGGATTATTCAACTCCTTAAAAATATCTATCATGTCAAATGCCAACATTGTTCTTAGTAATGATATAGTATAGGCATTTTCATCAAAATAAACAAGACAAGCCTGTTGCTACCAATATTAATGATTACTGACTGGAAGTTCTGGCTAATAGATATAAAATTACCATTATTTGAGATGAAAAGATCATCCTCCTAGAAAATCCAGGAAAAATCAACTACAAAATTATTAGAATGACTAAGGGACTTGAATAAAGTCATCTGTTATAAAATAAATATTTTATATGAGTATTTCTTACATGACCTTTAAAAAGTAAATTATATAACTTTGAATATATAAGAGTTATAAAACAGGAAGATACAATGGAAAAAACAACAAAGATAAGAAAAACCTCTGTGGTATTATAAGCTATTGTAGCCAAAATAAAAATTCAATAGAAAGAAGATAAGCTTGAGAAATTTTCCTAGAAAAAGGGGAGGAAAAAAAAGAAATAGACATCAACAAAAGGAGAGGAAAGATGAGAAAATTAGAGGATCCACCCAGGAAGTCCAATATCTGACTAAAGGGAGTTCCAGTGAGAAAGAGCAAACAGAAGGGAGGAAATTATCTCACGCATACTTAAAGAATGTTTGCTGAATTATAGGACTTGAGTCTCCAGCCTAGAAGTTTCAACAAATGACCTGCAGAATAAATGAACAAAGAGCCACATCAGGTCATAGCATCATAGAATTTCAGAACATCTGGGATAAAGAGAAGGTACTAAAAGCTTACAGAGAAAGAAAAAGGCCAGAGACAAAGGACAAGGAATCAGAATGACGTTGGACTTCTACCATACTTGTGAGGTTGTGCAGTGTAATAGTCTTTCAGAATTGTGACAAAAAAATTTGTACCCAGCTAAAGTATTGACCCAGTGTAAGGGCAGAATAAAGATATTTTCAGACATGTGGAGACCAAAAGTAATTCTTCACATGGATTTTTAAAGGAAGCTACTAGAGGTTATGTTCCAGCAAACAGAGATGTAAAACTAGAACAAGGACAATATGGGAGCCAGGAAACAGGTGAACAAACACAGGAAAGTGGGATGACGACAAAGGGAAGTCTTAGGATGGGAGACAAAACAGTAAACCTAGAAAGCTACTGGTCCAGGTTGGAGCAGGAGGCAAGGACTCTAGGAGAGTTCTTCAGGAAAAGAACAAAATCAAAAGATTATTACTTTTTATGATGTGGAAAATAACACTGCAAGTATGCAAAAAGTATTAATAATGGTTATCCCTGGGCAGTGGGATTATATGAAATTTTAATTTTTCTTTTTCTTTTCTTTATTTTCTTAAGTCTACATGTATTATTTTTGTTAGATTATACTATTAGAGCTAATGGAATAGGTAGATAAAGCAAGAAATGGTACATAAAAAATAAGCAAATGGCACAATTATTAATGCTGGGTAAAACAAAAGTTGTAAAGGAAAGGAAATAGGATCATTTAAAAATAAATGGCTCAGTAGTAAATGATATTTATATCTTAATAATAGCAAAAATATTGACTAATGATTTTAAAACTGAAAAATAATTACATTAGGCAGATGGGAGAAAGGGAAGTATAAGTAGAGGAGGTGTGGAATATTTATGTCTTTATCGACCATAATAGGAAATCAAACAATAAATCACTAAATGAGAATAAGCATATTATTTAGAAATATAGGACTGTATATCAGAAGAAGAAAGAAAAACTGCCCAAAGATGCAAATAGTAGGTAATCCTGGGAGTAGGTGAGGGTGGGCCAGGGAACTGCTATAGAAATATAAGAAATGCATAAGAATGTACATTTGGGATTATTTTCTAACAATTAGGTGCAGGTATGGAATTAGTAAATTTCAAAATCAATAACCTGATATATTAGTACTTTAAAATATAATACAAGCTCATTTTAAACCTATATGTTTAATGCTATTACAATTTTAAAAATCCCTCTAGGATTTTTTTGTGAGGCTGGGGGTAGAGGGAGCAGGAGGTGGAGGGAAGGCTTGATAAAGATGCTGAAGTTTAGATGGAATGATTAAATAGGGTAGATAATAGGAAATAAATTAAAATGTAAGCAACAAGTAAGAGCTTAACCTATCAGGTTATTAAAATCTACAATAAAGCTAAATAATGAACATAGAGTATTGATAGTATAAGAATCATCAAACGATGAATATAAAACTTGATCCAGAAACTGAGCCTGGTGTAGATGCGGGCTTAGTGTACAATAAAGGAAGCATCACCAGTCAGTGGGAAAAGGAAGTGTGTTCAGTTAACATCAAAAGATTTTTTTAAATGATTTTATTTTGAATTTTATATGTAACTCTTTAAACCACCTGGAAATTATTGAATTAGGTGAAAATCTAAATTTGTTACCCTTCCTATACTAAAAGGCAAACAAAAAGAGGCCAAATGTTTGCAACACATGACAGAGATTAACCAGTCATAACACACAGAAACCATTTACAAATCAATATGAAAACTAATTACTCCAAGTAATAATAATTTTCTTCTTCATTCTCATATTTTTCAAATTTCCCTCAATGAAAATTTATTGCATTTTTAAGGAGAAAAAAAGGCAATAAAATGTTATTAATTAAAAAATATTATTAGAAAAATCTTATAAATAGCACTACTCTGAAACCCGACATGTCTATCCAACTGACAACATATTATCTCTATTTTATGCCTAATAAGCCTGTCAAACTGAATGTGTTTAAAACTGAGATACTGATATCTCTCTAACCAGCTCAACCATAGTCTTCCCCTCCTTGGTTAATGGAACCTCTATCCTTCCACTTACTTAGGCCAAACATCTTGGAATCATCTCACACTCCTTTCCCCATCCAGTCCATCAGCAAATCCAGTTGGTGGTACCTTCAAAGTAGATCTCGATTCCAATCACTTGTCACCTCTGCTGCTGCCCTCCTGGTGCCCACCACTGTCATCTCTGGCCTAAGCTACTGCAGTGGCCTCCTGCGTCCCTACTGTCATCCTTGACTCTTTTTAGTTTCTTATCAACATAACAGCCAGAGTGATCCCATAAAGCTAAGTCACTCCTCCGCTCAGAACCTTCCAGCGGTTTCCCATCTCCCTCAAAGTAAAAGCCAAAGCTTTCAAAATCCTGTGTGACTAGACACACCTGCCCCTCTTGCATCTCTGGTCTCATCTTCTTTCTGTTCTCCCTCTTATAAGTTCCTCAGACACTCCAGGCATACTCCCAGCTCAGGGCTTTTGCACATGCTTGTTTCTTCTGCCTGGAATCTTCTCTCCCAGAGGTTTGCATGGCTTGGTCCTTCACTGTTATCAGAATATTTAGTGTGTCTTTCTCCTTCTCAGTGAGGCCTTCTCTGGTCGCCCTGTTTAAAATTGTAATCCTGTCCCTGTATACACACTCCCTACCCACCTTTCCCTGCTTGTTTTTCTTCATAGTGTCAGGAACTGTGAAGGGTTTGAGGTGTTACCTTATTTGCAAGCTAACAAGTGAGCCTGCTACAGTTTCATGGCTGATGGCAGGAGACATGAGGCTCCTGGGGCAGAGACGATGACTTCTTTACTATAGCAATAGCAGTAACCACAGTTCAGCATTTGCACTAATTCCCAGGAGCCCGGTTTCTGACAGGGTGGTATGAGCACACCAGGGGACACCTGCACTCACAGTGGGGTTGCAGTGCAGCAGAGGAACTCCAGGCTTAGGGAACTTGAGTCTTTTATAATGGGCAGGAAGCACTTCTGGCTTCTGCCCTGGAAGGAGATGTTATCTTTATCATACTGGAGTAAACAAATCTGCCCTTTCCTCCAGGGGAAAACACTATCTTCCAAGGCTGTTTGCAATTCAAAAGCTATCCTCTGTCTCTGCTGCAGTCTGGGACAAAGGCAGTCAGTGCCTCTGCACTCAAGAAGGGTAGAAATGCAAGACCCATGGAGAACTGTCTCCCATCACAGAACACTTACCACCATCTGATTATATATTTTACTAAAATCATTTCATTCTCTATCTCTTTCTACTAGACTGTAAGCCTCATGAAGGCATAGATTTTTGTCTTTTTTTGTCCACTGATATTTTGCCAGGGCTTAGATCAATTAAAATTTGAATTTTCTGGCCTACCTATGGATATGGGTATATGGTACTCAGGTGGTTCTGAGAAATTGTGAGGGCAGGGCGAATTGGTGAATGAGATACTCTTTGACCTTCATGACGTTATTCGGCACCTTGACCTCGAAAATAGCTTTTAGCTTCTACCTTTCCAGTGGCTGCCTAGCAGCGCATTGCCTGTGACTCGTACAGGAGGACCAAGATGGTTTCTGTACTTACCAACCTTAAGCTGAGCAGGTCACATTTACCACATGACCATTAGTTTCATGTCCGGAAAGGAGAGATTGTCTCTCCACAGAGAAGCAGCAAAATTTAAGGGTTAAGAGCTTGAATTCCAGAGCCAGCTTGACTGGGCTCCAGTCCCTGGTCAACCAACTACTAGCTGAGTAACCTTGAGATTTTATCTCTCTGTGTCTTTGTTTCCTCCTCTACAAAATGGGAGTAATAATATCTATGTCAGAGTGTTGCTGTGAGGAGTAAATGCACACTTAGAATAGTGCATAGCATGTACTAACTGTGCAATAAATCTTAGTTATCATTGACATTATTACTAGCCTAAAATGAACCCAAAGTGGTAACATTACTCTTACTTCTCTAGAAGACTTTTTTTTTCATAGCCAGAGAAATTCATTTTAAAATAGAAACATACATACATTAAGCTTTAAAACAATCAAAATTTTAAATGGAAGAGGAAAAAGCCATTGACCCAAGAGTTCTAGCCAATGTGGAATGAGTTTTCACAGGCATCTGAAAGGCACTCGGGGGCACTGGCTCCCGCTGGAATGGAACTGACCCCTCCTGCCTCCCAGACCCCTGCAACTGTGGGGCGAGGGGAACACTTCAGGGAGGGGCGCAGCTTGCCCCCTGCCCAATGCCGGATGCTCTACTCCACAAGCCACCACATGGCACAGCGGACTGCGCCCACCTGGCAGCTCTGGGACTGAGACGGAGGCTGACCTGCTTTTTGTTTGTTGGGTTTTTTTTGGGGGGTGGGGGGGTGGCTTCTAAGTGCCAACAGCTCCTCCAAATACAACATAAAGGAAGACAGGGAGAGCTATGTGAGGAGTGTTCACAAGGTTTTGGCAGATGTACTGTCCAGGAAATGCAACCCAAAGCTTCCAAAAATACTCAGTTAATGGACAATCAAAACTTTGTTCTTTGCTCTAAGAAAAATCAGAAGTGAACACAGGTGGCCAGTGGTGGTTCCCAGAGGGGCTCCTCCATGGTTGATTCAATACTTCGTCTGTGTGGGGTTTCCATCTGGGCTTTTCTTGGTAAGACTCCAAATTTGTTCCCTCTGCTCTTACCCATAGGATAAAGCCATCTTTGGTAAAGGTAAACAAGAAACACCACGCTGTCCCTAAAGCACACCAGCTGGTGTGAGGTTGGCATGGTGATGATGACAGCAGACTTTGTGGATGAAGGTATTGAAAGCTCTGTAGGTAAATGCCTTCCAGGGCAGATGTACCACCTACTTCATCTTGTAATTCTCAAACAGCTGGGGAAGCATGAAGAGAAAGTCAAAGGCATATACACCCCATTGACGAAGCTGTTGATTAACCAACAGTCCCAACTTCTATACTTGGTGTTTAGGAGCAAATGGATGGCCCCCCCAATGCAGAGAGGGTAAAGTTAGTAAGACAGATACTTCATGACCCTTGTATCCTATTCCTTGGTTTTCCTTTCAGATTCATTGAAAGTACCAAACTGAAATTCTGGTCATAGGCCTTTCCAAACAATGGTCATTTTTGATGCCTTTTTCACTTTCCATACCTCCGTGGCTACTCCAACGCCAGCTGGAGTCAGTACCACAGGCTTGTCTGCTGCTCCAGGAGGAAGAGGAAGGCTACCACCAGGCTGAAGCAAAGCCAGAGCACTGCTCTGCTGGAGGTTCCAACCATGCGTTTCTTTTTCCAGAAACTGATGTCATTTTTAAATGCTAGGAAATAAAAAAGAAGGTGGAACCCCAAAACAAAGCTCAGAGCCAAGAAATACAAGTTGGGGTCTACAAAAATGCTTTTGACTTCCTCGGCATCCTTCTCTGAAAACCTGACTCGCTGCAGGGAGTACAGAGCGTCCTGCATGTGGATCCAGAGGTGGAGCTTCTCCAGTGAGAACTTGTACGACATGGTGAGCAGCTCAGTGGCTGAGAGATTGATGACCGTGAATCCCTTCACCTGATTGCTCAGCTAATCAGTGAAGAGGATGGGGAAGTAATATACGGTTTTCCGTAAGTGGATCCCCTTCATGTACCGGTGCACGTCCGCAGGGAAAGAAGAGTCGGCAAAGACAAAGTTATCAACCATCACATTCAGGGTCCCTCTCGGCTTCCAGGGAGAAACAGGCTCATGCAAGGCATTGGTCTGCTGCTCTTCAGCTTCGATTTGCTTGCTGCCTTGCAGACTCCCCAGTGAGAAGACTGATTTCTTTGGGATTGGGGACCATGTAGGTGGTTAAGAAGACTCACCAAGTGTACCTACTTCCCATCATGCCAGGGCAAAATCCCAGCGTGGTGAAGAAAAATGTAGGCACATAGTGTCCCATTATTTCTTCTTTTCTTTGGCACATAAACATTAACTGTCTTTTCAAATTTGGACTCCACATCAAAATCTTCTGCTTTCAATACCAGATTGAAGTTCTCAGCACCGAGGTTGGACCGCTTGGTAAGCACGCACTCAGCTGCAGCTTGGGCCTCCGCGCCAGGTAGGGATGGCTGCAGTTGCAGTCGCCAGCACACGGGCGGGTGTAGATCACACCCCACATGACCCACGACCCAGCAGGTGTGCAGCACGTATACCACAAACGTGCACCACCAGGCTCTTGAAGGAGCTGCGGCTGCGCCACATGGCACCACTGCCGCCCGCGGGCTGAAGGAGGCGTCCACCCGGACCAGCGTCGTTGCTGCGGGACCCCAGCGGGCCAGGCGACATGAGGGATGCTCGGGCCGCCAGCACCGGCGCCACCGCTGCGGGGGAATGGATGCGACATAGGGGGACCTGCTCGCGACCGGGCCGCAACCGCTTCCGGATCGCTCTTGGGGACTTTCAATAAACACTGTGAGCACTGCGGAGAGGACTAGGTGCAGTAGGCTGGCAGTGTAATGAGTGGAAAACTGGGCAACGTTAGCGCAAATTAAGTGGACTCAATTCTGGTCTGATAATCAAGTTGAAATGCTCATGTGATCACACATCTTGAGATCAAGAGGCTAGACTGGGAGAGGCTGGTTACCTAGATTTTGGTTCACAACCTGGTTGATGATCAGGTATGCCTTGAAAGCTGGCTCAAAATCTGATTCCAAAATTCCTCACTTGGGGAGCTCCTGATCCAGTCACTCTAGATAGGAGCCAGCATATCCAGGCAACCAGATCCCTCTGTCACTCTTATGCTTAACCAATTATTATAGGTGAAATCATTCTGTAAAGTCTTCAAGGTTATGTAAAAGTTAGAATATTAGTTACTAAATAATAATGAGTATCAAATTGATGGCTTACTGTTAACATAATACCACATAGATAAATGGGACCTCCTCAAAATTGAATATTTTGTGCATCAAATGACGTTGTCAAAAAGGTAAAAAGGTAGCTGACTCAATGGGAGAAAATATTTGGAAACCACATATCTGATTAGGGTTTAATATAAAGAATATATAAAGAAATCCTACAACTCAGCAATAAAAAGACAAACAGCCTAATTTTAAAAGCAAAAGACTTGAATAGACATTTTTCCAAAGAGGAAATACAAATGGCTAAAAAGCAGGTGAAAAGATGCTCACCTACTAGTTATCAGGGAAATGCAAATCAAAACCATAGTGAGATTTCATTTCACACTTACTAGAGTGGCCCTTATTAAAAACCCCAGAAAACCACAAGTGTTAGAGAGAATGTGGAGAAATAGGAAAATGTGTTCACTGCTTGGAAATGTAGAATTGTGTAGCCATTCTGCAAGGCAGTTTGGCAGTTCCTCAGGAAGCTAAGTGTAGAACTGCCATATGATCTGGCAATCCCATTACTAGGTATATACCAAGAAAAATTGAAAACAGGGATGCAAACAGATATTTGCACATTGATATTCATAGCAGCAGTATTCACAGTTGCCAAAAGATGGAAACAATCAAAGTATCCAACTGATGAATGGACACACAAAATGTGGTAAATACATAACTATGGAATATTATTCAGCAGTGAGAAGGAATGAAGTCCTGAAGCATGTGACAACATGGATTAACCTTGAAGACATTAAATTGAGTTCAATAAGTCAGATGCGAAAGGGTAAATATTGTATGATCTCACTAATATGAACTAATTATAATAAGTAAACTCAAAGACATAAAATCTAGAATATAGGTTACCAGGAAAATAGGAGGGTAGAGAAAGGGGAGCAGCTATTTAATATGTACAGAATTTTTAACTAGGTTGAATTTAAATGTTTGGAAACAGAGGTGATGGTAGCACAAAACCGTGAGTATAATTAACAGCACTGATTATTTGTGTGATTGTGGTTAAAAGGGAGGTTGAGAGTCAAGTGTCACTAGAAGGAAAGTTAGAACATAAAATAGGGAACTGTATAACATAGTGAAACCTGTGGCGGACAATAACTTTGATTAATAGTACAAACATAAAAATGTTCTTTCAGGAACTACAACAAATTTACATCACTATAAGAAGGAGTTAATAATAGAGTGGAATATGGGAGGAAATGCACCTATTGCGAACTATAGACTATAGTTAACAGTAATATTTTAATATTCTTTCATCAACAGTAACAAATGTACCACACCAATGTTAACAGGAATAATGGGGGATAAGGGGTATGGGATTTGTTTTTGAACAATAAAAATGTTCTAAAATTGATTATGATGAATGAATAACTATGTGATAATACTATGAACCATTGATTGTACACTTTGGATGGATTGTATATGTGAATATATCTCAATAAAACTGCTTAAAAATTAAAATTATGTTTTCTCTCTATTAAAGTGACACAGTTTACTTGGACTATTGGTCTGTTTTAGTAAAAGATTACAAAGGGTTTTTTTTTTTTTTCCTGAATAATCAGTGTAAAAGACAGAAAGTCTATGTTTTATCAGAATATGTTTTCTTCATGTTAACTTTACCGTGTCCTTGGTTGTTTAAAAAGAAAAACAAAGACTCTATGTAATATCAAAATAATATCTCCATTGATTTTTAAAAATTTTTAATGTATTATTGAGATATATTTCACACCATACAAACCATCTGGGGTATACAATCACTGGTTCACATTATCATCATGTAGTTGTACAGACAATCCCATGTTCAATTTTAGAACATTTTCATTACTCCAGAGAAGAAATAACAATAAGAAAGAAAACCCAAATCCTCCAATCCCCCCATCCCCTCATCCCCCCTATTATTGACCCATAGTATTGGTGTAGTGCATTTGTTACTGTTGATGAAACAGTATTAAAATATTACTATTAACTGTAGTTCATAGTTTGCAGTTAGGTACATTTTCCCCCATAAACCCTTCTTTTATTAAGTCCTTCTAATAGTGTCATACATTTGTTCTAGTTCATAAAATAACTTTTTAATATTTGGACAGTTAATCATGTATGTCCACAAGATTTACTGTGTTATACATTCCCATGTTTTAATCTCCAGCTTTCCTTCTGGTGACATACATGACCCCTTTCTGCCACATTCTCACACCATTCGGCACTGTTAATTGTTCTTCCAATAATTTGCTACCATCACCTCTGTCCATTTCCAGACACTTAAATTCAGTGTAGTTAAACATTCTTCACATATTAAGTAACCACTCCTCATTCTTTAGCCTCATTATATGTCCTGGTAACCTATATTCTATATTTTGTGTCTATGAGTTATCATAAATAGTTCAAATCAGTGAGATCATGTAATGTTTGTCCTTTTGTGTGTGAAATAAGTGACTTATTTCACTTAACATGATGTCCTCAAGGTTCAGCACATGTAGTTGCGTGCTTCCGGACTTCATTCCTTCTTACTGCTGAATAATAATCAACAGTATGTATATACCACATTTTGTTTATCCATTTACATATTGATGGACACTTGCGTTGTTTCCATCTTTTGGTAAATGTGAATAATGCTGCTATGAACATTGGAACGCAGATGTCTGTTCATGTCCCTGCTTTCAGATCTTCTGAGTATATCCTGAGCAGTGAGATTGTCAGGTAATAAGGCAACTCTGTACTTACCTTTGAGGAACTGCCAAACTGTCTCCACAGTGGCTATACCATTTTACATTCCCACCAGTAGTGAATAAGTGTTCCAGTTTCTCCACATCCTCTCCAACACTTGTAGTTTCCTGTTGGTTTAATAGCAGCCATTCTAATGGGTGTGAAATGATACCTCATTGTGGTTTTGATTTGCATTTCCCTAATAGCTAGTGAAGCTGAGCATATTTTCATGTGTTTTTTAGTCATTTGTATTTCCTCTTCAGAAAAATGTCTATTCATGTCTATTGCCCATTTTAAAATTAGGTTGTTTCTCTTTTTATCGTTGGGTTGTAGGATTTCTTCATATATTCTGGATATTGAACCCTTATCAGATACGTGATTTCCAAATATTTTCTCCCATTGATTCAGCTGCCTTTTCACCATTTTGACAAAGTCCTTTGAAGTACTGAAGTATTTGATTTTGAGGAGTTTCCATTTATCTATTTTTTCTTTCATTGCTTGTGCTTTGGGTCAAAGAAACTGTCACCTATCACTAGATCTATGTTTTCTTCCAGGAGTTTTATGGTATTGTTTCTTATATTTAGGTCATTGATCCATTTTGAGTTAATTTTTGTATAGGGTGTGAGATAGGGGTCCTCTTTCATTCTTTTGGTTAGGGACATCCAGTTCTCCCAACACCATTAATTGAAGAGATTGTTCTGTTACAGTTTAGTGGGCTTGGGAGCTCTGCTGGTTTGCAGCTGTTACGTACCCCAGAAAAGGCTGTTCTTTTAAATCATTCTTGTGGGGGCAAACCTATTGTGGGTGGGATTTTTTGGTTAGGCTGTCTCCATGGAGATGTGATCCAGCTCATTAATTGTGAGTCTTAATCCCCTTGCTGGAGTCTTCTATGAGAGGATAAAAGGCACAGACATTTTGGAGAGAACTCAGTTGAGAGACGCTAAGAGAGAAAGAGGATGCCCAGTATCATTTTGGAGACAATTATTTTGAAACCAGGGCCTAGGTGAGAAGGGCCAGCAGACTTTGCCATGAGCCTTCCCGTGTGTCAGAAGAGCCCCAGATGCCAGTGGCCTTTCCTCAGAAAAAGTACTACTCTTGATGCCTTAATTTGGGCATTTTCATGGCCTTAGAACTGTAAATTTGTAACCTAATAAATCCCCATTGAAAAAGCCAACCCATTTCTGGTATATTGCATTCTGGCAGCTTTAGCTGAAACAGGAGACTTGTCAAAAAATCAAGTGACCATAGATCTGAGGGTCTATTTCTGAACTCTCAATGCGATTCTGTTGATCAGTGTATCTAACTCTATGCAGTTTTGACCACTGTGGCTTTATAATATGCTTAAGGTCAGAAAGTGTGTTACCTCCCACTTTTTCAAGTTGTTTTTCAAGTTGTTTCAAGTTGTTTCGACACCCTTTTTAACCTTCCAAATAAAGTTGATAATTATCTTTTCCATTTCTGTAAACAGTTGAAATTTTGATTGGTATTGCATTGAATCTTTAGATCAATTTGGGTAGAATTCACATCTTAATGACATTAGCCTTCCAATCCATGAACATGGAATATCTTTCTATTTATTCAAGTCTTCTTTGACTTATTTTAGCAATGTTTTGTAGTTTTCTCCTTTGCATCCTTGGTTAAGTTTATTCCTAGATAGTTGATTCTTTTAGTTAACTATTGTCATTCTAACAAATTGGAATTTTGTTCTTGATTACCTCCTCAGATAGTTCATTACTAGTGTATAGAAACACCAGAGGATTTTCTATGTGAAAATTTTTTATTTTTTATTTTATTGTGAAATTTGACATATATACAAAACAGTGATAACTTTCAAAGTACAATTCAACAAGTAGTTATAGAGCAAATTTCAAAGAATGTTATAGGTTGCAATTCCATAATTTCAGTTATTTCCTTATTGTGATATATAACATATACAGAAAGGTGATAACTTTCAAAGGACGATTTAACAAGTAATTATATACATAATTTCAAAGAATGTTATGGGTTTCAGTTCCACAGTTTCTGTTATTTCCTTATTGTGAAATATAAATATATACAGAAAGGTAATAACTTTCAAAGTACAATTTAATGAGTATCTATAGAGCAAATCCCAAAGAATGTTATGGGTTACATTTTGACCATTTGAGTTATTTCCTTCTAGCTATTCTAATACCCTAGCATCTAAAAAAAATGTGCGTGTGTGTGTGTGTGTGTGTGTGTGTGTGTGTGTGTGTGTGAGAGAGAGAGAGAGAGAGATTCAGAATTCATAATCCTTTGTTAAATCCTATTTTGTCTGTTGCTACCCCTTCCTCTTGTTTAATCACTTTCTCAATCTTCAGGGGTGTCTAGGCAGTGACCACTCTAACTTGTTCTTATTAAAAAAGAGTGTTGACATTATGGGGATGGGGGCTGCATCTGGTTGATGTTCTTAAAGAAGCTGTTTCCTCTGGGTTTTAGGGCTTGTCTGGCATAGGAACACTTTGGTGATTTAAATTTCTGAAAAATAAACTTAGTGAAACATTTATAGAGTCTCAATTAGGGATCTAGGTATTTCAGAACTACTGTTGGTTAGGGCTTGGCATACTGTGGTCATTTGGGATATCTAGCTGGAGCTTGCCTAAGAGTAACCTCTAGGATAGCCTATTAATTCTACTTGATTTTTTTGTGTTGATCTTGTATCCTGCCACTTTGCTGAACTTGTTTAGTAGCTCAAATAGCCTTGTTGTCTTATTTTCAGGATTTTCTAAATATAGGATCATGTCATCTGTAAATAGTGACAGTTTAACTTCTTCCTTTCCAATTTGGATGCCTTTTATTTCTTTTTCTTGCCTAATTGCTCTAGCTAGAACTTCTAGCATATGTTGAATAGCAGTGGTGACAGTGACCATCACTGTCTAGTGTCCAATCTTAGGGAGAAAGCTTTCAGTCTCTCACTGTTGAATGTGATATTAGCTGTTGGTTTTTCAGATATGCCTTTATCATGTTGAGAAGTCTCCTTTGATACCTACTTTTTGAAGTGTTTTTATCATGAAAGGATGCTGTATTTTGTCAAATGCTTTTTCTGCATCAATTGAGATGATCTTGGGGTTTTCCTTTCGGATTTGTTAATGTGATGTATTATATTAATTGATTTTCTTGTGTTGAACCACCTTTGAATACCTAGGATAAAACCCTCTTGGTCATGGTGTATAATTTTTTAATGTACTGTTGAATTCAATTTGTAAATATCTTGTTGAGAATTTTTGCATCTAAATTCATTAGAGATTGGTCTGAAGTTTTCTTTTCTTGTGGTATCTTTGCCCAGTTTTGGTATTAGGATAATGTTGGTTTCATAGAATTAGTTAGGTAGTGTTCCCTCTTCTTCAATTTTTTGTAAGAGTTTGAGCAGGAATGGTGTTAATTCTTCTTGGAATGCTTGGTAAAATTGACCTGTGAAGTCATCTGGTCCTGGGCTTTCCATATTTGGTAGTTTTTTTTTTTTCCTTTTTTTTAAAAAATGCAATTTTATTGAGATATATTCACATACTATATAATACATCCAAAGTATACATTCAGTGGCTTACAGTATCATCATATAAATATGCATTCATAACCACAGTCAATTTTAGAACATTTTCATTACTCCAAAAAAATAACAATAAAAATGACAAAACATTCCATACCACTTATTCCCCCCACCACCACTGTTATTTATTTTTTGCCTTTATTTTATTACTCATCTGCCTGGATTAAAAGAGTGTCAGTCACATGGTTTTCACAATCACTCAGTACCACAATAAAAGCTATATAGTTATACAGTCATCACCAAGAATCAGGTCTACTGGATTACGGTTAAAAAGTTTCAGGTATTTCCTTCTAGGTCTTCTAATACACTGCAAACTAAAAAGGAATATCTATATAATGTATAACAATAACTTCCAGAATGACCTCTCAACTATTTGAAATCTCTTAGCCACTGAAACTTTATTTTGTTTCATTTATCTTCCCCCTTTTGATCAAGAAAGCTTTCTCAATCCCATGATGCCAGGGCCAGGCTCATCCCCAGGAGTCATGTCCCACATTGCCAGAAAGATTTACACCCATGGGAGTCATGTCCTATGTAGGGTGGAGGGTAGTGAGTTTATTTGCAGGGTTGGCTAAGAGAGAGAGAGGCCACATCTGAGCAACAAAAGAGGTTCTCTGGGGTGACTCTTAGGCATAATTAGAAGTAGGCTTATCTTCTCCTTTGCAGATATAAGTTTCATAATGGTAAACCCCAAGATTGAGGACTTGACTCACTATTGGGAGTCCCTAATGCTTGCGAGAATATCAGGAATTCCCCAGGTGGGAAGGTTTAATATTTCCACATTTCCCCCTAGTCCCTTAAGGGAACTTTGCAAGTACTTCTTTATTTTCTGCTGAAAATACTCTAGGAGGTATTGGGGATTACATTAATCTGTACAGAATAACAATATCTCATACTCTATTCTAGGTTCCATGTAATTATATGGTTTAAATAAACTGACCATGGAAGTTAAATTAGACAGTATGCTATAGAAAATACAAATTTTGTGCCAAATAAACATCTCTTCCTTTGGTCTCACATGGTTGGTAGGTTTTTGATGACTGATTCACTCTTTTTATCTGTGATTGGTTTCTTGAGGTCTGTTTCTTCTCGAGTCAGTGTAAGCTGTTTATGTGTTTCTAGGAAGTTGTCCATTTCATCTCAGTTGCCTAGTTGGTTAGCATACAGTTGTTCACAGTAACCTCTTGTGATCTTTTTTATTTACTTGGGGTCTGTTATAATGCCCCCCTCATTTCTCATTTTATTTATTTGCAGTTTCTCTCTTGTCTTTGTCAGTCTAGCTAAAGGTTTGTCAATTTTAATGATCTATTCAAAGAACCAACTCTTGGTTTTATTGATTATTGTTTTTAAATCTTCATTTCATTAATTTTTGCTCTCATCTTTGTTATTTCTTTCCTTCTGCTTGCTTTGGGATTAGTTCGCTGTTCTTTCTCCAGTTTCTGTAGTTGTTCAGTTGGTCATTGGTTTTAGCTCTTTCCTCATTTTTTTTATTGTGAACTTTAACATATATACATAATAGTGATACCTTTCAATGTACGATTTCACAAGTAGTTTAGAGAGCAAATCTCAAAGAATTTCATGGGTCACAGTTCCACAACTTCAGCCCTTTCCATTATTGTAAAATATAACATATATACAGAAAGGTGTCATCTCTCAATGTACAGCTCAACAAGCAGTCATATAGGTAATTTCAAAAATTATTATGGGTTACAGTTCCACAATTTCAGTTCTTTCCTTATTATGCAATAAAGGTATATATGGAAAGATGAAGACCTTCAAGGCACAATTCAATGAGCAGCTATAGAGTAAATCCCAAGGAATGCTATAGGATACAGTTCTACCATGTCATTTACTTCTTTCCAGCCATTCCAACACCCCAGCATCCTGTGTGTGTGTGTGTGTGTGTGTGTGTGTGTGTGTGTGTGTAGAGAGAGAGAGAGAGAGAGAGTTTCAGTATTCATAGACCTTGTTCAGTCTTATCTGGCTTGTTGCCACTCCTTCCTTTCACTTAATCTCTTTCTCCATCTTTCTTCAGGGGTGTCTAGGCAGTGACTACCCTAACTTGTTCATATTAAAAGGGGGTGTCAACAGTATGGGGAAAGGGGCCGCATCTGACAGTTGATCTTAAAGAGGGTGTTGCTTTTGGG
The DNA here is from genome assembly GCF_015220235.1 of Choloepus didactylus. Classification (NCBI taxonomy): domain Eukaryota; kingdom Metazoa; phylum Chordata; class Mammalia; order Pilosa; family Megalonychidae; genus Choloepus; species Choloepus didactylus. Next base: position 59,238,737 of record NC_051320.1, on the reverse strand, counting down.
TTTTAGGACTTGTCTGGTATAGGAACACTCTAGTGGATTTAAGTTTCTGAAAGATAAAAATTAGTGAGTGCATCTTTTATAGAATATCAGATAGGGATCTAGGCATTTGGGGACCACTTTTGGTAAGGACATGGCATACTATGGCCAATTGGGATGTCCAGCTGGAGCTTGCATAAGAGGATAGCCTCTCAACTCTATTTGGAATCTCTCAGCTTCCATGACCTCAGCTTGTTACCTTTCTCCCCCACTCCCCACCTCCACTTTGGTAAAGTAGGCATTTTCAATCCCTTGCTGCCAGGCCCAGGCTCATTCCTGGGAATCATGTCCTGTGTCACCATGGAGATTCACTCCCCTGGGAGTCATGTCCCTGCTCTGTGTGCATGTGTGTGTGTGTGTGAGGGGGTGTTAATGAATTTTTTGCCGAGCTGGGCTTAGAGAGAGAAAGGCCATGTACTGGTTTGTATATATTATGTCCCTCAGAAAAAGCCATGTTCTTTGATGAAATCTTGTGGGGGCAGACATATTAGTGTGGATTAAGTTGGAACATTTGAATTGGGTGGTTTCCATGGAGATGTGCCCCACCCAACTGTGGGTGATAACTCTGATTGGATAATTTCCATGGAGGGGTGGCCCTGCCCATTCAGCATGGGTCTTGATTAGTTTACTGGAGTACTATATAAGCTCAGACAGAAGGAGCAAACTTGCTGGAGCCAAGAGGGACATTTCGAAGAATGCACAAGAGATGAGAAGAGAAGCTGCAGATGAGAGACAATTTGAAGACAGCCATCGAAAGCACACTTTTGCTCCGGAGAAGCTAAGAGAGGAAAAATGCCCCAAGAGCAACTAAGAGTGACATTTTTGAGGAACTGCAGCTCAGAGAGGAACATCCTTGGAGAAAGCCATTTTGAAACCAGAACCTGGAGCAGATGCTAGCCATGTGCCTTCCCGGCTAACAGAGGTTTTCCGGACACCATTGGCTATCCTCTAGTGAAGGTACCCAATTGTTGATGACTTACCTTGGACACTTTATGGCCTTAAGACTGTAACTTTGTAACCAAGTAAACTCCTTTTATAAAAGCCAATCCATTTCTGGTATTTTGCTTAATGGCAGCATTAACAAAGCAGAACAGGCTGCATCTGAGCAACAAAGAGGTTGCCTGGAGGTGCCTCTTAAGCATAATTGTAGGTGGGCTTAGCCTCCTATTTTACAACCCTAAATTTCACAAGAGCAAGTCTCAAGTCAAGGGCTTGATTTATTAAGTTAATAGGTTCCTAACTTGACTTAACATATATTCTATCCCAAGATAAATGGTCAGTTTCTTACATTATCTTCACTTATTTGTGCAATCATCATCACTCTCAACTTTAAACAATTATCATAACATAATTCATCCCAGAACTCTTATCAGCTGCTAATTATTCATCCCTAGTATTAGTGTAGAGTTGTAAGATATTCCTATTAAATATATAGTCGTTAATACATAATGGGTAGTTTTTCCATATCACTCTGTTGTTAACCCTCTGCACCAGTGTCATACCTTATAGTAAATCGTGCTAACACTTATTTAGGTTTGTGGTGCTACTCTGTTGGTTACTTGCCTTTAAACAACCATTTACAAACATGTTCACCTTCAATGCATCACTGATGCTTATAGTCCCATTAACAAACCATAGTCACTCCTGACCATTCCCATACCATTAAGATCACCCTCGTTATCATATCTGTACATATTAGATTATTGTTGCCCCTTCACTAGATTCTCACTATCTCTAGGTACCCTATAGTCTACATTTTAAGACACTTGTTCTGGTTTGCTAATGCTGCCTTTTGCAAAGTACCAGAAATGGATTGGCTTTTATAATGGGGGTTTATTTGGTTACAGAGTTACAGTCTTAAGGCCATAAAGTGTCCAAGGTAAGGCATCAACAATAGGGTACCTTCACTGGAGAAAGGCCATTGGCATCTGGAAAACCTTTGTTAGCTGGGAAGGCAAGTGGCTGGCATCTACTTGCTCCCAGGTTGCGTTTCAAAATGGTGTTCTCCAAAGTGTCTGTGTCAGCTTCCAATGGCCATTTTCAAAATGTCTGTCTAAGCTGCAGCTGCTGTGAGGTACTGTTTGTAAGCTTTTTATAGGACTCCAGCGATTAAATCAAGACCCACCCTGAATGGGCGGGGTCGACACTTCCATGGAAATTATCCAGTCAGACATTTCACCCACAGTTGATTGAGTCACATCTCCATGGAAACAATCAAAGGATTCCAAACCAATCAACACTAATATGTCTGCCCCCACAAGATTGTATTAAAGAACATGGCATTTTGGGGGACATAATACATCCAAACTGGCACAACACTTACTTTACATTTTTCACAGAGTTCACATTAGTGGTAACATACAACATCTCTCCTTTTGTATCTGGCTTGTTTCACTCAGCATTATGTCTTCAAGGTTCATCCATGTTGTCATATGTTTTACGATCTAGTTCTTACTGCTGTGTAGTGTTCCATCATGTGTATGTACCACATTTTATTTATCCACTCATCTGTTGAAGAACATTTGAATTGTTTCCGTCTCTTGGCAATTGTGAACAATGCCACTATGAAAATCGGTATGCAAATATCTGCTTGTGTCACTGCTTTCAGATCTACTGGGTATATACTGAGAAGTGAAATTGCTGGATCATTAGGGGAACTTGATATCTAGTTTTCTGAGGAAATGCCAAAATGTCCTCCAGAGTGGCTGTATAATTATACAGTCCCATCAACAATGAATAAGAGTTCCAATTTCTCCACATCCTCTCTAGCAGTTGTAGTTTCCTGTTTGTTTAATGGCAGCATTCTAATCAATATAAGATGATATCTCATTGTGGCCTTGATTTACATCTCCAAAATGCTAGTGAATATGAACATTTTTTCATGTGTTTTTTAGCCATTTGTTTTCCTCTTCAGAGAATTGTCTTTTCATATCTTTTGTCCATTTTATAATTGGACTGTACTATTGTCATTGGGTTGTAGGATTTCTTTATATATGCTGGATATCAGTCTCTTATCAGATATGGTTCCCAAATGTTTTTTCCCATTGAGTTGGCTGCCTCTTTACCTTTTTGACAAATTCCTTTGAGGTACATAAGATTTTAAGTTTGAGAAGTTCCCATTTATCTATTTTTTCTTTCATTGCTTGTGGTTTGGGTGTAAGGTCTAAGAAACGACCTCCTAATATTAGGTGTTGAAGATGTTTCCCTACATTATCTTCTAGGAGTTTTGTGATACTGTCTCTTATATTGAGGTCTTTGATCCACTTTGAGTTAATTTTTGTGTAGCATGTGAAGTAGGGGTCCTCTTTCATTCTTTTGGATGTTGATATCCAGTTCTCCCAGACCCATTTGTCGAAAAGACTGTTAGGTCCCAGCTCAGTTGATTTGGGGGCTTTATTAAAAATCAGTTGACCATAGATCTGGGGATCTATTTTCAAATTCTCCATTCAATTCCATTGATCAATAGGTCTATCTTTATGCCAATAACATGCTGTTTTGACTACTGCAGCTTTATAGTAAGCTTCAAAGTCAGGAAGTGTAAGTTCTCCCACTTCATTTTTCTTTTTTTAGAATATTTTTAGCAACTCAAGGCATCTTTTCCTTCCAAATAAATTTGATAACTAGCTTTTCCAATTCTGTAAAGTAGGTTGTTGGAATTTTGATTGGAATTGTACTGAATTTGTAGATCTGTTTGGGTAGACTGACATCTTAATGATGTTTAGCCTTCCTATCCATGAACACAGAATATTTTTCCTTCTCTTTAGGTTCTCCTTCTATTTCTTTTAGTAAAGCTATGTAATTTTCTTTGTAGAATTTTTTTACATCCTTGGTTAAGTTTATCCCTAGGTAGTTGATTTTTTTTAGTTGCTATTGAGAATGGAATTTTTCTTGAGTGATTCTTCAGTTAGGTCATTTCTAGTATATAGGAACATTATTCACTTTTGTTCATTAATCTTTTATCTGCCCCTTTGCTAAATTTGTTTATTAGCTCAAGTAGCTGTGCCATCGATTTCTCAGGGTATTCCAAATATAATGTCATACCATCTGCAAATAATGACAGTTTTACTTCTTCCTTTCCAATTTGGATGCCTTTTATTTCTCTGTCTTGTGGAATTGCCCTGGCTAGCACTTGTAGTACAATATTAAATAATAGTGGTGACAGGAGGCATCCTTGTCTCATTCCTGATCTTAGAGGGAAGACTCTTGCCATTGAGTATTATGCTGACTATGGGTTTTTCATATATGCCCTTTATCATATTGAGGAAGTTTCCTTCAATTCCGATCTTTTGAATGGTTTTTGTCATAAAGGGATGCTGAATTTTGTCAAATACTCTTTCAGAATCTATTGAGATAATGATTTGATTTTTCCCTTTTGATTTGTTAATGTGTTGTATTACATTGATTGATTTTAATATGTTGAAACATCCTTGCATGCCTGGAATGAACCCCACTTGTTCATGGTGTCTGATTTTTTAAATTTGTCTTTGTATTTGATTTGCAAGTATTTTGTTGATAATTTTTACATCTGTATTCATTAAAGAGATTAGACTGTGGTTTTCCTTTCTTGTAGTATCTATCTGGTTTTGGTATTAGAGTGTTGTTGGCTTCATAAAATGAGTTAGATAGTTGTGCTGGTTTGGATGTATTATGCCCCCCAAAACGCCATGTTCTTTGATGCAATCTTGTGGAAACAGACATATTAGTGTTGGTTAGGTTGGAACCTACTGATTGAGTGTTTCCATGGAGATGTGACTCAATCAACTGTGGACAAGACCTTGATTGGATAATTTCCATGGAGGTGTTACCCCATCCATTCAGGATGGGTCCGAATTAAATCACTGGAGCCATATAAAAAGCTCAGGCAGAAGAAGCTCACTGCTTGCTGCAGCTTAGAGATACATTTTTTGAAGATGGATGTTGAAGGCTGAAGCTGACATTTTGGAGAATGCCATATTGAAACGCAACCTGGGAGCAAGCAGATGCCAGGCATGTGACTTCCCAGCTAACAGAGGTTTTCTGGTGAAGGTACCCTATTGTTGATGCCTTATCTTGGACACTCTATGGCCTTAAGGCTGTAACTTTGTAAGCAAATAAACCCCCTTTATAAAAGCCAATCCATTTCTGGTATTTTGTGAAATGGCAGCATTTGCAAACCAGAACAGTAGTGTTCCATTTTCTTCAATTTTTTGAAAGCGTTTATGTAGGATTTGTGTCAGTTCTTTTTGGAAAATTTAGTAGAATTCCCCGTTTGAAGCCATCTGGCCCTGATCTTTTATTTGTAGGAAGCTTTCTGGTGACTGATTGGATCTCTTTGCTTGTGATTGGTTTGTTGAGGTCTTCCATTTCTTCTCAGGTCAGTCTACGTTGTTCATGTGTTTCCAGAAAATTATCCATTTCCTCTAAATTATCTAGTTTGTTGGCATAAAGTTATTCATAGTATCCTGTTAAGATTTTTTAAATTTCTTTGGGATCCACAGTAATGTCCCCTCTCTCATTTATTATTTTGTTTATTTCAGTCTTCTCTCTTTTTGACTTGGTCACTCTAGCTAAGGGACTGTCAGTTTTGTTGATCTTCTCAAAGAACCAAATTTTGGTTTTATTTATTCATTCTATGGTTTTTTTGTTGTTGTTGTTTTTCTCCATATCACTTATTTCTGCTTTAATCCTTGTTATTTCTTTTCTTCTACTCACTTTAGGATTAGTTTGCTGTTCCTTTGCTAGCTTCTTCAGTTCTTCCATTAGTTCTTTGATTTTAGCTCTTTCTTCCTTTTTAATGTATGCATTTAGAGCTATAAATTTCCCCCTCAATACCTCCTTCACTGCATCCCTTAAGTTTTGATATGTTGTGTTCTTGTTTTTATTCATCTCTAGATATTTAGCACTTTCTTTTGCAATTTCTTCTTTGACTCACTGATTGTTTCAAAGTGTGTTGTTTAACCTCCAGATATTTGTGAATGTTCTAGATCTTTGATGGTTATTTTTCAATTTTTTTCATTTTTCATGGTTATTTTTCAATTTTTTCCATTTCTGGTATTTTGCAAAATGGCAGCATTTGCAAACCAGAACAGTAGTGTTCCATTTTCTTCAATTTTTTGAAAGCATTTATGTAGGATTTGTGTCAGTTCTTTTTGGAAAATTTAGTAGAATTCCCTGTTTGAAGCTATCTGGCCCTGATCTTTAATGCTTTTGCTTTCCATCACACCATCTTTGAGTTCACTAACTCATTCCTCTACTTCTTCAAATCTGGTGTTAAGTGTCTCAAGTATCTTTTTAATTTGATCAACAGTGTCTTTTATTTCCATAAGATCCTCTATTTTTTAATTTACTCTTGCAGATCTTTCTTTATGCTCTTCTAGGGTCTTCTTCATGTCCTTTATATCCTGAGCCATGATATTGATGTTTATGAGTACTTCTTTGATTAATTGCTCCAAGTTCTGTGTCTCCTCTGGTTTTTTAATTTGGACATTTGGGTTATCTGTATCTTTTGGTTTCTTCATATGCTTTGTAATTTTCTGTTGTTTTTGGCCTCTTGGCATTTGCTTACCTTGCTAGGGTCCTTTTAGGATATGCAGACTTATTTGAACATTTATCTATAATTTGACAGAGCTACAGCTTGGTGGAGTGCATTTTCCCTGAACTACCAGCAGATGGTGCTCCCGAGCCACTTCTTACCTCAAGTCAGTTCTTTCCAGCTTCATCTATGCACTGAGTGGGGGTCCAAACCATGTGGAGGTCCTATCAATGCACCAATTTTCTGTGTGCAGTGGGGATTGCCAGCCCTGTGGATGTGGCATACCCTGTGCAGTTTCACAGGGAGTCTGCTCCAGGACACAGTGGTCCTGGCCATTCCAGGCATGCAGGTGGAGTACCCTGGGGCTGTAGAATTGCGTGTCTCACCCTCCAGCTCAAATACCCCAAAGTCCCTCTCTGCATGGGCCCATGAGTCCCTGGAATTGGTGGAGAGCTCCTGGCAGTTCCATGTAGCACCCCTGCCTCTATGCTATGCACACTGTGGGCTTCCATGGAGGAAGAGTGGGTGCTGTCACAAGCCTGCTGAATCCCAAATTCCCTCAAGAAAGCTCTTGGCCATGGTGCACTGAAGGGTGTCTCCCAGCCAGCTGCAAAGATGGCTGCTCATGGCATGGAAAGTGACCCACTTCCATGACTGTCTGCCTGCTCCAGTGGCCAGTCCCTGGCACAGAGACTCTTGGCTGTTGATCTGCGAAGGGTTATCTCCCATGCTAGATACTGAGGAGGGTGCCTAGGACATGGAAGGCTACTCCTCACCATGCTCATCTGTAGCTCTTGTGGCCCATTCCCTGTCCACTTTCCAGGCTGAACCCTCACCTGTCTCCAAACACTTCTCAGTTTCTCCAAGTACACAGTCACCATGGGTGTAGAAGTCCCTGCTCAGCTGGCGGAACCCTGGAGCCGCTGTTCTCAAGCACTTTCTGTCCTTATCTAGTGTTTTTCATGGAGGAGACATTTGTTCTGTCTCTCCTAATCCACCATCTTGGATCCTCCATCTTCCTTTTTAATGTAGGCTTTTAGGGCTGTAAACTTCCCTCTCAACACTGCCTTAGCTGCATCCCATAAGTTTTGATACATTGTGTTCTCTTTTTCATTTGTCTCAAGATATTTACTGATTTATCTTGCAATTTCTTCTTGGACACACTGACTGTTTCAGAGTGTGTTGTTTAACCTCCATATATTTGTTTATTTTCCAGTTTTACATCTGTTGTTGATTCCAGCTTCATTCCATTGTGGTCAGAGAAAGTGCTTTTTATAATTTCAAACTTTTTAAGTTACTAAGAACTGTTTTGTGCCCCAGCATATGGTCTATCCTGAGAATGTTCCATGAGCACATGAGAATAATATATATCCTGCTAATCTGGGGTACAATGATCTATATATGTTTGTTAGGTCTAGTTCATTTATCATATTATTTAGGTGCTCTGTTTCTTTACTGATCCTCTGTTTAGATGTTCTACCCATTGGAGAGGGTGGCGTGTTGAAATATCCCATGATTCTGGTAGAGTCATTTAGTACCCTTTAGTTTTGTCAGTGTTTGCCTCATGTACTTTAGGGATCATTGTTTAGGAGCATAGGTATTTATGATTCTTATTTCTTCTTGGTGAATTGCCCCTTTTATTAATACATAGTGCCATTTTTTATCTCATATTTTTTATATTTTTAAATTGTGAAATATAACATATATACAGAAAAGTGATAACTTTCTAAGTATGATTTAACAAGTAGTTAGCAAATTTCAAAGAATGTTATAGATTACAGGTCCAACATTTCAGTTATTTCCTTATTGTGAAGTATAACATATATATGGAAAGGTAATAATTTAAAAGTACTATTTAACAAGTAGTTATAGAGCAAATTTCAAAGTGTGTTACATGTTACAGTACCACCATGTCAGTTATTTCCTTCTAGCTATTCTAGTACCCTAGAAATTAAAAAAATATATTTATATAAAGATTCAGTATTCATAATCCTTTGCTAAATCCTATCTTATCAGTTGCTATCCCTCTCTCTTGTTTGATCACTGTCTCAGTCTTTAGGGATATCTAGGCAGTGACCAACCTAACTTGTTCATATTGAAAAAGGGTGTTTACATTGTGGGTAAGGAGGATACATCTGGTTGATGTTCTTGGATAGACTGTTGTGTTTGGGTTTTGGGACTTATCTGGCATAGGAACACCCTGGGGATTTAAGTTCCTGAAAAGTAAACTTAGTGACTGAAACTTTTTATAGAGTCTCATATAGGGACCTAGGTATTTTTGGCACTATTGTTGGTTAGGGCTTCACATATTGTGATTATTTGGAATATCTAGCTGGACCTTGCATAAGAATAACCTCCAGGATAACCTCTTGACTCTATTTGAAATCTCTTAGCCACTGAAACCTTATTTTGTTACCCTTCTTTTTCCCCTTTTGGTCAAAAAGGAAATCTCAATCTCTTGATGCCAGGGCCAGGCTCATTCCTGGGAGTCATGTCACACATTGCCAGGGAGATTCACTCCCCTGGGAGTCATGTCCCATGTAGGGGGAGGGTAATGAAATTGTTTTTGCAGACTTGGGCTTAGAGAGAGACCACAAAAGAGATATTCTGGAAGTGACTCCTAGGCATAATTAGAAGTAGGCTTAGCCTCTCCTAAACAGCCATAAGTTTCACTAGAGCAAGCCTCAAGATCAAGGGCTTGACAATTTATTAAGTAGGGGATTCCTAATTTCACATGACATAGATTTTGTCCCAGATAAACAATCAATGTCTCACATTATCTTCACTTAGTTGTACAATCATCATCATTCCCAAATTTTAAGCAATTACCATAATATAAAACACTCCAAAGCTCTTATCAGTCCCTGGTTATTTATCACTAGTATTAGTGTGGTACTGGTAAGGTATGCCTATTAAACATAGCCCATAATATGCAGTTTTTCCCATATACTTCTGTTGTTAACTCTTTGTAAGATTGCCATACCTTAGAAGTAGATCATGCAAGCACTTGTGGAATGCATAGCTTTAAACAACCCCTTTTATTCCTGTTCACCTTCAATGCAGCACTGATACTTATAATCCCATTAATGAACAAGCACCACCCCTCTCCATTCCCATACATTTAAATTCACCCTTAATAACATGTCTGTACATATTAGGTTATCATTTCCACTTCACTAGCTTCTATCTTTAGGTCCCCTAAAATAAGACACTGATTTTACATTGTTCAGGGGGTTCACATTAGTGGTAACATGCAATATCTCTCCTTTTGTATCTGACCTATTTCACTCAGCATTGTGTCTTCAAGGTTCATCCATGTTGTCATATGTTTCAGGACAGTGTTCCTTCTTACTGCCAAATAGTATTCCATTGTATGTATATACCACATTTGTTTATCCACTTGTTTGTTGAAGGACACTTGGGTTGTCTTCACCTCTTGGCAATTGTGAACTGTGCCACATGAACATCAGTGTGCAAATATCTGTCCATGTTACTGCTTTTAGATCTTCTGGGTATATACCAAGAAGTGAAATTGCCGGACATAGGATAACTTGATATCTAGTTTTCTGAGGAACCACCAAACTGTCTTCCACAGTGGCTGTACCATTATACATTCCCAGCAGCAATGAATGAGTTCCAATTTCTCCACATCCTCTCCAGCATTTGTAGTTTCCTGTTTTTTTAATGGAAGCCATTCTTAATGGTGTGAAATGATATCTTACTGTGGTTTTGATTTGCATTTCCCTAATAGCTAGTGAAGATGAACATTTTTTTTTCATGTGTTCTTTAGTCATTTGTATTTCATCTTCAAAAAAATGTGTTTTCATATTGTGCCGGTTTGGATGTATTATGCCCCCCAAAATGCCATGTTCTTATGGGGCCAGTTGTATTAGTGTTGATTAGGTTGGAACCTTTGGATTAGATTGTTTCCATGGAGATGTGACCCACCAAACTGTAGGTGATAACTCTGATTAGAAATTTCCATGGAGGTGTGGCCCGGCCCATTCAGCATGGGCCTTGATTAGTTTACTAGAGCCCTATATAAAAGCTCAGACAGAAGGAGCTTCCTGCTGCAGCTTACAGAGACATTTTGGAGATGGCCTTTGAAAGCAGACTTTTGTTCAAAGAAGCTAAGAGAGGATAAATGCCCCAAGAGCAACATTTTGAAGAATGGCACACAACCCAGGATCAGCAGACACCAGCCACGTGCCTTCCCAGCTAACAGAGGTTTTTCATATGCCAATGGCCTTTCTCCAGTGAAAGTACCCTATTGTTGATGCCTTACTTGGACACTTCATGGCCTTAAGACTATAACTTTGAAACCAAATAAACCCCCTTTATAACAGCCAATCCATTTCTGGTATTTTGCAAAATGGCAGCATTAGCAACCCGAACACATATACTTTGCCCATTTTATAATTGGGCTGTTTGTACTACTGTAATTGAGTTGTGGGATTTCTTTACATATGCTGAATATCAGTCTCTTATCAGATATATGGTTTCCAAATATTTTCTCCCATTGTGTTGGCTGCCTGTTAACCTTTTTTGACAGATTCCTTTGATGTACAGAAGCTTTTGATTTTGAGCAGTTCCCATTTATCTATTTTTTCTTTTATTGCTTGTGCTTTGGGTGTAAGGTCTAAGAAGCTACTTCCTAATATTAGGTCTTGAAGGGGTTTCCCTACATTTTCTTCGAAGAGTTTTATGGTATTGTCTCTTATATTGAGGTCTTTGATCCACTTGGAGTTAATTTTTGTATAGGGTGTACGGTAGAGGTCCTCTTTCATTCTTTTGGATATGGATATCTAGTTCTCCCAGCCCCATTTGTTTGAGAGGCTGCTCTGTCCCAGTTCAATGGATGTGGACACCTTACAAAAAATCAGTCAACCATAGATCTGGGGTCTGTTTCTGAACTCTTGATTCAATTCCATTGATAAATATGTCTATTGTTGTGCCAGTACCATGCTGTTTTGACCACTGTGGCTTTATAGTAGGCTTCAAAGTCAGGAAGTGTAAGTCTTCCAACTTTGTTTTTTTAGAGTATTTTTGGCAATTTGAGGCCACTTTCTCTCCCAAATAAACTTGATAACTGGATTTTCCATTTCTGTAAGTAGGTTGTTAGAATCTTGACTGGAACTGCATTGAATCTGTAGATCAGTTTGGGTAGATTGACATCTTAATGACATTGAGCCTTCCTATCCATGAACATGGAATATCTTTCTACCTATTTAGGTCCTCTTTAGTCTGGTAATTTTCTGTGTAGAGGTTTTTTACATCCTTTGTTAAGTGCAATCCTAGGTACTTGATTTTTTTAGTTGCTATTGTGAATGGAATTTTTTTCTTGAATGTCTCTTCAGTTATGTCATTTCTAGTGTATAGGAACATCACTGACTTTTGAGCATTAATCTTGTACCTCACCACTTTGCTGAATTTATTTATTAGCTGAGGTGGCTTTGTCATGGATTTCTCAGAATTTTCCAAACATACAGTTGTATCACCCTCAACTAATGACAATTTTACCTTTTCCTTTCCAATTTGGATGCCTTTTATTTCTGTGTCTTGCTGGATTGTTCTGGCTAAAACTTCTACACAATGTTGAAAAATAGTGGTGACACCTGGGCTTCCTTGTCTCATTCCCAATCTTAGGGGAAAGGCTTTCAGTGTCTCACCATTGAGTACTACATAGGCTGTGGGTTCTTCATAAATACCCTTTATCATATTAAGGAAATTTCCTTCAATTCTTACCTTTTCAAGTGTTTTTATCAAAAAAGGATACTGAATTTTATACAGTGTTTTTTCAGCATCTATTGAGATGATCATTTGATTTTTCCCTTTTGATTTGTTATTGTGTTGTATTACATTGATTTGCTTATGTTGAACCACCCTTGCATGCCTGCAATGAACCCCACTTGGTCATGGTATATGATTCTCATAACATGTCTTTGGATTCTATCTGCAAGTATTTTGTTGATAATTTTTGCATCTATATTCATTAGGAAGATTAGACTGTAGTTTTCCTTTCTTATAGTATCTTTATCTTTTTTTGGTATTAGAGTGAAGTTAGCTTCATAAAATGAATTAGGTAGTGTTCCTTTTTCTTCAATTTTTTGAAAGAGTTTGAGCAGGAATGTGTCAGTTCTTTTAGGAAAGTTTGGTAAAATTCCTTTGTGAAGTCATCTGGCCCTGGGCTTTTATTTGTATGAAGCTTTTTGAAGACTGATTGCACCTCTTTACTTGTAATTGGTTTGTTGTTGTTCCAGTTTGCTAATGCTGCTGGAGGGTAAAGTACCAGAAATGGATTGGCTTTTATAAAGGCAGTTTATTTGGTTGCAAAGTTATAGTCCTAAGGCCGTAAAAGTGTCCAAGCTAAGGCATCAACAATAGGGTACCATCACTGGAGAAAGACCATTGGTGTCCAGAAAACTTCTGTTAGCTCAGAAGGCACATGGCTAGCAGCTGCTTGCTCCCAGGTTGCATTTCAAAATGGCATTCTCCAAAATGTCAGCTTCAGCTTTCAATGGCCATCTTCAAAATGTTTCTCTTGGCTGCTCTCCAAAATGTCACTCACAGCTGCTCTGAGGTCATTCTGTTTGTGAGCCCTTTTAATAGGGCTCCAGTGATTAAATCAAAGATCCACACTGAATGGGTGGGGCCCCATTTCCACGGAAACATTCAATCAAGAGGTCATACCCTAAGCAAAGGTGTCACTCACTTGGGTGTGTCACATCTCCATGGAAACACTCACTCAAAAGTTTCCCACCTGATCAACACGAATATGTCTGCCCCCACCAGATTGCATTAAAGAACATGATGTTTGGGGGACATAATACATCCAAATAAACACATTCCACCCCTTAGACCCTAAAATGACATGATCTTTCCATATACAAAATACATTCATCTCATCATAATGTCACAAAAACTGAAATCATTTCAGTAACAATAGGTAGGTACAGTATTTTATCAAAATCAGTTACAGGCATGGTCTGTCCTAATGCAAAATTCCCTCTGGCTGTGGACCTAGGAAACTTGTAGAATAAGCTATCTGCTTCCAATATACAAAGGAGGGACAGTCATAGGATAAATGTTCCCATTGCCATAAGGAGAAACTGAAAAGAAAACAGGATTAACAGGACCAAAACAGTTCCTAAAATCTGCAGGGCATACTTCATTAGATTTCAAAGTCTGAGAGTCATTTAGAGAATGATGTTTTATCCTTGGAGCTTGAGAGAGCAGGAGTCCCACACTTTCCAAAGGCTTATGCAGTAGCCCCTTTCTCTTCAAACACTGGGGGGAGTGCTCCAACATATCCACACATGGGGGAGACCATCTTTTTCTCAGCCCCACCCTCCTCAAATATTTGGGTGCCTGGACTCTGCGTCTTCAGGACAAAGGCTCTCCCTTCTCTGAACAGCGGGGTGGTGGCCAGGCTACCCCCAATCTCCAGGGAATGTGCTCCACCCTCTCTGAGGTCTGGGTTGGCACCATTCTTCCTGAGCAGTGAAGCAGAAGGCCCAAACTCTGCCTCTGGGGCAAACTCACCCTTTCCACATGCATAAGTTGCTCTGCTCTGCTCTGCTTGCCCAAGACCTCTTGACTCCAGACCTCAGTCTCCATGGCTCTGTCTTTGAAGAAATTTTTCCTTCAATTTGTTCCTTCTTTGTCCCCTTCAGTTCAGACTGGTAGTGGCTCCATCTATACAGATCTCACAAAAATCCTGTTGACTTGGCATGAAGCACAGGGGTCAAAAACATCAGAGAATAGGACTTTCCATAGGTCATTTCCAGATAACTCCATCTCCAATCCTGCTTGTACTGAAATGGTGGTCAGGTTCCATATTTGGTTAAAGCCTCTGGGGTCTCACTTTCTGGAAGGCCAGAATTTTTCAAACTATCAGTTTTTGGTTTCTTTGTACCCAAGAGTTTAATTCTTAGCATATTCCTCTCCACTCGCATTTTACTATAAGCTGCAAGGAGAAGCCAGGCTACATCCTCCATATGTAGTCTGGAGATTTCCCCAGCTATGTATCCCAGCTCATTGCTTTCAAATTCTGCCTTCCATCCAATACCCAGACACAATTTTGCCAAATTCTCTGCCACCTTAAAACAAGAATTGCCTTTCTTCCAGTTGGTAGTGACACATTCATCATTTCTGCTCAAGGCCTTATCAGAAGTATCTTTAGAGTCCATATTTCCACAGTCTCTTCAAAACAAGTTATATATTTTCTATCAAGCTCCTCACAATTCTTCCAGAATCTTCCCCTTATCCATTTAAAAAGCCATTCCAACATGTTTGGTATTTGCAAGCTCAGCAGCAGCAACACACCACTCCTGGTACCAAAATCTGTTCTGGTTTGCTAATGCTGCTGGAGGGTAAAATACCAGAAATGGATTGGCTTTTATAAAGGCAGTTTATTTGGTTGCAAAGTTATAGTCCTAAGGCCATAAAAGTGTCCAAGCTAAGGCATCAACAATAGCGTACCATCACTGGAGAAAGACCATTGGTGTCCAGAAAACTTCTGTTAGCTCAGAAGGCACATGGCTAGCAGCTGCTTGCTCCCAGGTTGCATTTCAAAATGGCATTCTCCAAAATGTCAGCTTCAGCTTTCAATGGCCATCTTCAAAATGTCTCTCTTGGCTGCTCTCCAAAATGTCACTCACAGCTGCTTTGAGGTCATTCTGTTTTTGAGCCCTTTTAATAGGGCTCCAGTGATTAAATCAAAGACCCACACTGAATGGGTGGGGCCACATTTCTATGGAAACATTCAGTCAAGAGGTCACACCCTAAGCAAAGGTGTCACTCAGTTGGGAGGGTCACATCTCCATGGAAACACTCACTCAAAAGTTTCCAACCTAATCAACACTAATATGTCTGCCCCTACCAGATTGTATTAAAGAACATGGTGTTTTGGGGGACATAATACATCCAAACCAGCAGAGTTGTGGTCTTCTATTTCGTCGCAGGTCAGTCTAGGCTGTTCATGTGTTAACCAGGAAATTATCCATTTCCTCTAAATTGTCTAGTTTGTTGGCATATCATAGTATCTTTTTTTTTTTAATTTTTAAAATTTATTTGGAATCCTCAGTAATGTCTCCCCTCTTGTTTCTAATTTTATTTATTGCAGTCTTCTCTTTTTTTGACAATAAGGTCAAAAAATCTAGCTGAGAGTTTGTTAATCTTGTTGATCTTCTCAAAGAACCAGCTTTTAGTTTTATTTATTCTCTCTATTGTTTTTTCTGTTCTCCATATCATTTATTTCTGCTTCAAACCTTGTTATTTCTTTTCTTCTACTTGCTTTAGTGTTAGTTTGCTGATCATTCACTTGCTCCAATATGAGTCTTTTGTAAACAACCTATTGATGGATCATACTTTTTAATCCATTCTGCCAATCTGTATCTTTTAATTGGGGAGTTTAATCCATTCACATTCAGAGTTATTACTGTGAAAGCTTTCCTTGAACCAACTATTTTACCTTTGGTTTTTAGTTGTCAGATCTGTGTTTTTCCTCTCTCTCTCTCTTTTCCCTTAAGTTATCCTTACTAGTACTTTTCTGTTCTGTGCCCTTCTCCAGACCTCTCTCTCCTTTCTTTTTTTTCAGCCAGTACAACTCCTTTTAGTAGTTCTTGCAGGGCAGGTCTCTTGTTAATAAATTCAGCATTTGTCTGTCTGAAAATTTTAAACTCTCCCTCAATTTGGAAGGAGAGCTTTGCTTGATAGAGAATTCTTGGCTGGCATTTTTTCTCATTCAGAATCTTAAATATGTCATACCACTGCCTTCTTGTCTCCATACTGACTGCTGAGTAGTCAGTACTTAGTCTTATGTGGTTTCTCTTGTATGTGGTGAATCGCTTCTCTCTTGCTGCTTTCAGGACTTTCTCCTTCTCTTCAGCATTTGACAACCTGATTAGTATATATCTTGAAGTGGGTTTATTTGGATTTATTCTATTTGGAGTTCATTGCACATCTTTGATTTGCATGTTTATGTCATTTGTAACAGTTGGGAAGTTTTCCCCAACTATGTCTTCAAATATTTTTCCTAGCCCTTTTCTTTTCTCCTTCTGGGACACCAATGATTCTTGTATTTGTGTGCTTCATGTTGTCCATCATTTCCCTGAATTCCACTTCAATTTTTTCAATTTTATTCACCATGTGTTCTTTTGTGTGCTTGCATTCAATTGCTGTCCTATAGTTCATTTATTCTTTTTTCTGTGTGTGTCTTCCAATCTGCTGTTGGGTCTCTAGTATATTTTAATTTGATCAACAGTATGTTTTATTTCCATATGATCTGCTATTTATTTACTGTTTCATATTCTTCTTTATGTTCTTTTAGAGTTTTCTTGATGTCCTTTATGTCTTTAGTTAACTCATTGAAGTTGTGTTGGAGATTTGTGTGTACTTCTTTGATTAATGGCTCCAAGTTCACTGTCTCCTCTGCCTTTTTAATTTGGTTGTTTGGTATCGTCTTGTTTCTTCATGTGCTTTATGATTTCTGTTGGCTTCTGGGCATTTTCTTATCTTGATAAGGTTATTCTGGGAAATGCAGGATTATTTGAACGTGTGTGTGTGTGTGTGTGTGTGTGTGTGTGTGTGTGTGTATAAATTTGGCAGAGCCACAGCTTGCTGAAGTGCACATTCCCTGTGTTAACAGCAGATGGTGCTCTTAAGCCACCTCTCACCCTCAAGCCAGCTTTCCCCCAACTTTGATTAGCAGGGCCCAAACTAGGTGGGAATCCCATCAGTGTACCAGTTCTCCATGTGCACTGGGGACTGCCTGCCCTGGGGGGTGTTGTGTGCCCTGTGCTCTTTGGCAGGGAGTCTGCTGAAAGACACCCTCCAGCTTGAACATGCCCCACTCCCTGCCTGCTGTGTGCCCATGAGTCTCTGGCATGTGGGATAGGCTCCTGATGCTTCTGTGCAGCGCTTTCATCTATCCCCACCTCTTGCGCAGTCATACCAGACTTCCATGGGAGAGAGAGTTAAATGCGGTCAACACTAGTCCGCTGCCTCCTGGGTTCCTTCACAGGAGCTCCTGGCCATGTGGCTGTGCAGGATTATCTCCCCAGCTGATTCCTGAGATGGGTGCATGGGAGTGGAGAGCTGCTCACTCCTCTGCTCAGCAGCCATCTCACCACTGCCAACCCCCAGTGGCAGTCTCAGCTGAATAAACTCATCCCGTCCTTTGAGATGCAGTTTCTCTGCTTTTTTCATCCAAGTCCTCACCATGTATTATAGAAGTCCCTTTATAGCTGCTGGCACCCTGAAACCATTGTCCTGGGCATCTTCTGGCCCTTCTCTAGTTTCTTTCTTGGAGGAGAAATTTGCTCTGCCTCACCTATTCCACCATCTTCCTGGATGTCCTCTTATAACATTTTTGCATTTAAAGTCTATTTTGTCTGATATTATTATAGTGACCCCAGTGTTTTTTTTTTGGTTGCTACTTGCATGGAATTTATTTTTCCATCCTTTCACTTTCAAACTATTTGTATCTTTGGGTCTAAACTGAGTCTCTTGTAAATAGCATATAGATGGATCATATTTTTTAATCCATTCTGCCAATCTGTCTTATGACAAAGTTATTACTATAGAGGCAATTCTTAATTCAACCATCTTTTATTTGGTTTTTGTCAGATCTGTTTTTTTCTATATATATTTTTAGTTACGCTTATAAATACCCTTTAGTTCTGTACCTTCCTCCAGACTTCTCTCTCCTGTCTTTTCTTTTCAGCCATTAGCTCTCCCTTTAGTAGTTCTCATAGGGCTGGTCTCTTATTAATGAACTCTCTCAGCTTCTGTTTATCTGTGAATATTTTAAACTCTCCCTCATTTCTGAAGGATAGCTTTGCTGGATAGAGAATTCTTGGCTAGCAATTTTTCTCTTTCAGTATCTTAAATACATTGTACCACTGCATTCTTGTTTCCATGCTGTCTGATGAGAAATCAGCATGTAGTCTTGTTTGGCTTCCCTTGTATGCAGTGAATTGCTTTTCTCTTCTGTTTTCAGAATTTTTTCCTTCCTTCAGCATTTGGCAGTATGATTAGCATGTATCTTGGAGTCGATCTTTTTAGATCTATTCTGTTTGGAGTAAATTGCATGTCTTTGATTTGCATGTTTATGTCATTTATAAGGGTTGGGAATTTTTCAGCCATTATTTTCTCAAATATTCTTGCTGGCTCTTTCCCCTTCTTTTTTCCTTCAACTCCCATGAAGTGTATGTTTGTGTGCCTTCTATTATCAATCATTTCCCTGAGAGCCTACTCAAATTTTTCTACTCTTTCCTCCATTTGTTCTTTTGTTTGTTTGAATTCAGTTTGTCTTCTAGTTTGCTGATTCTTTCTCCTGCTTCAAATCTGCTATTATGTGTCTCTAGTATATTTTTAATTTTATCTACAGTGTCTTTTATTTCCATAATGCCTGTTGTTTTTCTATGTATACTTTCAAATTCTTCTTTATGCTCGTCTAGTGTCTTTTAATTTACTTTACCTTTTTATACACATTTTCTTTCATTTCTTTGAATTGAATCAAGATATTTGCACACCTTTGATTCATTGTTTCAGATTATGTATCTCCTCCAACTTTTTAATTTTTTCCTTTGACTTGGCCATTTCTTGGGTTTTAGTATGCCTTGTGATTTTTTGCTGATATCTGGTCCTCTGTTTATCCTGATGGGTCTGTTCTGAAGGTCAGTTTCTCTCTCTGTTAGGTTTAGTTGTTGCCTGTGTTTGTATTAGTGCACTGCTTCACTGGTTCGGTAATCAGTATTTCTCAGCCAAACAGGGCTGGGTACCCATACAGGGGGTTTAAACCAGCTCTTGTGGCCCTGGTATAGGGCCTGGAGAGTCCCTGAAAAGCCCTGCAAGTTTCCCTTGTACTTTCTGGTGGGTACAGCAGATGGTGCTGTTTTGTGACTTAATCATCCTCAGAAGCTGTTTACCTCCTAGACCCCAACAGTGTTTTACTGGGTGGAGCTGAAACTGTGGAATTCCTGTGTCTTCAATTTGCTGGCCAAAATCTGGCTCAACATGAGGCTGTGTTCCCACTTTACTTGTGACAGAGGATTTCCTCAGCTGCCCCAGTCTACAGCCATTCCCAGGCAAGGATAGCACCACCCACTGTTATTTCTCTCAAGGGTGAAGGATGGGAACCAGGACTCACAGCTGGAAATACTGTCTCTGTCCACATTTTCTCAGACTCTTCATCCCTCACAGACCTGGGCCTTTAAATGACCTTCCCTGTCCCCTGGATCCCCAAATAGTTGATTCAGATAGCATCTGCCTGGCTCCTTGCTGCTTTGGGGAAAAATTTTGTGATTTCCTCCCTAATATTCCATTTTGGAAACTCATCCTTGTTGCCCCTTTTTATTCTGCCCTCCCCCATGGCTTAAGTCCTGCCACGAGTCCCTGTGGGCTTGGGTCTCTGTGTCTGGATACAGGTGTGGCTCTGTCTCACTGCTGTGAGAGATTATATAGTGTGTGTCCCTTGTGGGAGGTGGGAGGGGACCCAGCTGCTACCTCTGGGACCAGGATGCCTGGGACCAAATGAGAGGAAGGGGAGAGGACCAGCCAGACTGGGATGGAAGTTTCCTACCTGATATTTTCCTCTTTCTTCAATTCAGCATTTGTGGGATTCTTCTCTAGTCTATACTTTCCTCCAGAGATCTGAACAAGTGAGACTTGGCCTTTTTCCCCACTAAATCTCTGGGGAGAGGTTTTTAGTAGCTGTTTGTTTCTATGTTGATGATTTCACCCTACATTGATTTTTATGCTAACCTTATCATCCTGGCTTGTCTTAAAAAAACAAGTTCTTGTCACTTTTAAAAGAAAAATAAGGATTACCTCAAAAATGAGATGGTTGTTCTCCCAGACCATGGGTTCTTCCTTAAATGTATTAAACAGACTCTTTTCTAAGATGGCCATAAATGATATTTTTTCAGGACTAACAATGTCCCCTACAGATCACTATATTTTGTCCCTGAGCTCCTGTACTGATGATAAGGCAAAAGATCCCTTTGCTTGCCTGCTTTTTTTTTAAAAAAAAAAATATTTTTAGGGATTAATTATAATGATCTAGCTACCTTCACTGAAATCCTATTTCTATCAGTGACTAGAACCGATTTTTCAAAAGGCTAGTTGCTCAAAGATGAAACTTTATTACTATCCTGTGGAGACATGACCTTGCTTTCTTTGTTAAAACTTGTTCATTATGAAGTATAGCAGACATAGAAAAATGCATAGGACACTAATGTATAGCTTAACAAACTACAGTGAAATGAAGCATGCCAAACCAGTACTTAGGTCAAGAAATAGAACAGTTACCATCCCCCAAACCCTCCTCATGCCTCTTCCCAAAGCTCAACCTCCTCCCTCGTGCCCTGAGAGTAACCACTATCCTTTAAGGTAATAATTTCTTTGCTTTTCTTTAGTTTTATCACTGAAGCACATTAAAAAACAACAAAAAACACTACAATTTACTTTTTCCCAGTTTTTGAATTTAGTGGAAGTGGAATTATGAAGTATGTAGTTTTGGTTCAGCTTCTTTTATGTGATATTGTTTGTGGAATTATTCTTGTAGGCTGTAGTTCATGCATTTTCATGCTAAATAGTCTTCCATTGGAAGAATACCACAATTTACCCATTCTCTTGTTGAACATTTGGGTTGTTTCCAATTTTGATCTCTTAGGAGTAACTCTGTTATGAACATTCTTGTACAAGTCTTTTGGGGGCACATGCATTTCTTTTGGGGATATTGCTTGGATGGATGTCAGAGAGATGGATGTTTTGGTCAAGATCTATCTCTGTGAATGAGTCTTGCATATCTTTGTTATTCCTCCATGTTCAATTTTTTGTTGTTGCTATTGCTATAGTAAATTTATTTTTAATTGTTGACCTTTTTTTATTGCTGATATCTAGAAATACAACTGATTTTTCAAAATGATTTAGTTACTTTACACTATCTGCAGGGCATAAAAGTTCCCATTTTTCAACATCATTATCAACAATTGGTATTGTCAGTCTTTTTTTCATATGCTTTTAGCTATTTGGTTATAAATTTATCTTTGAAATTTCAATTCTTGTTGGCTAGTTTCATCACCATGTGGGGAATCTCAGGAAGGTGATAATGATAGTTCTGCTTAGAGTTAAGAGCTCTTCCGGAGCATTATTATTATTTCTGTGTGTTCTGGTTTTCTAAAACTGCCGTTATGCAAAATACCAGAAATAGATCGGCTTTTATAAAAGGGATTTATTAGGTCCCAAATTTACATTCTAAGGTCATAAAAGTCTCCAAACTAAGGCATCAACAAGAGGATACCTTCACTGAAGAAAGGTTGGTGGCATCCAGAACATCTCTGTCATCTGAGAAGGCATGTAGCTGGCATCTGCCCGTTTTGCTCCCAGGTTGCGTTTCAAAATGGCTTTCTCTAAAATGTCTCTGGGCTTCTGTCTCTCTTAGCTTTTCTCAGCTCTCTTTTTGATTCTCCTGGGGCATTTCTCTCCAAGCATCTCTATAAACACCTCTCCTAGCTTCTCCAGGGCAAAACTTGCACTCCACCCCTCAGCCTAGCATCTCCAAATATCCTTCTGTCTGCATCTCCAAGCATCTGAGTCTGTGTTGGCTCTTAGCGTCTCCCAGGGGCAAACTCTGGACTACATATCCTAGCTGCTCCGAGCTGCCCATCTCGGCAAGCTCCCCCAAAGACCTCCAGCGATCCAATCAAAACCCACCCTGAAAGGGCAGGTTCCACGCCTCCTTGGAAATGATCCAATCAAAAGGTCTCACAGTTAGGTGAGCCACATCTCCATGGAAACATTCAACCAAAAGTTTCCACCCAAAATTGGATCAAAAGATCATGGCTCCTCGGGGCCCATAAGTTTCAAACCAGCACACTGCCATTGTAGTTTTTCATCTTTATCTATATTAAGGTAAACATATGTTCATACTGATGTCTCCAACTCTAATCCAATACCACATGGATCATCCTAGTCTTTTCCGCTTGCTTATCTGTAAATTCCTACTTCAAAAGTAAGAGAACTGGCTCCCACAGCCTGCTTTCCATTGATGTAACTGTCCAATTCCAGTATACAATTATAAAAGTATCAGAATTGTTAACCCATATCCCATAGGATAAAACTTGACCAACCATATTACAGCGCTTATGTAGATTTTCTTTTGCCTTTAGGTTTACAGATTCATTTCCTATTAACTTAGGTCAGCAACTTTTTCCCCCACTCCCTTTGGTGAGGTTTTTCCATACATTTGTTAACAGATTGTTTTGACACATTTTGTACTCCATCCTGGATTTGTCCCATCATCTAAATAATTTTTAAAATTTGTGCACATAAAGTTTCACTCTTTGTACTGTAACTATCAAAGCATTTTGACAATGCATAACATCATGCATGTATTTATTCACCATTACATCACAGAATAGTTTCACTGCCCTAAAAAATCCTATGCTTCACTTATTCATCTCTCCTACCCTTCCCCCCAAATTCCTAGCAACATTGATCTTGATTCTCTAGACTTTTGCCATTTCCTGAGTGTCAAATAATTGGAATCATACAACAGGTAGCCTTTTCAGATGAGCTGCTTTCACTTAGCCATATGCATCTAAGATGCATCCATTTCCTTTCATGGCATGATACTCATTTCTTTTTATTGCTGAAAAATATTCCATTTTATAGATGTACCAGTTTATCCATTCATCTACTGAAGGACTTCTTGGTTCCTTCCAGCTTTTGGCAACTAATGAAACTACTATAAACATTATTTGCATGCAGGCTTTTATGTGGACATAATTTTTCAAATCATTTGGTAAATACCTAGGAGTGTGATTACTGGATTATATGGTGAGACTATATTTAGGTTTGTAAGAAAATGTGGCTGGTACCATTTTGCATTTCCTCCAGCAATAAATGAGAGTTCATGTTGCATCTCCAGAAATTGGTAATGTTAAGTTTTCTGGAAATTTAGCCATTCTAATAGGTGTGTAGCTGTATCTCACTGTTTTTATTACTAATATTTTTAAGTGACATGAACTTTACAAATCTATGCCTGGTAATTCCAGGATTACCTGTGGATCTTTTTCTTATCTGAGGTTTGTGTCAATTCTTGCTCATCTTGTACTGTCTTTTTGCATGCCTGATATGTCTGATTGCATGCTAGGCAAAAGTATTTGTAGAGTATGCAGAATGACATTTTATTCTTCCAGAGATGATTTTTATTTGCTTCTGCATGGTGCCTGGGCACACTACTAATCCAGAACTACCTTAATCTAATTTCAGGACTTGAGATTTTTCTGGTCCATCTCAATATCTTGAAACAGGGTTGCTTTTCCTACAGTTCATTCATTCCTAGGATACATACCTTTGAGGTCACAATTCTAAGTGTAGAATTTGCCAGACGCCTTTCCTTTGTCCTCCAGACCTTTGAGCCTCAGCCTCTCAGCCACGTTTTCCCAATCAAATCCCTGGGTAAAAGTAGCTCCAAATTCTGGGCTTACCTTTGTGAATTTTTATCTTTTCCCAGATCTTAGGCTGGTAATTCGTTACCATTTTGTTTTTAATGTGTTGTGGAAGATACTGTTATTTTATGCAAATTTTTTTGCTTTCTTTTTTTGGGAATGTTTGTCCAAATTACCTAATTCACTATCAGTAGCAAAAGCAGGGTCTTGTGTTCCCTTTGCTCTTTCCCCTCCCATGTTTCTATTGGCTTTTAAAAGTTATGTTAAATATGTTATTTAGTTTACACTTTGGGGAAGAGATTGTGACAAATTAAAAACAAGTCTTAACTGTCTTTCTCCAATTTAAAAGAAAGTTCTGGGTTATCAGTCCTGGAGACTTTGATCTGAGAAATTATACCACTCCTTGGGCCAGGACTACTCCCCCTAACCAGAGAATACTCTACAGTCTCTATTACAAAGGAAGCTTTATTACTGAAAAAAATCACACAAAACACAAAGTTTTTATATACAAAGATACCTGTTTAAAAATGTGAAAACTCAATATTTACAACGTTTTCCATACAGTACATGAAAATTTATGTTTTAACAGAATGCTTAGAGGAAAAAAAAAGCATCAGAAAACCTTATTACTGGGAAACAAAATTTTAAGATTTACAATATCCTAAAATATGCTGTATAAAATGTTGTTTTCTTGATCAGAACTATGTGTTTTTTCCATTTGATTGGCACCTTGTTACACACTTTTGAATGTTCAGCAAAATCCTACGTGATTCAGAAATGATTTCTACATAATGTCTGAGAAGACAGTGCACAAATACAAAGTGATGATACTATTCTAAAATTTTAAAAACAAAAGTTACAGTATAAGCAACAGTCTATGGTCATAATACAATCTGGGGTGGTCAGCAAATATTAAAAGGAAAAAAATACACTTTCTTAATTTATAAAAGAGTAACATTTCATCTACTAATCCTTCAAGACATTTTATTTAAGAAAATGCAGAAGGGTCAGTGAGCAGCATGATACACTCAACACTGGACACCCTTTAAGTAAGCACCTTATTTCAGTTACATAATAGATCTGTGAAATTTCTAAAATAAAGAGAAATTGTAAAATTCACATATTTAAGGTAGAGTGTTTTAAGTTGAATTGCTATTACACCTTTTAGTGTGTCAGCTTTCTTATATTATAAAAAAATACTATTATCTCAGAAATTCAGTGTAAAAGCTACCCAAGTATTGCTAAAATAAAATATCAGAATGATACTATAATAAAAATATTTGAATAGTTTTCCAGGATATCTAAAAAAAGTTCAAATTTACATACAAATTTATTTTCAAATATATAAAAAAGATATAAGGATATGTTTTAAATATTTAAAAGAAATGTTTTAAATATTTAAAAGAAATATCTTGATTTTGTATCACAAAATGAAATAGCATAGTACATCTTAAAGTACTTTTACCTAGAATCTTCATAAATAGACAAGGAAGATTCCTTCTAACTCCCTCCTCCCACAAAATTTAAAAAATATTATTAACCTGCACATTTCTGTTTTCTAGGCATACTGTTGTCATTAGGCTATGTGAAATGAATCCTATGATTCTTGAAATCTATTTTTTTCAGTGTAACAGTAGGCAATAAGTTTTAAGTGCAAAATAAGAATATAGTAGTGATTCTCATAAAACTGCATTAGTTACCTCCAGTGTAATATGAATCCCATTTATGTAATTTTCAAGTATCTGAATGACTGCCAGCACCCTGCTCTTTTCTGCTTCCTGAAATCGAGTGAACAAGCAATGATGTGGAACCCTTGAGGCTGCTTGGCTGTGAAGAATTGGAGATTTGCAAATTATTGCTTTGCCCTGGGCCAGTTTCTGTAAAATCACTTTTTGGACTTACCCTAGATAAAAGAAAAAAAGGTGAAATATATACATACACAAGAACTACTACAATGTCAAGATGTCCTTATAATTGTGATCCATTTTTCATATGTTTTACCTCTAACCAGTGTCCACCATTGTCAAAAGATAACTCATATTTATATACTCAAAAACTTCAAAATATAAATAATTTATTATCAAATATAATTTTCATTGACTGCAGAAACTTCAAGCACCAATGATGCATGGGCTAAGCATGGTGTCTCATGGGGAATATAATTAATCAGACAGAATTCCTGCCCTTAGTTTAGCAAATATTTTGTTTCCCACCATGGATCAGACACTGTATAAAAAGATGGGAGTACAAAGATGACTTGATTAAGACCTCAACTCTGCCTTTGAGGAATTAAAAAATCTAGAGGAGGATTAAATGTATCTAATTACAATCCAGGTGTGCAGAAGATGTGAGAACACTGAGATGGTGCAGCAGGCCTAGTTTGGAGGTGGGGGTTGCTGTTGTAACAGTAAGAGAACCATGAGACCTTAAAGGAGTTAGTGGTCCATGTTCTGGCTAATGAGACGTTTAATTAGATTTAGAAAATCAAGTCTTACCTTCCTTCACTCCGCACACTTTCAGATAGACTGCTCTTATCATTCACGGTGCCTCCCTTGCTCTTTCTGTCGGTCTGTTCCCCAGAGAGTTTGGAGCTGGATGCTACTGGTGAGGAAGGTTCACCACAGTCCTGTTCTCTTAATTTGGAGATGGTGGCTCCATCTGCTCCCCCCTCTCTCACTGATGTTTCTGGTGAGGTTTGGATTTCTGTCAAAGTTTCTTGTCCTAAGTAATCATGGTTAGTGATTGCTACTGCGGAAGTGCCATGATTTGCTGTAGCTCCTGTGCTGGTTCCCATGGATTTGGAAATGACCTTCAGCTTATGTGAACTTGGTTTGTAGTGCTTCTTTTTGTGTTTAACTTTAGTATTGTGTTTTAAGAAAAACTCACATGACTCTTGTAGTACTCTTCGACTTTCACTGATTGGACTGTAAGAAAATTAAAGGGAAGGATTCACTTGATAAATTTTAAGTGTCACAGTAGAAGCCAAAAAACATAGCATTATATCTCTTGCCAAAGATTCTTAGGCATTAAATTTAGAAATTCTATGATTTATATTATTTCTAAATCTGGGATTATACATACTATGAGATATAAGCAAACTTCCATAAATTGAAATCTTTTGTGTATATACTGTTTGTTGCTTTTGTCAGCTTAAAGAGTAGATAGGTAAGAAATTAAATAGGGAAAACAAAGGATGAGGACAAGGAAACATACAGAAGCATAAAGAGGGGAACTATTTGTATGTATATGTATTTTGAAAAATATAACAGTAAATTACTGGCAATCACACTACTCAGAAAGACAACCATAACAGAAAAGATACAGATTATAGCTAATGGTTTTTGGTTAAATTTAATTAAATTATTTAAAGTTAGAAAGTTACATATAGAAGTTACTGTGGGTATATAATTATGGGGACAGAAATAATAGTATGTGCCAAAAAATTTAAAGTCCACTTAAAACTTATTTGTGAAAACCTTCTACAATTCTGAAATTTGGACCACGAAAAAAGTTCATAAATCAAAGCAGTGGGGAACAGTTTTAAAAAGTTTATAGTACACTGTTCATAGTACAGTTACACAATGTATATAAAATAAACAAAATGAACTATTTGTAAATGTAAATCTATTACATGGCTCCAAAAAAATCCATAAGCTTGAATTTTTACCACCTTAAGCAAGTGTCATTGTAGGCCAAAACTGTGTGTAACAGAATTTAAATGTAGTAGTAAATAATGATCATATTGCACCACTTATGTTTGAATCATACCTTATAGATATGCTTATATATATTTGATCTAATTAAATCCTCACAACACTGATAAAGATAAAACTATTAAAAATGTTGCACCCAAATAATAAATACAATGATAGCAGAATAATATTGGATATAGGTCATGGAAAGAGTATGCACCTTTTGCAAATCTTTCATATTTCAAATAGAATAGTATACATCAAACACTTATATCAAATGCCAAAACAAAGCCTATCTCTCCATGAAGAAAAGATTTATGAACTTCAGATGGCTCATCAAATTCATGGAAATGGTTGCTATAATGAAACTCCAGTACAAAGATGATCTGAATAGTTCTTCGGTATTTGGGTTATTTATTTTAAAACAATGTCAGATAAATCAATAAAATCTTACTCTCTCTTGCGATTTCGTTTAAAAAAACCAGCCCATTCTGTGCATGTCTTTTTGCTTCCAACCCAGAAGACAGCAGAAATACCAACAATTAATGTCATCAGATATTTTAGCATAAATAAAGCCAATTCTGGTCGAGCTTCTGTTTTTGCCTACAAAAATATATAGAGAAAAGCAAAATTTTATGTCTATGACTAAGTATATTGCCAGAGAACCTTTTCTATGTTAAAATTAAATAATGCAATAATCCAGATGATAGCTTTTACCTGATAAGGGCATGGGATGTGGTACTGACGACAGTGGTCAGAGACCCACGTTATCTCCCAGGAACTTCTGCTCACTTGTTCATAGACGTAACATCCAAGAAGTGTCACTAATGGTACGAGATACAGGCCACTGAAGACTCCTATTCGAATCATAAACTTCTTTAGTTTTTCTTGGTTTCGACCATCATGTTGTATGACTTGTCGGACGTGATTTAAGGAAATAATGCCAGCTAAAAGAAGAGAAAGCCCAACAAACACACAAAGGCACAGTGGCAAGAGTACAAAGTAGCGAGAAGCATCCATGTCATAAAGGCCAACAAAGCAAACTCCACTGATATTGTCTCCTTCAACTTTGTTCATAGCAAGAAGCATAACAGTCAGAAAACCTGGTGTTCCCCATGCAACAGCATGAAACCACACTGCTTTTTGTTCAATGGCTTCACAACTCCACTTTCTTCCTGCAGCTAAGAACCAAGTAATGGTAAGAATCACCCACCACACAGTGCCAGCCATTGTGAAAAAATATAAAAACATAAACAAAACAGTGCAAGCCTTATTTTGAGAGCCTAGAACAACTGTGTCACCAAATTCTAGCTTCTCGTCTGCCCTATTACAGGCTGTGCTATTGCCTAGCAAAAACCCAATGAAGTACATAAGAGATACAATGCTGTAACAGACAGAGTAGTATATAATTGGTCTCTCTGGGTATCTAAATCTTTTAACATCAATTAAAAAAGTCAGAAATGTGAACAGAGTTGCACAAAGACAAAATATTGAAACTATCCCAATAAAACTTTTTGCAAACTCTAGCTCATCACTTTTAAAATACATGTTGGGGCATGGAGGTGCACACTGTTCAACTCCCAGAAACTTATAGCCTTGCCCGCCAGATGTCTTGAGATGTCTTGGACACCAAAATCCAATGTCTCTATGTACTTGTTCTGCTTTCTTCTGAGGGCCAAGAGACTTTATGGGTGGATCAAAAGTTACAGGAACAGTCTCATCACAGTACTGTAATCTGTAAAGATTGTAAAAATTCAATATATGAAGTCAGCATTTTTATTGATTCACTATTTTAATGCTATACTTTTCAACTATAAAAAAATTTACCCTATGAACCATTTAAGAAAGAGTTTATCTTGACTGGCAGTCTCCAGACAAAAAAAGTGCTAGCTTGTCTCTTTATAGGATGTGAAGTACAAGTCTTGGGGAAATTCATTTTTATTTTTTAATGCCAGTGAGCAAGGTAGATTTACCACATAACCAAGATGATGACAACTAAAATGACTGAAATGAGATCCTTGCTTGGATTGAGAGAATTCAGGTGATCACTAAGTTCTTAAAGAAGGGCAAGAATATCACCATTTTATTTCACTTTACTTGTCTCCAATTGTTTATGGACAGACTCAAGTGGCACCCAGAGATATTTGTCTTGTGCAGAAATTTCCTAAGATGTAGGCTATAAGCACCTTCAACGTTACTATGTATTGCTAAACTTTTCTTGAAAATGGGTATATATCAGAAGTGTGTGAGTCCACAAAGCTTCTAGTTTTTTCAGTCTACAAATAAAGTTAGCCAGTTTCTTTCCCAGATTTATCAAATGAAGCCTCAGTATATCAGTAGAATATTTCAAATTGTAAGCCCTCAATGCCTTGAGAATAGGAAACAAAAGTAATTAATCAAGACTAATGTGCAAAAGGCTAGTGAACTGACAATAAGGTATTCATTCTTGAGTTAATTGTACTTAAGATTCCATTTCCTCACTATGAACTCTAAATTCAAATGATCAAACCAACCAGTATTTATCATATTTATTCACTATCACAGAAAGAACAACAGATTGTATATTTTTAGAGAAAATGAGTATGACTGAGATATTTATATCCAATAAAGACAATGGATAACATGGTAAAACACCAAAATGTTATACTAATATTGGACTGATAGTAACAATTATAATTAGCAATTTGACCTTAACATTAGAGTGTTTCATGTTCTAAAAATATATTAAGCACTTTTGCATCATTTTCATTTTGATATGTAGTTGCTAATTTAAAAATCTGTCACCATAATTAAAGAAAAAAAAATCTGTCATCATATAGTAGGTGAAGGGTAGAAATACTGCTGATAAATCATGTCAGGAGAGTGTATTTTCATGAAAGCATGACAGATAAATTTTGGGGGGATAATAAAGACAGGAAAAAGAGCAAAAGAAAAAACAGTATAGCAGAAAATAAGATTCCATAAACTCTGAGGTAGTGTTGTAGATATGCACTGCTGTGAGGAAAAAAAGTAGGAGAAAAGATCAGAGAAGAAATGTGAAAAATCACAATGAGAGGGCTTAATCTACAGGCAAGCTACCTGAGGGTGGCTTGAGCCAGAGCCAGTCCAATTTGCCACAAAACTCACATACAAAAGTGTGCTCTAGAGGCCTCCAAGAATTATGTACCTTTTAACCTTATTTCTAAAGCAAAGGCATTGGAGTGCCAAAGGCACTCCCCTGGGGAGGCAAAAGTCCAATGTATGCCATAACTATATAGTTACACTGTTTCTCAGATAACAGGAACTGCTTGTGTTTTTACCAGATAGGTAAACTTTTGAAACCTTTCATTCTAGAAACCTTTCAATAGGCCAAAATTAGTTTCAATCAGAGCACCTTTCTGGGTTGTTTTTCTTTTTCCTCTTCTTTTTGGTTGGTTTATTCCCAAAGTTTATGCTGTAAAAGCATAAATGTCTTATTTATGGAAATGATAATAAAATTTCTTATATGGAAAACACTGGAATTATGACTGATTTAATATTTTACTAAAAGGATATTTGTGTTATTTGCTTAAAAATAGTGGCATACAGTTAAATATGGGGCTTAGATAAATTTAAAAAATAGATTCTACTTCCCAATTCAATGTATCAAACATTCTTAAATATGAAATGAATTTGATATAGTTTAATTATAGGAAAAAAGTGTCAGTTTCCCAAAAGATCAAAATTCCAAAAGGGTTGGGAGTTACCATATAGATGCCAGAGTAGATTTCTGAAAAGTTTTATAATTTCCCCTCTGCTTTGAAATTGGTAAGACAATCCCAAAAAGAAAAAGTATTAAGTAAACCAAAGTGTCATTTAGGATAAAATATACATCATGAAACAATAATTACCAGTAATTATCAAGATTTAAACACACAAAAATAAACAGTGGGTATTTATTCTTTTTCTCTATAGACCTTATCACCTTCCAATATAACTGTAACTCATTTATTTCTTCTTTTCCCTCCCTCCACTAGAATGTAAGATCCACGAGGGCAGATCCACTGCTTTATTGCTAGCAACTAAAACATTGTGGCACATAATAAGGTAAGAGCTCAATAAATAATTGTTGGAATGAATCACCAGCTTTTTCCCTTCTCCTTTTGCTGTTGTCATTCTTAGGTGCACACTGTCAACACCGTGGCTTCCTCAGCTCCTTAACCTCTTCATCTCCAACAACCATCCCCAACCCACTTCAGCCACCTGCAATCATGGTCACAGAGTGAACCCATCGCAATTGATAACTGAACACTATCTTCAAAAATCTCCAACTTAAGCATCCTGACTTTTGACCACAACCTCCTATACTTACAGTTGGCTTATTAAAAAATTTTCACGCTGCCTTTTTTTTAAAAAAAACTTCACTGGAATCTCCTCTACCTTGTCTCAATACATTACTCCTTCCCTTTTTTCATTTCACTCCTCATCCACGTAGACTTCCACAGTCTATATTTTAGTAATGCCCTTCTTGTTACCCTTACCTTTCTTGCAGCTCCTTTTGTCTTTTCACTGAATCCATCTGCGAAAACCCAACCACAGATGAACCCAACTACTGCTGGAGGTTTCAATAGGTCAGATGAGATCCCTTACAAGTTCAAGATCACCTGACTTACCTAAAATGTTACAAAGCCCCTCCAGTCTACTTACACACCCACTTTCTATAATATCACTCCACTCAAACTTGCATTCCTCCTCCCCAGACTCTCAACAGATGACCTTGGCTCTTACAACTTCACAATGAAAATAGAAACCATCAGATAGGAATTTTTGCAACAACCTTTACCAAATACACAAACCTACCTACATTCACAGCCATCCTCAGAAAACTTCTATTGATTATCCTTCTGCCCGATATATGCTTGTCTCTTTCTTGTAATCTCCTAGCAGTTCTTAAAAACAGTCAGTTCTTTTCCATTAAAAAACAAAATCTCCCTGACCTTCCCCTTCTGGCTACACACCTCTCTTCTCTGTTTTATAGCCAAGTTTCCTGAGAATTAGCCAAATATCTTGCTTAATTTCCCACTCACTTCTTCACCCACTGCAATCTGCCCTCTGCCTTGACCACTCTACTGAAATAGTACAAGCTAATGTTCTTATCAACTGACAGCACCTGACACTTTCTCTGCCTTGAATAACTTTTTCCCTTCTGGACCCAGATCTCCCATTCTCCCTAGGAGTTCTGTTGTGACCATGTGACTGACGTCTTGCCTACAGGAATGTGAATGGAAAAGACATGATACTTCCAGTCTGAGGCAGTTAAGAAAAGATACAAGTTCTCCACATTCTCTCTTTCCCATTCGCATGGCTGTCAGAGTTGCAAGATAAAAACAGTCTGGATTGCTAAAGTGAACTGCCTAGGGGAGCCACCCAACCTTCTTCAGGCTGTGACATGAACATCATGCTCTTCATAGGAGCCAGTATGATCATCCTACTCTCCCCTAATCTCTATCTTAAAATACTTCAAGAGCTTCACACTGCTCTTAGCATAAAAACGTGCAATATAGGGAGGGCCCTTAGTGGCCTGGCTGCTGTTTCTATCTCCTTCCTTCTCTTGCACCACACTTTCTTACTCGCATCACTCCAGCCACAATGACCTTTTAATTCCCTGAATATGCCATGCTCCCTCCTGCCGTAGGGTCTCTGAACAAGCTATTTCCTCTGCCTAAAATGCTCTTCCCTGCCCTCACTGCCTAGTAACCCCTGCCTTAACCTTCATACTTTAAAGCTCTTAGGGAAACCTTCCTTTACTTCCCAGTTTAGGTTGAATGCACCATCACATGTCTTCACAGAACTACATACTTCTTCATGCAGCTATCACAACTGTAATTTTGCATTTATTTGTATAATACTTTGATTACTATCTGTCCCTCTCCCTGCACTGTAAGTTCCCTGAGAGCAAGAACCATGTCAGTTTTTACTCATCGTGTCTCCAAAACTTATCACTATAGTGTCTGGCAAATAACAAGTGTGCAATAAACATTTGTTGAATTAATTAATGAAAGCCTATCACTAACATTTTGGAGAGTTGACATCAATAATAATATACTATCAATAGCTTTCAGTCAAAAACACAATTTACCTGTCACATTCAAGTTCCTCCGGCCACCGGATACCAAAAGTGTCAATTAATTTTTTGCAATCAGAATATACTTTCTCACAAAATTTACGACAGAGTGGAATCACCTGAATTTGCTCTGGGCAGGTTGGTACAAAAGCTTTGCAAAGGAAAGTTTCAATATTTGGTGAACATTCCAGATTTGCAAGAGGAAGAAAAAGCTATTAAGAAAAACAGCAAGAGAAGGTTAGAAAACATTTTAATAACAAATGAAATTAATTCATTTACTGTTTAAAGTATATTTTTCCACTGACATTCCAAAAGAATCTTTAAATTTCCTCTCTCCATACAAGCACATTTTGAAGAAGTAATTTTGTTTAGTCTGTTAGAATTATGAACTCTTCATACACAATGGAATGGTATTATTTTATCCAATCATACATTTCTCAAGAAGATATGTGTGCAGTTTGGATGCATTATGTCCCCCAAAACGCCATGTTCTTTAATGCAATCTTGTAAGGGAAGATGTGTTAGTGTAGATTAGGTTGGAACCTATTGATTGTTTCCATGGAGATGTAACTCAATCAACTGTGGGCAAGACATTTGATTGGATAATTTCCATGGAGGTGTTACCCCATCCATTCAGGGTAGGTCTTAATTAAATCACTGGAGCCATATAAAAGAGCTAACAAACAGAAGGAACTCAGTGCTGCAGCTCAGAGAGACATTTTGAAGACAGCCATTGAAAGCTGATGCTGACATTTTGGAGAACGCCATTTTGAAACACAACCTGGGAACAAGCATACGCCAGCCTTGTGCCTTCTCAGCTGACAGGTTTTCTGGATGCCAATGGCCTTTCCCCAGTGAAGGTACCCTATTGTTGATGCCTTACCTTGGACACTTTATGGCCTTATGACTGTAACTTTGTAACCAAATAACCCCCAATTATAAAAGCCAATCCATTTCTGGTGTTTTGCAAAATGGCAGCATTAACAAACCAGAACAGTTTGTTAAGCAGAAAGTGACTTTAGAGTCTGACAGTCTGACTTTGGCTCAATTGTTACTAGCTGTGTAACTTTGGACAAGTTACTTAACTTCTTTGTGCCTTAGTTTCTATAGCTGTAAAATGGGGATAACAACAGTACCTGCTTCACAAGCATTGTGAAGACTGAATTAATAAACATTAAGCACTCAGAACAGTGTCTGGCATACAGTAAGCACTCAATAAATGTTATTGTGATAATTACACTTCAGAGAGTTCTGACAGGTTCTAGATAAACATGGTAGATTGACTCCATATGTTGATCTCCATACCCTCTCCCTTAACCCCCTAACTAAAATGACAATAAACAAGCAAATAAATGTACCAACCCATTAGGATAAAGTGAGCATAAGAGACTACAATAGCATGTCAGCGTTTTCCAAAGAACAAACACAAAACAAAGCAACAGAAAAGAAACTCCGAACTTTGACAGAGTTGTGATAAGTGACCTAACAGGAGTGTGGGGATGGATTACAAAGCAGGACTGAAGGGTTTCAGATAAGAACAAGCTAATTTGCCCTGACAAATCTAAAAGTCTCAGTGCTTTGAGGTACCAAATAGCATAAAAGGCTAAAGTAGGAGAAATGTTTGCCGATCAATTCCTCTATATGTCCTCCCCCACCCACCCTGCCTCAACACTCCTTTCAACAAAACAACCAGGGTTGTTTTCCTTGAGAAACGAGCTAGAGCTACTCTGCAGTTGGGCTATCAGGCACAAAGCAGGGCAGAGTGCAATGCAGAGTGAAGAGAGGGAGACTTAATAACAGTTGTCTACTAAAATGTGGAGACCTCAGCTTTCTTTTATTGCTCTGTTCCCAAAAGACTGGCAGATAGGCATATACCCACCATCCTCAATCTTTGATAAAACTCAAGAACCTCAGGGAAAATATCACTACACAATGAATGAAAAAGCTCATCTACCTCACCTTACTATGAAGCCCACCAGTAAGAAGTCCCATTAGTGCAGCGCTTTTCAGTGACCCACAGCAATATACAGAGACAGCCAAGGATCATCTGACAGTTAAAGCCTCCAATATGAAAGAGTCCAAAACAAGCACACAGATAAAAGGAAATCTAAAGGAAACAGAGATGCAGGAAACGGAAGAAAACAAAACAAAATTCACAAAACAACAAAAAGCTTAATATCTTAAATCTGAAAAGCTACTGCATCCAGAACAAATAATAGGATTCTATGAAAAATTAAAATGATAGTGGAAATAAAACACTTCATAGAAGGATTAAGGGAAGAAATGGACAATCAGAGAGACAGTTCTCTCCATCAGAGGATCAGTCCAAGCATCTAACACTTGACTAAAAAAGTTCCAGAAAGAAAGAATAGGTAAAATGTGGATGAAAAGGTGGGTGATAATCAAATAAAAAATATAAGAACATTTTTCAGAACTGAAGGATACTTTCTCCAAATTGAGAGGGCTGGCATCACACTGCAATCACAGTATTAAACCATTTCTGGGTTAATACTTCTGGTCAATTAACTGTCTCTTACAGCAATCTCTCACATTCTCCTCTCTTCTCAACCCCCAATTCTACACCCTGTCCTCCCAATTGATGACCACATTTTAGTTCACTGAGAAAATAAAAACAATGATAAGATAATTTCCTCATTCTCTCACCAAATGTACCAATCTACCTGCAGCTTATCCACATTCTCTACCTTCCCTATTGCAATGAATAAACAGCTTAAACTCCTAATCAATCTAACTCTCCATTTGTACAATGGATTCCTGCCCACTTGGTAAGTCAAAGACTCCTCTTCTGCAATTTTCTCCTATTATTGTGATATCCCCCCCCCCATGCTACAGTGATTCTCCCATCATACAAACTTGCTATATTATCTCCCATCATAAAAACAACAGTATCTTTCCATGACTCGGCATTCCCATCTAGCTTTGCTTTTTTTGTTGTTGTTGTTCCTTTATATAGAAAAAACTCTTCAAAATAGTTGGTCTGTATTCACATTATCCAATTATCCAATTCCTCTCTTTCCATTCCCTCTTGAACCAACTGTCCAATCAGGTTTTGTCCCTATACTTCAACAAAACTGCTAGTCAGAGTCATCAATAAATTCCATATTGTCAAATTCAATGGTCAATCTGAGTCCTTATCCTACTCAACTCTTAACAACATGTGACATAGCAGATCCTGCCCTCCTCCTGAGACACTTGGTGTCTTGGGAGCTAATTTTCCTGGGTTTCTGCTAATTTCACTGGCTGTTCCTTTTTCAGATCCTCTTCTATTTCCCAATTCTAAATAATAAGGTGCTCCAAAGCTCAGTCCTCAGACTTCTTCTATCTCTACACTCACTCCTCAGTGGAAATTAATCTAATCCCATATTATGAAATACCAACTATAAACAAAGGACTCCCAAATTTATATCTCTAGCCTCCACCTCTCCTCTGACCTCTAGATTTGAGTCCAGAGTCTTTCTGTCTCCTTGGCTGCTTCACTTAGTTGTCAA
This sequence comes from Choloepus didactylus, assembly GCF_015220235.1. Lineage (NCBI taxonomy): Eukaryota > Metazoa > Chordata > Mammalia > Pilosa > Megalonychidae > Choloepus > Choloepus didactylus. The sequence continues at coordinate 59,201,448 of NC_051320.1, read as the reverse complement.
CAGGCATCTCAAAACCAAAATGTCCAAAAAAACAACTCAATCCCACTGCATCCCTAATCCCCAAACACTCCCTTGGTCTTCCCCATCTCAGTCAATGGCACCATCATTTCCCAAGTTGCTCAGGCCAAGAATCTTAAGAGTCATTCTTTTCTCTTTCTCTCACTCTGTATCCAGTCCACCAGGTAAATCCTGTTGGCTCTTGTTCCAGTTTGCTAAAGCTGCCATTATGCAAAATACCAGAAATGGATTGGCTTTTATAAAGGGTGTTTATTAGGTCACAGATTCACAGTTCCAAGGCCATACATAAAAGTGTCCAAACTAAGACATCAACATGAGGATAACTTCACTGAAGAAACACTGATGGCATCCAGGACACCTCTGTTAGCCGGAAAGGCATGTAGCTAGCGCCTGCTGGTCCTACACTCCTGGATTCTGGTTTCATAACGGCTTTCTCCAAAATGTTTCTGGGCTTCTGTCTCTCTTAGCTTCTCTCTCTCAGCTCCTGTGCATCTAAGCATCTGGGGCTCCTCTCTTAGCTTCTCTGGGGCAAACTCTGGGCTTCATCTCTTAGTTTAACATCCCCAAGCATCTTGGTCTGTGTCAGCTCTTAGCTTTTTCAGGGGGCAAACTCTGGATTACAGCTCTTAGCTTCTCTCCAAAATCTCTCTCTCAGCTTCTCTAAGCTCCTTGTTTCTGTGAGCTCTCTTAAAGGACTCCAATGATCTAATTACGATCCACCTGGAATGGATGGGGGTCACATCTCCATGGAAATAATTTAATCAATGGTCTCACCCACAGTTGGGTGAGTCACATCTCCGTGGAAACAATCAAAAGGTTCCACCCAACAAGATTGGATTAAAAGATCATGGCTCTTCTGGGATCCGTAACAGTTTCAAACCAGCACAGCTCTCCCTTCAAATTATTCAAAATTGGGCCACTTCTCACCCTTACTACCCAATCTCAGCCACTGTATCTCTCACCTAAACTACTGGAATAGCCTCCTGACAGGTCTCACTGCTTCCAACTTGTTCATTTTACAGTTAATTCTCCATACCAATCCATCCTTCCACCAATGTGATTCTTTAAAATTTAAGTTTGTCCTTGTTCAAAAGCCTTAAATGTAATAAATTCCAAAGTCCTTACCAAGTCCTACGAGGCCTTAAATATCCTGGTCCCTGGCTACCTTTCCAGTTTCATTTTCTACCACTCTGTCTCTTATTCACTCCACTGCAGCCAAACTGTCCTTTTTGCTTCTCCTTAAACATTCCATGTATGTTTCTGCCTCAGAATCTTTGCATTTGCTGTTCCCTTCACCTAGAGCACTCTTCCCTCGTTAGTCACATGCCTTGCATCTTCATTCATTTGGGTCTTTGCTCAACTGTCACCTCAGAGAGGCATTCCTGCCAAACATATTTAAAAAATTATCCTGTCATTTCTGTCCCATTACTCTGCTCTGAATTCTTCACAGCCCTTATCACTACCTGACATTTCATACAAACTAGTTTATTTCTTAATTTCTGTCTTCACCACTGGAATGTAAATTCCATGAGTGCAGGGTCTTTGTCTACTTGTTCACTGCTTTATCACCAGTATAAGAACAATGTCTGCTACAGTGATTTCTCTTTAAATCTTTACTGAAAAAATGACTATCCAAAATAATGAATGCAGCATATCAAGATAAAGAGATCAAAAATGTATGCAGATTGGGAAAAAAAAAAAAAACACAACAGGTCATTTACAAAGGAGCTAAATTCTGAGTACTTGATAATTTATTCAGATGCTATAAGACAAGAAGAAATGACTCTAAAATCCTAAAGGAAAATTATTTTCAAGCTAGAATTCTATACCCAGCCAAACAATTAATTAAGAGTAATGGTAAAATGATGACATTATGGTCACGTAAAGATTCAAAAATTTGAGATTTAAAGTAATCTTTCTTAGGAAGCAACTAGAGGATGTTGAATTCTTGAAATATATGAATATATGAATAAAGTAGGGAGGAAAATATGGGCCTCAGGAATTAGTTGATCTAACACTGGAGAATGACAAGAGGTCTCAGTTAGGTACCTAGTCCAGAAAGCAATCAGAGCATATTTGCCAGAAAAATGAAGGGCTGAAGGAGAAAGGTCTCCAGGTAACAGGAATAAGAAACTGGAACTGACAGATAATATATTTTGAGCATATGGAAAAACTGCTGCTAGGTGTCTGGCAAGTCTATTGGGACATCTAAAAAAGTTAGCCAAAGGTACAAAGAAAATGGGGAACAATCCAATTACTGCATTAACTTTGGTGGGGGGGGGGATGGTGGAGTAAGAGAAATAAATCATAGGAAAAAATAAACGGGTACTGCCTAAAATTCTAAAATTGATGAATCATAAATAACAGAGAAAGCCTATTAGTTAGAATATGGCCTATATAGCAGAAAAATCACTGAAGATTTCAAAGTGGCTGCCTCTGGGGGGCAGGACTGGAGTGAGGTGGAGCAGGGTGTGCAGAGACTGTTTTCTGTTAAAGGCCATTTAGTAATGAGGGTTTATCTTTATAGCTTTATTCAGGTATAACCGATATACAATAACCTAGATGTGCAATATGCACAGTTGGTAAGTTTTGAAATCATTATTACAACCAAGGTAATGAATATACCCATCACTACTAAGTTTCCTCTTGCCCTGTTATAGTTACTCTTCCCAACCCCTCCTTTCCCTCGGTAACCCTCCTACCCCTGGCAACCACTGGTTTGCTTTCAGTCAGCAAAGAGTGGCATTTTCTAGAACTTTATATAAATGGACTCATACAGCCTGTACTTTTTTTTTGTCTAGCTTCTTTCACTCAGCATCATCTTGAGATTCATCCACATTGTTGCCTGTATCAATAGTTCACTCCTTTTAACTTCTGAGTAGTTTTCCATTGTTTGACTAAACCATAATTTATTTATGCATCTGTTCATGGATACTTGGGTTATTTCCAATATTTGGTTATTATAAATAAAGGTACAATGAACATTCCTGAACAGGTCTTTGTATAGACATATGTTGTAATTTCCCTTGGGTAAATACTTAGGAATGCAAGTTCAAGAAACTATGAACCTTTTTTCCAAAGTGCAAGTATCCTGGGTACCATTATCAGAAACCAAACCTTAAGATGAAGACTACTAACCTGTCTCAACTGCAGACAATGAAATGATGACTCTGAGAGGTTGAGCATGCATCTTGTGGAGAGTCACACAGCTAGCAACTGGCAGAACTAGGATATGAACCTGGTTTGGTGGTACGTCTCTTCAGTATGTCCTCTTTAACCCTTACAATATGCTACCACCCAGATATCCCTGAAAATTACTCTTCCTTAAAGCACCATGACAGACAAAAATGTCAACAAGGATGAAGGGAAGAACAGATTTTATATATACAGACACACACACATATACATACAACTGGGAATTTTCTGAATTAATTCCATTTGAAAAAAATAAATGTTCACAGGCCACATAATCAAAGAATATAAAATCACTCAGAGATGGAAGAAGATGGCAGCATAAAGAGGAGTGGAAGTTCGTCCCCCCGGAGCAACTAATAAACAACCAGGAACAACTAGTAAGTGATATGGAATAACTGTTGGGGGACAAGCGTGACTGTCCACACACTGTGCACCAACCTGGACTGGGAGAATTGCCTGAGATCGCAGTGTGGAATCTGTGAGTAGAAATTGCAGATCTGAGCTGGAAGCCCCCTCCTCCACAGCAGCCCGAATGGCAAAACCTTGCTGTGACTCTAAGAGAGTGTGATAGAGAGCAGCACTCTCTGAACAAGCGAATATACCTCAGTCCAGCTCCAACTGGAGCTCCAACTGTGACACAGACAAGGGTAGAGACAGCAGAGTCAGAGAGACAAAGAACCTATTTATATGGAAATGAAAATTCCCCTCCTATTCAGAACCAGACCCCAGAGCCTGGGGGAAAACAGCCATGGGTCACACCTCCTTACACCAGTCGGGAGTGACAGGCTGACAGGTGCCACCTGCTGGGCAGGTTAGGAAAAGCACAGCAGCTTGAGGCCTCACAGGGTGTGTCAATCCTCTAAGACACACCCTCAGGGAAACTGGATACTGAATATTTCTTTCTTCTGGGACCTGAGCCTGTTCTGGTCTGGTAAAACCTGATTGGGGTAACCAAGGAAATCAGATGCCCAGACAACAGAAAACTACAACCTACATTAAGAAAAATTAAGTTATGGCTCAGTCAAAGGAACAAACTTACACCTCAATTGGGATACAGGAATTTAAACAACTAATGCTAAATCAATTCAAAAAGTTTACAGTATCAATCTAGCAATCAGTCCCAGAGAGAATAATCAGCAGAAATAAGTCTAGAAGAATGCCAGTGAAATGCTATCCACTTATCAGCTTGTAAAGCTGATATCAGAAGTATCTACCCATCCTTTTCACATAATTCAGAAAAGGCAGGCATGACATGACTTTAGGTATATTTGGATCTCTCTCACTATCCCAAAAGTCAATGCCTTTATCCAGAAAATGTAGACAACTAAGGTACTTAATATATCCATCATCTAGTGGTAAACTGTTACGTAGTGGAAATGGAACTTGGTCATTTTGGAAATTTTAACTCGCTGTGTGTATTCCCCAGATTGTACTATTATTCTTCCTACCAGCAGAATTCATACCCCCATGCAGAGCTTTCTCTCCAAATGTTGTATAATTTAGTTTCAGTGATGGTCACTAGCAACTTGGTGTTTCCTTTCCTCGAGTACATCTAGAAAATGATATCATCTGAAATTAAATTGCCTTAATTAGCCTATCCTAGGAATTCTATTATGGAAAGAGATGAAGAAAAGTCTGTATGTTTGAATCCAGGTTGTATGTATTAATCTTTCATATATCACTAACAGCATACTATAAAAATTCAGGATTTCCCATTGAGAGGGCACTATTTGGAATCCACTATAGCAGATCCATTTAACTGTTAAGAAGACAATGCCTCTTAACAGTTACTCTTACCTCTGATTTCTTCTATTTCCTCTCTCACTTGGCTACCAAGATTCTCCTCAAAACAGAAATATTATCATGTCAAAGCATTTGCTTAAAAACTTTTCATGGTCTCAATCTTTTTTTCCAGGAGTACACTTCTCTTGCCATGCTATAGTAAACCTTTTATTGTCTGATTCAAACCTACAACAGAAACTTAAACTCTTGTTCCTTTTTATTCCACCCTCGGCTTTGCATATCTAAGCTCCATTCTGAAATTTAAACTTTGAATTACTCGTAATACACTGCCTGGGACATGCTTTTTCGTAACTTCCCTGACTTTGGATACACTCTTTCTTCTGCCTGGAATGTCCCTGTACCCTTTCTCTAACACTTCCCTTCCCATCCTTTAAGAGTCAGCTCTGATTTCTTTATGAAGAATAACTGAAGCTCTCTGCAAGTAGAATTAATCCCTCTTCCATCTATACTCCCATAACATTTTTGGCAAAGGTTTATGATGGCATTTCATGTCTTTTTTTTTTTAAACCTAAGATTTTGAGCTCCAAGTACAATTTATTTGATGCAAACATAATTTTAAAACTTTGAGAAGCAGTGACTATGTCTAATTTTTCTCTGCAAATCTGGGGTGTTCAATAGACATGCATTCAATGAATAGACGAAATCTCTACCATTTATTATTTGTTTTATGTTAATTAAGCAAATATTTATGAAACACATGCTCTGCACCAGTATCTGTTCTACATGGAGAAATACATATGAGCTGCTTCCCCTTATCCTCCAAAGAATTGAAGATTTGCGTCTTCCTTGAAGATTCTTACCTGTGTTCCTTAGGTCTCTAGGTCATGGGTGATGCCAACAACCTTGGAACTTAGTAAAATAAGTGACCTATCCTGGAATTGAACTAGCAGTAGGCACCTCATTTGGACAGTGCTCAAAACAATTACAGTGACAGTGTTTCCATAAATAAGGTGTGCATGCATGAACTTTATGAAATGGTGATCTAAGTTACCTTCTGAACTCAAGGAGAATTGCTTGAATGGATAACATTTTGAGGGTAACACTAACCATGGAAAATTGGACCCCAGCCATTGAAGATTGTGTGCTGTTCCACCTATTACATTTCACCTCACACTATAATTTAGTCTTGCCCTTTGCAGGATCTCCAAATACCATGCAAACATTACATTTATGACAACAGAAACTGCAGCTAACTGTCTCCAAACACTTGTCTCATAGATCCTTCCACGTACAGAGAAAAAATATTTTTACAAACCAGATACCTTTGGACTGACTACAAAGACCTGATCACAGCTCCCTTGTCATTTTTCTCTTTTTGAGAAATAAAACTTTAAACAACTTTTGAATTAAAAAAAAAAAAAAAAGTTTACGGAAGACATGGCAAAAGAGATGAAGGCTGTAAAGAAAACACTGGGCGTATATCAGGTAGAAATCGAAAGTTCAAAAAAAACAACTGGCAGAATCTATGGAAATGAAAGGCACAACACAAGACAAAAGACACAATGGAGACATACAATAGCAGGTTACAAGAGGCAGAAGAAAACAATCAGTAAGTGGAGAACAAGACACCTGAAAGCGTACACACAAAAGAACAGATAGGGAAAAGAATGAAAAAATACGAGCAATGTCTCAGGGAATTGAATGACAACATGAAATGCAGGAATGTATGTGCCATGGATGTCCCAGAAGGAAAAGAGAAGGGAAAGGGGGCAGAAGCAACAACAGAAGAAATGATCAATGAAAATTTCCCATCTCTTATGAAAGACATAAAATTACAGATCCAAGAAGCAGTGTACACCAAACAGAATAGATCTGAATAGGTCTATGCTAAGGCACTTAATAATCAGATTATCAAACATCAAAGACAAAGAGAGAATCCTGAAAGCAGCAAGAGAAAAGCGACCCATTACATACAAAGGAAGCTTGATAGAACTTGTGCGGATTTCTCTGCAGAAACCATGAAGGCAAGAAAGAAGTGGTGTGATATATTTAAGATATTGAAAGGGAAAAACCACTAACCAAGAATCCTATATCCAGCAAAACTGTCCTTCAACTATGAGGGAGAGTTTAAAATATTCTCTGACAAACAGACAATGAGAGAGTCTGTGAACAAGATACCTGTGCTACAGAAAATACTACAGGGAGCACTACAGACAGATAAGAAAAGGAAGGAGTGAGAGATATGGAACACAATTTTGGGTGATGGTAGCACAGCAATGTAAGTACACTGAACAAAGATGACTGTGAATATGGTTGAAAGAGGAAGGTTAGGAGCATGTGGAACACCAGAAGGAAAGAGGAAAGATAAAGGCTGGGACTGGATAACTCACTGAAACCTAGAGTGCTCAACAATTGTGATAAAATGCACAAATATGTTTTTATATGAGGGAGAACAAATGAATGTCAGCCTTGCAAGGTGTTAAAAATAGGGTGTTATTCAGGAAAAATACAATCAATGCAAACTAGAGACTATAGTTAACAGAAACACTGTATTATGCTTCATTTAATGTAACAAAGGCAATATACCAAAGTTAAATGCCTATAAGAGAGGGACATGAGAGAAGGATATGGGACTCTTGGCATTGGTAATGTTGTTTGGCTCTTTTATTCTACTTTAGCATAATTCTGTCTTTCCTTTCGTTGCTTTTTAGCTGTCATGTTTTTTTTTCTTCTTTCTTTTTCTTTTCCTTTTGTCTATCTTACTTGAGTCTTCCTCTTCCTTTGTGGAAGAAATGGAGATGTCCTTATATAGATAGTGGTGATGGTGGTGAATACATAAATACATGATTATACAGGGAACCATCAATTCTTTACTTAGGACAGAAAGTATGGTGGGTGAACAAAATCATCTTAAAAAAAATGGGTTGATGAAGAAACCTTGAGAGCACTATATTGAGTGAAATAAGTCAGACTCATAAGGACAAATATTGCACAGTCTCACTGATATGAATTATAATATGTAAACTCATAGACATGAATTATAAGTTAGCAGAATACAGAATGAGGCTAAAGAAGGGGGAGCAGTTGCTTATTATGAGTAGAATGTTCAACTAGGTTGAACTTAAGTGTTTGGAAATGGACAGAGGTGGGCAGCAGGTTATTGTGAGAATAACTAACAGTGCTGAATGGTGTGTGAATGTGGTAGAAAGGGGAAGCTTAGAGTCACGTATGTCACCAGAAGGAAAGTTGGAGGATAAAAGATGGGAATGTATAAAACAGTGAATCTTGTGGAGGACAATATCTGTGATTAACTGTACAAATATTAGAAATCTCTTTCATGAACTAGAACACATGTATGACACTATAACCAGAAGTTAATAATAGAGGGGTATATAAGGGGAAAAATATACCTATCGCAAACTATGTACTACAGTTAGTAGTATTTTAACATTCTTTCATCAACAATAACAAATGTACTATAGCAATACTATGAGTCAATAATGGAGGGGGGGTGGTTAGGGATATGGGAGGAGTTGAGTTTTCTTTTTTTGTCTTTATCTCTTTTCTGGAATAATGAAAATGTTCTAAAAATGAAAAAAAAATTGTGGTGATGGATGCACAGGTGTATGATGGTACTGTGGGCAGTTGATTGTATACTTTAGATCTTTGGATAATTGTATGGTATGTGAACAATCTCAATAAAATTAAATTAAAATTAAAAAAAAAAAATGGCACCAAAAAGGAAGCCAACTTCTAGTCATGGTGATGAAAACTGAGAGGAAGTGAAGTCTAAAGAGTGATTGGAAAAAAAGCGATCTCAGGTCTAACAACTTATTAAGCATCTAAAGGAATGCTTCAGAGCAAATGGTATCAAAGTGCTGCAAACTTTGCCACTAATTTTCATGAAATGTGACTATGCCAGCTTTCATGTATTATGTCCCCCAAAACACCATTATCTTTGATACAGTCTTGTGTGGGCAGACGTATTAGTGTTGACTAGATTGTAATTCTTTGATTGAGTGTTTCACCATGGAGATGCAACCCACCCAACTGTAGGTGATACCTCTGATTACATCATTTCCATGGGGGTATGGCCCTGCCCATTCATCTTGGGCTTTGATTAATTTAGTAGAGCACTATATAAGCTCAGACAGAAGGGCAAGCTTGCTACAGCCAAGAGGGACACTTTGAAGAATGCACAGGAGCTGAGAGAGGAGCTGCAGCTTACAGAGACATTTTGGAGATGGCCTTTGAAAGCAGACTTTTGCTCCGGAGATGCTAAGAGAGGGCAAACGCCCCAAGAGCAACTGAGAATGACAGTTTGAAGAGGAGCTGCAGCTAAGAAAGGACAAAACGCCCCAAGAGCAACATTTTGAAGAATGCACAGGAGTTGAGAGTAGAGCCGGAACACAACCCAGGATCAGCAGATGCCAGCCATGTGCCTTCCCGGCTAACAGAGGTTTTTGGACACCATTGACCATTCCTTCAGTGAAGGTACCCTACTGTTGGACACTTTATGGCCTTAAGACAGACTGTAACTGTGTAACCAAATAAAACCCCTTTATAAAAGCCAATCCAATTCTGGTATTTTGCTTAATGGCAGCATTCGCGAACTGGAACATCGACTAATTTCAGGCAAGTCAGCTTCTTTTGCAAATGAAATGCACTTAATGGATGCAGAATTTCTGTTTGAGGTGATGAAAGTTTGGGTAATAAATGATGGTGATACCGCAATATTGTGAATGTAATTAATTTCACTGAATTGTATACCTGAAAGTGGTTGAGTTGGGAAATTCTGAGTTGTATGTATGTTATTACAATAAAAAGTTAAAAACAAAAAAAGGGAAAGCAGTTCTTGGATTACAGGAATACAAGCAAAGATGAAAAAGCAGTAATACGCATATTTCTGCAATGGAAAACTTGTTTTTGTAAAATTTCTTGACAGAGCACTAAATATTTAAAATTATTTCTCCAAAAGGCCTTTCCTTTGGAAATTAGACAAATATACATGTTAAGTGGCTGGTACTACAAAAAAATCTGTCTAGTGAAGAATCAATGAAATTTTTAATTTAAAACTTGTAACATGAAAAACTGAAACTATGGGAAAGTCACACATTCAGTTGCATATTTAACAAACATTAATGAACTAGCACAAGATAAATGTACAAACTAGGGGAATACAGCTTAACTGTCTGCATGCTACATTCTCAAGGAAAGGAAATTTATCACAACTTAGCTTCTCATGGTTGAAAGAACCATGTTTCTTCACAGACAGACTCTTCTGAGGGCATGACTGATAATACCACTGGCCATGAAATATCAAGAAATGGCCCTGTAGAAACCATATATCAGCAGAGTCTAGTAGAGAAACACTGTCCTCTCTATTCACATACAAGTCAACCTTTATTCTGATACCCAGAAGTAGGAGTCAAGGTACTGCTACTGCAACACATCACAAAGGAAGGTAAGCCTGTGGTTTCTACTTTTAAAACACAAGAGTTGACACTAGAGACACAACTGATTTGGAAAACTTTTCAGTGTTTATTTCATTTTTTATATGACTCAAAATCTTCCTTGAAGAAGAACTACAGCTATTTTCAGATATTTTTCCCTTAAAAAAAAAAAGTTCATCACACTAAACATTTTCTTTCCTTGCATGTGCGGTTTCCAGGGTAGAGGGTTAGAAGGAAAGGTGTTCCACTGGACTCTTCAAACAGCAGAAAATCAACAGGTCTACAAACCACTGCCTAAAGGAAGTAGATTTTTTTTTCTTAAAAGTTTGTTTATACAGTTTTTCTCCATCCCTTTATTTTCAATTAACAGAGACATTTTAGTAGTATATGTTAAGTGGTAGAAAGGAAAGAGTGTTTTGGCTCACTTTCCTTTAGACCTTTTAAAAGGGGAAGGACCACATGCTGTTCCAAACACAATACATGACTTTACTTTTGCCTAGATCTCAATGAAGGCAATTCAAAAAGAAAAATAGCATATTCCTGTTTCCTTTTTCCCTAGATCAGTCTCAGCTTCTTCTGGATGAAATCAGTGTCTCAAGGGACGTCAGTCTCACAATTTGAGAAACAATGCTTTAGATATGAAACAAAAAGGAACACAATGGAAAACCTGCAGCCATTTGTTTTCCATTTGTGAGAGTTAGACTATACAACATCCTTTTCATTACAAGCCAAGTTGCTATTCAGAATTGTAAGTTAACTCTTTGTAAAACAAACAACTTCTTCAAGTATAGATAACAAAACAAGCAAAAATCTGAAGCCTTTTATTTCTAGCAAGTTCTAAAACAAAATTTCAGTGTATCTAAAGAAGCAGGGTAGTCTGGTCAGATCTTTTTGATTTATAATAAAGAAATTTTATACAGAAAATAAATGACATAACTCAGGTGGAGATGCAATATTAATGAGAATGCACAATAACATTTATTCCTTATTAGGTGCTAAACTATCCTCAACAACACTTTCAAGTACTTAAAACCCAGGGTCAGCAAACTATAGCCCACAGGCCAAAATCTGGCCCACCACCTGTTTTGTAAAGTTTTATTGGAACAGCCACACTCATTCATTTACATATTGTCTTTGGCTGCTTTGGGCTACAACTGTTAAGTTGAACAGCTGCAACAGAGACTCTATGACTTACAAAGCTGAGAAAATTTACTGTTTAGCCCTTTACAGAAAAAGTTTGCCAATTCCTGCTCTGAACCACTGTGCCTCAAACTTGAAAGTTCATAAGAAACACCTGGACAGCTTGTTAAAACAGTTTCCTGGGCCTTATTTCCAAAGATCAAGATTTCAGTAGGTTGGAGTGGGGTCCATGAACTTCCATTTCGAACAAGCTCACAAGTCTATGAGCTAAACTTTGAGGACCACTGCTCTAGAGCATCTCATATTATCACAGACCAGCAATGACTGCAATGCCTAAATTCTATAGAACAGGCTATCCTTCAAACAAAATGAAAACTGAGGCATAAAAGAGGAGTGAGATAGATCTCTTAAATTCTTGGCAGCTAAGAAAGTACACATGGTTGCCATAATAATCAGATAATTCTCCAGCCCCTCATCCTAACACTAATTTAGTGAACAGTAGGAAATTCAATAGGGACAAGCAGGAGCCAAAGGCAGTTGGACCGAAGGTTTGTAAAGCCCAATTGGTTCTTTAGAGAAGCTACAAAATATATTTTGAGCAATAGCCACGGTATATGCAGCTATGATTTAGTACTTGACTGGACTATAAACTTAAGTACTAAAGTACGATTTAAAAAAATTCTGACAAAAAAAGCCTAACACATATTTTATGATCCCAAATGGTCCAAACATCATAAATATAAATTGTTTTAACAGTAAAATTCTTTAAATTTTATTTAAAGAATCCAAAGAATCTTTTGGATTTAATAAAAGATTTATTAAATCTTTTGGATTTAATAAAAGAACCAAAGATCTTTTATTAAAGAATCTTTTATTTAAAGAATCCAAAAGAGGATGATATGTAAGTCACCTAAAAATATTAGGATGCCTTACTTTCATGTGGACACTAATGAAGGGAGAGGTAGAAGGTGAAGATTTGGGGGGTGGGGGGGATTCTTTCTTTGCCGATTTGTTGAGACAAGACAGGAACCACCACCTTTCTCTTTACTCAGTCTTTACTGAGCATCTATTGTACAGCAAGGAAAGCACAATTCTTTGGAACAAAAAATTATATAGAGGGATTAAAAAATTATTTTGCCCTTCCATTTTCCTTTCTGTCCCTTTCTCCTTCTGACGACTTAGATTAATGCTGGTAATAAATGACTGCTTACTGGCTTCTTTTAAATCCCCAAACCTAATGAAGTTTGATTTATAGACTAAAACTTTTAATTAATAAAGGTTATGAGAATGTTTAGCAAATGAAGAAGATAAATAATAAAGAGATTGATAATGTTCACAGTCAAATAAAGGAGGTAAGAACAAAAATGCCTTCCTGGTACATCTAGACCCAAACCTGGGAAAGAAGCTAGGTAAATAAAAATAATTTTTTTAAGTCAGAAATAATTGGTCTCTTCCCTATCTTTAAATGGTAGTCTATCATAAGAAATTCAAATCTAAATGATCTGAATTTATAAGGTCACTGATAGCACTGAAATTTAAAATATATGTAGCTACTGCACAGAAAACCAATTTTTAAAAATTCATAATTTTAAGAACACTATAAGACGAATTATAAAACAAATCATGAGAGAAAATGTGAATGAATGAAATAATTATTCCTTGAAGATATTTTCACTACATACTTTATTTTAATCAGACTAAAACATCAAAATGGTTCTGATTAATCAGTGAAAGTCTCCTGGTATCATTTGTTCAGTGTTCAAAATGACACCTTGCATTGATTTGAAAAACCACTGAAAGAATACATTGGTATAATCTGTAATATCCCTTAAAAGTACATCTACTCAGTATTTAAAAGCTCTCCTTTTCTAGACGTTAAGTAGTCAATGAGGTAGTCAGACAACTATTCAAATACACAACGGTGGAAGACTTTCAAAGAGGCAAAACCAAATCTAGTTTTTAAAATAATGCTTATATTAAATTTGTAGGCATTTAGTTTTCATCGCTTAGCAACAATATGAAAGGAAAAAAGCCTCTACCACCCTTGGACAGTTTTTCCGGAGAAAAACTACAAAAACAATGCATTTGTCTTCTTTCCTTCACAGGACTTGTCAACTTCACAGATCTGTATGAGAGGGCAAGTACCTGTTTCTACAGGTAGCTCTTTCTTCCCACACCTACCTAGCATCTACATTACCTCTAAACCAGCGGGCAGGTAACTGAAGCACCTAAGGCAATCAGTGTCATTCTGTACCTCCCCTGATATATAGTTTATTTTAACAGTATCTTATAAATGTAACAGTGACTTTTTAAAATATAATCTTAAAACTGTAAGCAAGCAGGAATGTAACCTTCAAAGCTGGAAGCAGGCTATAATGGAAGCTCTTATTCTCTCAAAGGAGCAATCTGTAAAGTCTGAAGCAGTATGTAAATGTAAAGTCTGCACCCAGATTTGAATAAGCATTCACCTTTGGTCCCCAGACCTCCCAGATATGAATAAAGCCTTTTCACCCAGCTCCCTAAACACCTGGAGACACCTTTCCCAGGTGTCACCTAGTTCCTAAAGAAAACAGAAAATAACTAAATTACTGAAGTTCTCCAAACCTGTTACATGTTAACCAAAACAATTAACTCCCTTTGTTTCTTAATGGGTTTAGCCAATTAAAGAATAATTTAACAGGGAATGCCCAAATCTCCCAGATATACTTAAGCCTTTCATCTATCACTCTTGTTACTTGTTAATTAAATGATTTACTCTCTTTGTTTCTGGGTATAAAAACCAATTGAAGAAAACACTTCAGGGATGCAGATTTGGGAAAGCTTCCCCCCCTGTCCTCCCACCAGTGTAAATAAACCATCTTTTCCCCTTCAGCCTGGGTTCGTGTGACTTCTATTGGCGGTGCTGAGGGAGGAACCCAGATTTGGGAAGTGCCCCTTCTACATAAAGAATACGTAACTATGCTTAAAAAACAAAGTCACTTTTTAGAAAGACACCATCCACAGCCTCCAAAGTCTTCCAGTATTTTATCTGCTTCAGAAAAACTGTGCCAAGTGAACACTATAACTACTTGTAAGAAAATATGTAAATTTCTTCAGGTTTAATCAAGGCAACATAAGATTATGTGTTCAATGGATTAGAAAAAAATCAGAATTCACATTTCTAGAGGAACTACCAGATTAAATTCAGGAAAGCAAAATATCTGCCAAGTGCGAGATATTTTGAAATCAGTCATAGCTATACTTCATTGTAAACAAATCCTATCTTAAGCAAATCCACTAAACAGGGCCCCAAATGTACACAAAACATAAATTAGCAGGGGATTTCATTTTCAAAAGAATTTATTCTAAATATGACTTATACACAACTTGAAGAAATCTCTTGCTGTGTTAAAAAAAAAAGTCACACCTATAGTTTATTTCAGAACACAAACTAGTTTTCTATAAAAGTATGAAGAACTACTCACCTTCATTTCCATTGCAGCAGTATCCTGGTCATAATGACCCATCAGATTAGGAAAAACTGTCATATTGTAGGCCATTTTCATACATCTGGGAACAGCAACTGGTTCACAGGTGAAGAGACTGTGCCCTCTTACGACCGGTAGCAAAATATGTGTCACCAGAAAAAAAAGTACTTCCATTTTCTTCAAATTCCCAATTTTACCACATGGCTTGGATCAATAATCACTGTTTTCATCCACAGCAGAGTTCCATCCAAATATAAAATGTCCAAATTCCTCATTCCATTATTTTACCATTTTGAAGGAAGCTGTTTTCCTGAAAATGGGTTCTGGGTCAATTACTGTAAAAACAACCAAGAGGGTGTATCAGTAACATTTGTCATAAGCTAAAATACGACATCAAAGGGCAGAGTTAAAATTTTTATACTAGGTTAACACTGGAAAGACAGTGGAAAATTCCATCCTACCGAGATGCTCTTCCACCCGCCTTGACACAGAATTATCATTTGCTGAGGAAGTCTCATCTCTAAAGAACCCATGATAGGTTTGTGCTGTGCTATATGAAACACTGGGTAAAAGGGGGCATAAAATGAGGAAGAAGGAGAAATAGGAATGCTGGGGGTAAGGAATAAGTTAAAAAGGATTAACAGAATCATAAACTCTAAGGGCCCCTGTTGGAAATCATATTAGGAACAAGAAAACTGATGCCCAGAGAAATTCCTTAAGCCCCACATAATTCTTACACTCTTTAAAGACCCCCCAAAAGCCAGTTTTTGTGGCTGTCTTCTGGAAATAAACTTCCTGTTTTTCAAAAGGGAGACTTCTAAGATTCCTTCTGCGGAGGAGCCAAACTGTAGTTTTTATAGGTTCGGGGTGTAGGAACCGCGCCGAAAGAGGAAATGAGCAATTTTGTCCCGGGAAGGCGAGGGTGTCGCCTGAGGGAAGAGGGCTGTGGGCCCCCGAATCACGAATAATGGCCCCCTTTCCCCAACACACACACACACACACACACACACACACACACACCACACCACACCACACACACCACACACACACACACACACACCACACCACACACACCACACACACACACACACGTGCCGGGCCCCCGAATCACGAATAATGGCCCCCTTTCCCCAACACACACACACACACACACACACACACACACACACACACACACACACACGCCCCGTTTTCCGGCGCCGGGCAGAGTAACTCGTCCACACCCGCGCACCTGCCCCGGCCTGAGGGCCAGCGGCGTCCTGACCCTTCACCCACCCAGCACCGCCGGGACTCCGCAGCGCCTCAGGAGCTAGCGCCAACTTTCCGAGGAAACTTCGGCGCGTGCGAACTGTGCCGCCGGCGCTTCCCAGACACCTGCGGCTCCGAGCGCTCCGCCCGCCCGCCCAGCCGCTCCACTCCCGACGCTGCCCGCTCCCCACCCCCGGTCTGCCCCGCACCTCCCCAACCTGGCCGCGGCCCCCAGCCCGCCCCGCATTTCTCAGGCCCGGCCGCCCCAAGCCCGCCTGGTCGCCGCCGCCCCCCCAGTCTGGGCCGAAGGAATCTCACCTCGAGCAGCAGTCGAAGGCCGCTTTCCCTTCCCGCCCCCTCCAGGCTACGGTCTCTCGGCGGCGTTCGACGGCTCCCTTGCGGGTTCGGAACCGAGCTGCGGTCGGAGCCCCACCGGGCGTGAGCTGAGCGATCCCGCGAGACTGCGCTGCCAGGTCCCGCGGGCAGGTTCGGGCTCGCGCCGGCAGCAGCGGGACTCTTTCTCCGCTCTGGCCCCGCCCGGCTACGCCCGACCCGCCAGACTTTGCAGCCGGTGTGGGCGGGGCGTGGGTGAATGGTGTCGCAGGTGCGGGGGTCTGGCTGTGGGACCCGGAAGTCCCCTCCACCTTGCTCTCTGTTACTGTACCTAAAGCATAGGGCCGCGCCTTATCTCGCTATCCGAGAGTTCGGAGATAGGCTAAATGGGATTGAAACCCTTGGTGATCCTCAAAATGAAGCACGCTTTAGAAGAGCCACACTGCCCAGCTTCATTCCGGTTTTAAGGAGCCGAGAGTTCTTTCACAGGGCCGCTTTGTTCTGTAAAGTCAATTGCCCAAGTGACCTGAGTTGGAAAGTGGAGACAAACTTACCTTTCTGGATAAATGTCCTAAAAAGCTCTTTTAAATTTGGGGAGTCTGGTCACTAACTTGAAGCACAGGTGGCAGTGGGATTCCAGCCCTGGCAGGCCCTACAGGTTTATTTTGGCAAAACCGTAATATGAAATTGAACTACTTGAAAAGTCATCCTAGTTTTTAGTGCCAACTCTGCCACACATCATCTCAGAGAAGTCACCTGAGCTTTCCAGTCTTAGTTTCTTCACAGTAATAGAAATGATGATAGTTGTAATGATAGTTAATGTTTATGTAGTACTGTCTGTAAACCAGGACGGTGCTAAGTGCTTTACATGCATTTACACCTAATCTGCAAGACATTCCCAGAGGTAGACAGAATTGTGTGAGAAGCAAATGAACATATGGGAGCACTTTAAAAAAATGCAGAGTGAGATTTAATTGGAGACTATTCTTATCAGGTAAACGGTCCTGCATCAGAAAACAAATGCCAGGCTTCATGAAGTACCTTGGAAAAAAGTCACTGCTGAATACCCACAGAAACCTACAAAACATCAAAATGGGGAAAGGCTTGAATTTAGAGAGGGAATTTCCTCCCCAGTTTTACTAAAACCTTAGGACTGATATTGGGGGATAGCACATGATGAAGAAATAGTAACATCATTAAGAGTTGGACAATTTATTTCAAGTTTCTATGTAGGAAGAATGTTTCTTCCCAAGTCTTTCAAACTTAATGAACCCTTCTGTGGATAGGCTTAAGGATCAGAAGCAGGCAATGACATTTTTAAGAGATACTTTTCACATGCAGATGAGCAAATGTAACAGGATTTGAAGGAAAGGATGGCATAAATTGATTTATATTGAAATAAAGACTGATTTATACTGAAATATAACTCTCACCTGAGTTATATTTAATTACATAGCGAGCAGTGATGAGCTACAATGATTTTTGTCAGGGTTAACTTAGAGAGTTTAGGTGATTCTCTATATAATCACCTTTTTTCTTTTATTTTTTGTCCATTTAAAATAGACTTTACTTTTTAGAGAAGTTTTATGCTTATAGAAAATAAGCATAAAAATACCAAGTTCCCAAATGTGCCCCTACCTCCTCCCCAGTTTACTCTATTATTAACATCTTGCATTAGTGTGGTACATTTGTTACAATTGATAAACCAATACATTATTATTAACTGAAATCCATAGTTTACAATAGGATTCACTCCTTATATTGTACAATTCTATGGGTTTTGACAAATTCATAATGTATTTATCTTCCTTTACAGTATCATACAGAATAGTTTTACCACTCTAAAAAATCCCCTGTGCTCCACCTATTCATCCCTCTGCCCGAACCTTGAGTCCCTGGCAACCACTGATCTTTTTATTGTCTCAGTATTTTTACCTTTTACAGAAGGTGACATAGTTGGAATCACTTATAGTATAGCCTTTTCAGACTGGCTTCTTTCACTTAGCAATATTCATTTAAGGTTCCTCCATGTCTTTTCATCATTTCTTTTTATTGTTGATAATGATCTGTTATTCAATGTAAAAAGTTCATCCCATGGCATGAGATTAAGAGCACAAACTTTGGAGTTCAAAATCCCTGGGTATGAAGCTTAACTCTGACACTTACTAGCTGAGTGACCTTGAGCAAGTTACTCAACCTATCTGTGCCTTAGTTTCCTCATCTGTAAAACATGGATAACTATCTGACAATGGTAGTTTGAACCGTTTTCCTTCTCTTTCATTTCCTTTTGCTCCTCTGTGCTGATACTAGGAGATAGTGGTGACCAAAAATAGAAAAAGCAGACTCTTATTTGAATGGTCCTTACTCTTTTTTTTCTCTCTAACTGTAATTAACTCATTCAGGAGGTTGAGGCAAAAGTGGAGGTACAGAAATAAACTACTTCTGGAGGTGGGCAAGATGGACTCATTCTATAGACTCACCACTATATGATTCAGTTTTCATCCCTGGTGGGCTGTGAGGACTGCAGGGGAAAGACCCCAATTGGTGAGTGGATTGCAGTGGACATAGTGGTGCTAGTGCCAACCTTCAAACCAGTGTGGAGTTCCAAACTGCCTTTCTTGCTTTCTCTGATGCCCCCCTTACAAATGCCCCCAAATTTGGGGGCTATATGTGCAAGCCCATCCCACACACATGCCTCATCTCAGATCACTGTTTTATTTGTTCCATTAATTTGGCATTTATTGAGTATCTTGTACATGACAGATAGATACCATGTTAAGCAATGGGAATAGAAAGGCCAATAAGATCAGTTCCAGCTGTCAAGGAGCTCACAGTACAATGGGGAGGAAAGACAAGCAAATAATGCAGCCCGATAAATGCTACAATAGAGGTAACTGCTAGGAGAACATGAGGGGTAGGAGTGGCATATAACATAGGTTGTTACAGGGCTGGAGTGAGGGCTCTTTATGATATTCAGGACTAAAATTGCTCAAAGCCCTATTAATGTAGGAGACTGGAGCCAGGATCATTGCTTAAAGCCAAGAGTGAGAGCAGGTATGGGGCTTTTATTAAGGGATTTGGCAGTTCCAGTACCTCTCTCTCAGCTGTCCAAGAGCTGCTCCCCCTTGTACCATGGGGTGTGGAGGAACATAATGCAAGTGGGTAAACCAGAAGGGCATTCACTGAGCTTGGGCCATGCCAACGACCTCTAGACGGAAACAATATTGAAATTTTTTTTTTTATTTTCTTCTTTTAAAGACAGATAAATAGTGCCTGATTGTATTGGCCAGTCAGGAAGGGTAGTAGAAGGTGGAGAGGCTCACCACCAGAGGCACATCGCTGAGAGTGAGAACAATTCAAGTCCTAAATGATCAGTAAAAGAGGAATTACCAACGGGCACACTGGTCTGAACATCTGTGCAGGAATTCCAGGGGCTCAAATACAAAAAGACTTCCAGAGAGAGGCAAAGGAGGCACCAGTGATGATTATGAATGTTGGCCCAAAGACTAGGATAAAATTTTACTCAGCCAAGTAATCAGGAACTGAGATAAACATGGCAGCTAGGGCAGCTATGGAAAGGAAACACTGCATACTCTAAGACCAAAGGGAACAAATGTCCAGAAAGAAGATGGGGGAATATATTCCTCTTTTGGTTTTTCTTTTTTCCTTTTCCGGACATAAAGCTTTATATCCTATGACTTAAGTTGGATTTTAACTGGTCAGCATTTTGCTGAGAGCAGGACCTCCAGTCGCGCTCTCTCTCTCTCTCTCTTTCTTTTGAGATATAATTCATATACCATCAAATTCTCAATTTTGAAGTGTACAATTCAGTAGTTTTAATATGTTCACAATGTTGTACTGCCATCATTTTATCTAATTCCAGAATATTTTTATTACCCTGAAAAGAAACCCTCTACCCTTTTACAGTCATTCCCCATTCTCCTTCCTCCCAGTCCCTGGCTACCTAATCTACTTTCTATCTCAATAGGTTTGCCTATCCTGGAAGTTTCATACAAATAGAATCATACCCTATGTGGACTTTTGTGCCTGACTTCTTTCACTTAGCATAAGGTATTCAAGGTTCATCCGTGTTGTAGCATGAATCAGTACTTCGTTTCTTTTTATAGCTGAATAATATTCCAGAGTATGGATGTAACATGTTTTGTTTATTCATCCATCCATTGATAGACATTAGAGGTGTTTCTACTCTTTGGCTATTGTGAATAATGCTATTATGAACATTTGTACACAAGCTTTTTTAAGAACATATATTTTCCGTTTTCTTGGGTATATACCTAGGAGTGGAATTGTTGGGTCACGTGGTAACTCTATATTTAACTTTTTAATAAACTGATAAACCCTCAACTGATTTCCATAGCAACTGCACCATTTTACATTCTCACCAGCAATTTATGAGGATTCCAATTCCTCAACAAACTCACCAACACCTGCTAATTTCCATATATTTTTAAATGGCTTTCCTAGTGGGTGCAAAATGATATCTCATTGTGGTTTTGATTTGTATTTCCCTAATGATTAATGATATTGACATCTTTTCACGTTCTTATTGTCCATTTATCTTCTTTGGAGAAATATCTATTCAAATCCTTTGCTCATTTTAAAATTAGGTTATTTGACTTTTTGTTATTGAGTTGTAAAAGTTCTTTATATATCCTGGATACTACATCCTTACAAAATAACGATTTACAAATATTTGTTCCATTCTGTGGGTTGTCTTTTCATTTTCTTGATGGTGTCTTTTGATACACAAAAGTATTTACTTTTGGTGAGGTCCAATTTATCTATTTTTTTCCATGACTGCTTGTGCGTTAGGTGCCATATCTAAGAAACTGTTGCCTAACTCAAAGTCAGAAATATTTACTTCAATGTTTTCCTCTAAGAATTTTATAGTTTTATATATTTAGGTCTTTGATCTATTTTGAGATAATTTTTATGTATAGTGTGATGTAGTGGCCCACATTCATTCTTTTTTGTATGTGGATATCCAGTTGTACCATATCATTTATTGAAAAGACTAATCTTACCATTGAATCACCTTGGCACCTTTGCCGGTTTGGATGTATTATGTCCCCAAAATGCCATGTTCTTTGATGCAATCTTGTGGGGGCAGAAGTATTAGTGTTGATTAGGTTGGAATCTTTGGATAAGGTTGTTTCCATGGAGATGTGACCCACCCAACTGTAGATAATACCTTTGATTAGATTATTTCCATGGAGGGGTGACCATGCCCACTCAACATGGTTCTTAATTAAATCACTGGAGCCATATAAAAGAGCTGACAAACAGAAGGAACTCAGTGTGCTACAGCCAAGAGAGACATTTTTTTTTTTTTGGGCCCCTGTTTTTCTACTCATCCATCCATACACTGGACAAAGGGGAGTGTGATCCACATGGCTTTCCCAATCACATTGTCACCCCTCATAAGCTACATTGTTATACAGTCTCATCAAGATTCAAGGGTTCTGGGTTGTAGTTTGATAGTTTCAGCTATTTACTGCTAGCTATTCCAGTTCATTAGAACCTAAAAAGGGTTATCTATATTGTACATAAGAGTGCCCACCAGAGTGACCTCTCAGCTCCTTTTGGAATCTCAACCACTGAAACTTATTTTATTTCATTTCACATCCCCCTTTTTGTCAAGAAGATGTTCTCCATGCCATGATGCTGGGTCTAGATTCCTCCCTGGGAGTCATATTCCAGGTTGCCAGGGGATTTATACCCCTAGGTGTCAGATCCCACGTAGTGGGGAGGGCAGTGATTTCACCTGCCAGTTTGGCTTAGCTAGAAAGAAAGGGCCACATCTGCGCAACAAAGAGGCATTCAGAAGGAGACACTTAAGCACAATTATAAGCAGGCCTAGCCACCAAGAGAGACATTTTGAAGACAGCTGTTGAAAGCTGACACTGACATTTTGGAGAACACCATTTTGAAATGCCACTTGGAAGCAAGCAGACACCAGCCAGGTGCCACATTGGCTAATAGAAGTTTTCTAGATGCCAATGGCCTTTCTTCAGTGAAGGTATCCTATTGTTGATGCCTTACCTTGCACTTAATGGCCTTAAGACTGTAACATTGTAACCAAATAAATCCCCTTTATAAAAGCCAATCCATTTCTGGTGTTTTGCAAAATGGCAGCATTAGCCAACCGGAACAGCACCCCTGTTGAAAATCAATTGACTACTGATGTTCAGGTTTATTTTGGTACTTTCAAGTCTATTCCATTGATCCACATATGTATCCTTAAGCCAGTATCACATAGTCTTGATTACTGTAGTTTTCTAGTAAATTTTGAAACCAGAAATGTGAGTCCTCCAACTTTGTTCTTGTTTTTCAAGATTATTTCCACTATTCTTGGTCCCTTGCATTTCTATATGTATGTTAGGATCAGCTTGTCAGTTTCTGTTAAAAAGACAGTTGTAATTTTGATAGAGATTACATTGAATTACAGATCAATTTGGGAAGTATTGCCATCATAACAATATTTTCTTCCAATCCATGAACATGGGATGTCTTTCCAGTTATTTGAGTCTTTAATTTTGTTCAGTGATGTTTTGAACTTTACAGTGAACTAGTCTTATACTTTGTTAAATCTATAACTAAATATTTTTTTTATAACATCTGTTGTTACTTTATTGGTATTTATGTGCTTGATTATATAAAACTTTAGCAAAGCAAAAAGCATAAATACAGTCAATGCCTAGTAATTTTTAAAATGTAATTGACTTTCCATATATGCCCTCCCTCCATTATTTTTTTTTATCTTCATTTTATTGAGATATATTCATATACCACGCAGTCATACAAAACAAATCGTACTTTCGATTGTTCACAGTAC
Organism: Choloepus didactylus; assembly: GCF_015220235.1. NCBI lineage: Eukaryota > Metazoa > Chordata > Mammalia > Pilosa > Megalonychidae > Choloepus > Choloepus didactylus. The sequence continues at coordinate 59,177,995 of NC_051320.1, read as the reverse complement.
CATTATATAGTTGTACCTTCATCACCAAA